>NW_017728951.1:25107452-25121205 GCF_001723895.1 Crocodylus porosus | reverse complement strand
CACCCTCGGCCTGTCTCTTTAGGTAACCTGAGCTGGCTGCATGCCTGCGGGGGCGGGGGGAACCTGCTCCCTCTGCCTACGTGACTTGCATCAATTACTTGGGTGGGGGGTTTCTACCTGGGGAGCTGGAATCTGCCTGGTAACAGGTGATGCATTTCAAATTGGTAGGCTGACAGCCAACTGGGGCTGACCTCCACTGGACCAAGTGAATGAGGTCACAGAGGCTATATGGGGGGGCGGGGGAAGGAGGCTCTCTCTCTTCGGCCATGAGGTGAAGCAGCAGCAAAGCAGGGGAGACAGAGGAGCCTTGCCATCTGGACCTAGCTCTCTCTCTCACCCCCAGACTCCCGAGGGGAAACGGGAGAGCTCTGGAAGACGCTTGTGAGTAAGCTACTCAATCGGATTAGATACCTAGCTGGCAGTAACACAGATGCGTGATCAAAAGGCTACCTCAGCCACTCTGTTTGCTCTTTAGGATTTCTAAGATATTGCTCAACCCTGTACCCTAGTTTACCCTACCCACTGTAATCAATAAAGTTCTCCTTTTTGACTGGTGTGGGAGACTTATTGAGGGGTGGGTCTAAATTATGCCCAAGAGACCCCTTAGGTCTGCGGACTAAGGGAGACTTTACTTTTTGCCCCCTTGACTTGGGGAAGTGCCCCAAGTGCCTGTACCGGGTCGAGTACCCGTCGGACTATTAGGCCTGTGTTTCCCCGAGGACACAGGGCCGAGACAGTCCCTTCTCGGGGTGGTGGCTGCGACGTTACCCCCAGACTAGCGAGTGAGCTCCGGGAGAGGGGTCGGCCAAGCATAAGGTGCCCCTAGGGAGGCATTCGGAGCCTGGCAGGGGGTCGGGCACAGGGAGGTGGGCGGCTCAACGCAGGAGCGCCCCCTACTGGCCCGCCACAAGGCCTCTCATCCGCAGCCTCGCAGCCCCCGTGGTACGTGCTGCCTGCCCCCGTACCACCCAGACAGCCCTGGCCACAGCTGTAGCCAAATGCATCCACCCTGCAGTGAGGATGATGCAAGGCATGGACAGGGATAAACAGCAGCGCTGTACAAATATCACACCTTGTTCCTTCATTAAAGCCTGGCTTGCTCTTGTCTCCACACGTGACATCTAGTGATGCCTTGGAGTCCTTTCCCATGCTCTTCTTGGGCATTCAGCCCCCTGTTTGTCCTCTGCAGCTTCCCACTCTTGCAGTTGTTGATTGTCACCACTCCTGTACCGTGGTTTCAAATCCTCTGAGCATCAGTTTGTCCTAGAACCATTTGACTTTTCAGCCCAGCAGCCAAGTGGTGCTAGGCTCCCCGCCACCTTGAACCTGCATCTCCTGCTTCCTAGCGGTGTGCTAACCACCAGGCCACAGGTTAGGCATCGTCCAAGCTCCTGTCAGTCCTCTGGAAGCTGGCCCATTGCGCCTGGCGGGTAATATCAATTGGTTAAAGAAGATGGAGAGCGGTAGGGAGACTTCTGCCCATTGGAAACAAGGGCTGAGGGCCCCCTCCCACTCAGAGCAGTGTCCATCTCCCCGACGCACATCCCCTGCGCTTGCTTCCTCCACATCTCACATCTCTCTCACGGCTGTCCAGGGAGCCAGCTTCCAGAGGAGGGCTGGAGAGGGAGCTGACCTGCTTTCCTGGAGAGCAGCAGACGGTAGTTCAAACCCCATCTGGGTTTGGGGCTGGAACCCAGGTGTTCCCACTCCCTGGGCCAGTACCCCAAGTGCTAGGGGGAGGGCCCTGCTCCTCTGGCCACTAAACATTGCTACCCTGATTAAAATTTCAGGATGTATTTGCACCTTTGAGCAATGCTATTTTGCCTGGCCAGAGCCTAGCCCCACTGAGCATGCTCTGTGGGTGGCTACACACATCCGCACCCGGAGCCGAGTCTCAAGCTGTGCAGAAGTGGCAAAACCTGCATCTGCCCTGCTGCCAACGTGCCTCTTAGGCATGTGAAGTGAAACACGATGTAGCCCCTAGTGTCTGCCTGTTTGGACACGGGGGTGGCTTTCACTCTCCCCGAATGACGGGGTTATGAACGGGATGTTTGTGCTCTGCCTTCTCCTGCCTTGCCCAAAGGACCTGCACCCAGGCTCAGGGGAGCTTGCAAAAGAAGGCATCATCCTCACTGCAGGGGGGAAGCCATTTGGCTGCGGCTGCAGCTGTGGCCAGGGCTGTCTGGGCGTGACAGAGGCAGGCGGCACCTGCCACGGGGGCTGCGAGGCTGCGGGTGAGAGGCCTTGCTCGCAGTGATCTCCGGGCACTGCTGGTTTCCAGCTGGGGCATGAAGCCAGGAAGTGCGTCTGTCATCACTGGCTTGGCGATAGGCAGGGGGGAAGAGAAAATCTCGCTGTGCGCACCACATCCTTCCACTGCTGGGGAAGTGATGGAGGAGCAAGGGCATGCCAGGCTGTCTGCTTGCTGATCTGGTTGTGTGTTGCAGTGCGGGTTTGAGAAACTCTGGTACATCATTTCAAGCCTCATTAGCAACTTCCTGCCTCTCTCTGCCAAGCGCGCTAACACCCCAGCAGTATGCAACCCACCCAAGTTATTACATGAGAAAAAAAAACTTAGCAAAGCCACTCCAGCTCCATCTGCTGCCTGCCCACAATTACACCATGGGTATAAATGTACAGAGGGAAATAAAGTCCTAACGCGTGGAAAACAGACAGCGCTGTGCTTCGTCTTCTCGGCTTTTCCCATACTGGCGGGGGGCCCAATCAACAGGAGTTATAAAAGTCTGGACTGCACACAGGATCCTAGAGAAGTGGGGTTGGAAGGGACCTCCAGAGGTCACATCTATTCCAACCTCCTGCCTGAGGCAGTTTCATCCCTGTGCAAACCACCCTATACAAAGACTTGGTGCAGCTAAAGAGTGCATACTGATCAAGGGCTGGAAAAAACATCTTTTTAAAACCTAGGTGAAGGAAAGGTACCCCCCCCTTCAGTGTCAGGGTGAGGCCACAGTAGGAAATTCTTAGCAACCTTCTCTCCCTTCTTATCACACAGGACTTTTGGGAAGTCCTTCCAGCCAAGGATCAGACGCAGCCTGGTAACAATTTCAGATGTGCAAAATCACTTTAGGAAACTAGTGATATTGTACCACAGTCTGGTTCCTGGTATTGATTTTTAGCATTAGGTCATAGCTGGGTGAACCTTGGGCAATGTGGCTATTTTAGAAAAGGAAAAACAAATTTGCCAGACCACAGATGGGATCCCACATCTATCTCTGCAAAGGAGATATTTTGGAGCAGCTCAAGGAATGGAGAGAGCTGGTTACTGATGGAGTTTGCCCTCCCCCGCAGTGTCACAGGCCACCTGAGTTTCTTTGATGTTCCAGATCCCCAAGGACCTGCCAGGGGACTTCCAGGCAAACATCCAGATGCCCTGGCTTGCTCACACCAGAGTGGCTTCCAACTTCTCTCTCGAATCTAGACAGCAAGCCAATAATGCAAAGCACCAGAACACCAAGGGACGAGGTTCACTGGGAATTTATGCTTTATAAGATGCAAGGACTTAAAATCCAGACTCTCTGGGATGATGGTTTAATACTGGTTGAGATAGAACCCATATAATTCTGCCAGGAGGACTGAGTTATGAAAGACAGCTGCACCTGCAAAGTGCTTCCTTATTTTTATGAAACAATTGCAAAGACATTTAAAAATGATAACTAGCTGTATGCTTAAATCCTCCATATATAGAGGAAAGAGTGGGAGGGAAATGCCACATCTGTGGTCCTCGACAGGGGCTGGGTTCATTCTCTTGTGTGTCTGTGCTCCGTCACAATGTCATTGGTCATCCCTACAACCTCCTCTTGGGTGAGGAGAGGGAGGCAGGGCTGTACTCCCAGGGCTACAGATCTTCCTCCAGCCGCCTCTTCAAACCAGCTCTTGAGCTAGAAACCCATGTTGCACTTGTCCTTGAACAAGCTGTGCCCGTTTGTCCCAAAACAGAAATATCCTGGGACTGGCGTGTACACACATCCTCTTTCTAACCAGGGTTCAGTGAGCGACTGCTGCTTTCCTGCCATGGTTTCAATCATGCAATCCTGCGATAACTATTCAGATGCAATGTCCTGGGATAAACTGTTAGTACTTCTTATCCCCCTGAACCTTTTTAGGATTTATCCTGGGACAATGGACACGGACATTGGAACTGGTCCTTGGGAAATTCACTGGGTTTTCCTGAGACCCTGAGTCCCCTGTGGCACTACCATCCCCTTCTCCAGCCCAAAGACCAGCCCGCCCATGTTCAGAGCCCTGGGAAGCTGGATGGAGCTGGGCTGGTCTCAGTGCGGGCAGATACAGGACAAGGAGCAATGGGCTCAGGCTGCAGCAAGGGAGGCTTAGGCTGAATCTTAGGAAAAGCTTTCTCACTAGGAGGCTAGTGAAGCACTAGAATAGGTTACCAAGAGAAGTGGTGCAGTCGCCATCCTTTGAGGTTTTTAAGGCCCAGCTACACAAAGCCTGGTCTGGGATGGTGTAGTTGGGGCTGGCCCTGCTTGGAGCAGGGGTCTGGACTAGATGTGACCTCCTGAGGTCCCTTCACACCCTCATTTTCTGCAATTCTGTCCTTTGAATGTTTCTCCCAGAGTTACGATCCTTCCTAGGTTCACCCATGGTGTGATCTTCCAGCCAGCTAATAGCATGCTGAAGCAGAAGCAGATATCCTACTGCTTGGAAGAAAAGGGCTGAACTGTGCAGGAACTGAAGACTGTGTAGAAATAAAGGGTTAGACTGAAGCAGGCACGTACATAAGCTGGGAGGTTGCTTCTCTGTGGGTGGGAGGGACGTGAGCAGAGAAGAGCATGCAAGGCACAGAACTGAAGGTCCAGCTAGATCGGAGACCAAATCCTCCTTCAAAGCAGAGAGGCAGGCATGGGTCAGTGGGCACCCACACCTGCTCTGAAAGAGGCCTCAGTTTGGATGGGTGGGGGACCTGGACCCACATTATATATCAAGCCTGCATGCAATGATCCTTCACCAGTCTGGATGGATCGCAGTAGGAAGCTTGCTGGGAGTCATAAAGAAGTAGGGCAGGAAGGGACCTCCAGGAGCCACATCCAGTCCACTCCCTGCTTGAGGCAGGACCAGCCCCATCCAGACCATCCTGCACAAGTCCTCATCTAACCGATTACTAAAATTACACAGTCAACCCTGTTGCACAAGTGCAAGGCCCATTGCCCAAAGACCAAATGTGCCCCAATCTGCCGCAGTCTTCATAGGTGAAGCAGAGGGATGAGGGCTGGCAGTGTCTCATTGCTGCGAGGGTGATTAAAAAGCACCTGAGATCCCAGGCAGAGGCTGTGCCCCCTGCTACAGAGGAAGGCAACCCCCAGCCCCCAGTCCATACCAATCTGACTGGGAGGGAAAACCCCTTCCTGCCCCAGTGCCGTGTCCGTCTGAGCCTGAGCGCAGGGGCAAGACCCTCTAGCCAGGACCCTGCAGGGTTGAGTCCCAGCAGGAGCACTGGCACAGCCCAGCCCCAGCCCCAGCCTGGGCTGCAGCCAGCACTCAGTGCCTGCGAGGATGACCAAAAACACCCCCCTGACATTATGGATAGCAAGAGGAGGGGGAAAAAATCCCTTCTCAGCCCCATGTAGCAACCAACAAAGCCCATAAACTTGGCAAAGACAGAGCGCAGGCAGCGCCGTTCCTAGATCAGCCCTGCCCAATACCTGTCTGACCTCTCCGATGGAGAGCCCACACCTTCCCTGGGTGTCTGTTCCACTCTTCTTTTCTCTTTCTACCCCTCCTTCCTGCTCCTACTCTTGTCTCCTGGGAAGCACAGGCAGCTTTGTAACCTTCTGCCCTGAAAGATGCTGCCTTGCAACATCTGTGTAACGCCACTGGCTTTGGGAATGAAAGGCCCTAAACCCCTGCTTTTCAAGGGAGCTACCTCAGGCCTGAATCCAGCCTGCTCTTCCCCTTCTCGGTAGGTAAAAGAGACAGGACACCAGTTGTCGCGGTGTGATATAGTCACGAGAGGGCAGTGTCGAACCACGCTCGTCTCCAGCTTCCACGATCACCGTGCTCTTGAAGAGGAGGCAGCTGCTGCCTTTTCAGCCCTGTTTCTCCACATCCCAGAGAGAACTAGAGGGGGAAATTCTAGTCCCAAAATTTGCCTCTGAACACTACCAACCTTGGGGGATGTCAGAGCCAGCGCAGGGGGACCTAGGACCTACCCCTACCCAGTCCCAAGAGGCAGAAAGTCCCAAATTAAAACAAAGGACTTACTGCAAGATTTTCCTAAAGCATCTCCAAGCAAACGATCGTGGAGCAACAGCAAATGGAGTATTAAGACCAAGGTCGAAGTATATCATGCTTGTATCATCAACTCTCTTTTGTATGGCAGCGAATCCTAGACCACATGATCTGCTCATGAAAAGTGTCTTCCACTTACGTTGTCCTCGCTGCATTGTAGGAATTTTTTGGCAGGACAGAGCCGCCGCGCTGAGGACTTGGAACATGCCAACAACTGAAGCATTCATTCTCTTCTCACTCAGCCTCAACTTCAGTGGCCTGGTCATCTGTGGAGACTGGACAATGGCTACGTACCCAGGGATCTCCTGCATGGAGAACTCCTTGCAGGAAGAAGACCGTGTGGACATCCTTATCTCCGGTTCAAAGATGCTTGCAAGATATGAACAGGGGCAGACCCAGGGGGTCTGTGTTGTACTTGCACCCCCCTTTGACTCCTGCTCCACTCAAAGTCTATAACCAACTTTCTGGGGGGCACCAGCATTTATAGTCAGGCAGTGCTGAGGGAGTCCATTGACTTCATGGCTCATTTGTCAACTACCAAATTCCTGCTAAACTCTTCACTGCACAGGTGTGAGCGGCCCTCTCTCCTTCTTAATACTCTTGATGTTTCCACCCATCAAGGTTGCCGCTCTGCCGCCTGTTCACTGCTCCTGGAAATGAGGTTCCGAATTCACAGCCCTGAAGACTGCTTTTAACTCCTTCCAATTTTTGTCTCAATCTCAAACGGAATAATCCAGCCCTACGCTCTGAGCATATTAGTAAAGCTTTTGGTTTCTTTTTACCTGGAGGAAAATATGTGTTATTTCATATGTGATGGTGCACCTCATGATCTGCACCCTGCATTTCAAAAGCCTAGGTCCGCCCATGGATATGGAGGCAATGAACATTGAGGCAAATGAAGGGAGGAAAATTGCTAAGGATCAGAGCACTTGGAAACAGTCTGTTAAGCATGGGATGAAGGCTTTGGAGGACAGAAGAGCCCAACACGCAGAGGGAAGAAGAAACCTTAGGAAGAACCACATTCAGCATTGTTCGTAAGGGATGCGCTGGAGAACTGCACCCGCAAGCTGACGCCTCCCCCAGGGCAAGCCTATTGTCTTGAGAGACAAACAGATGTCTAGTAAGAAGATGATGAGCCTGAACACATCACACTTGGGGATTTGGGTAGGAGCTTCTGAGAAGTGTTGATCAGAAATACCGGCACAGAAATAAACATCAGTAAGCAGAAAGGCTGCCAATGGCACGACCTGCCTGCTGGTTCCCAGCGCAGCGCCCTGCTCCTCAACCCACGCTGCCAATTCTTGTGTTTTCAAGGTGCGTATCACTATTGTAAGATCCTGAGGTCAAGCCATTACCTGATCCCACCTGACTGTCCTTCATGGACACACGGCGAAGTTGGGAAATGTGATCCCTAAAGATTCGAAATCCAGAACAGAGATTACAATTTTTTTCTAATATCATGAGGTTTTCATCCTCGGCGTTGGCAAGACTCACGGCTGTTTTAACAGACTTGTCTTTCCCTTTTGTCCACAGCACTCAGACTGACAAGCCCGGGCACACTGTTTTTCGAACTGGAGCAATGAAAGGAGAAATCACATCTAAAAATTAAACTACCTGTAAACTCTTTGTAAGATACTACTATAAGCTTCAGCCTTCTATAGATCGAGAAGAGTTTGGCCGCCCCTGCAAGCAAAACTCTCCAGGCAAACCTCAAAAAGCCTCTAGATGTCACGCACTAGGCCTTTAAAGCCGGCAAAAGAAATCGCTAGACCGAATGTCATGCTGATCCCAAACTCTCAGCGCAGGCCTGGTCTCTAGATCAAGCATTGGCCTTGCTAAGTAGCCACCCCTGGGTGCTGACTCCTGTTGCAGCCTACACGACGCCCAGGCTACCCTCAGGAAAGGTGACTGCCCTTCCTCACTGCCTTGTCTCCATGAGATGGCGAGGATGAAGCCTGTGCCATACCGTGTTCCCGGCTGGGAAGCAGCAGCCAAAAGGCCCTGGGCATGGTCGGGTCTGATCCACGGCTGGGGGGCAATGCCGTCTGAAGTGCCGGGGTCTCATCTGTGCAGAGGAGCTGGGGGTGGCCTGGCAGGGTACGTTGTCCTGGAGTGAGCAGATGCAGATGCTATAACCCCACTTCCAACATCTCTGTTCCTTGCGCCTGTCCGTAGGGGCAGCTGGCTGGGTATTCGCCCCCCACCCACCTCCAGACCCCCAGCCCTCACACCCAGGGAATTCTGTACCTGGAAACTCCCCGTCAGTGGCATAAAGGACAAGGAAAGTGATGTCCCCATCCACTCCCTCCCACCCCACCCAAGTCTAGAGACCAGGGGAGTGCCAAGTCCAGAGGCACCGTCTAACCCCACCCCCACCCCCACCCCCATACAGCGTGTTTCCAGGCTGGGCGACTCCATCCCCAGCCCCCACCAGCACATGGCCTGTGCCTGACCTGCTCCTGTGACCCAGCGGTCATGGCATGCTAGAGGTCTCCTTTGGGCCTAAGTCACAGGATGGTGCTTGAGTCACAGAACCACAGACAAGGAGGGCGTGAAGGGACCTCGGGAGGTCACATCTAGTCCGACCCCTGCTCCAAGCAGGACCAGCCCCAACTACAGCATCCCAGCCAAGTCTGCCTGGGTCTTAAATACCTCCAAGGATGGAGACCCCACCACCTCTCTGGGTAACCTGCTCCAGTGCTGCACCACCCTCCTCGTGAGAAAGTTTTCCCTAAAATCCAACCTCAACTTCCCTTGCTGCAGCCTGAGCCCATTGCTCCTTGTCCTGCCGTCTGCCCCCACTGAGGACAGCCCAGCTCCAGCCTCTGTGCAGCCCCCCGGCAGGGAGGTGACGGCTGCAATTCAATCCCCCTCGGTCTTCTCTTCTGCAGACTCAATCAGCCCAGGTCCCTCAGCCTCTCCTCACCAGTCCTGTCCCCCAGCCCACCACCATTTTCATTGCCCTCCGCTGGACTCTCTCCAATTTGTCCACATCCTTTCTGCAGTGGGGGGGGCCGCACAGCTGGACGCAGGGCTCCAGATGTGGCCAGAGGGGAAGGATCACGGCCGTCCGTCTGCTGGCACCGCTCCTGCCGATGCAGCCCCGGATGCCGGTCGCCTTCTTTGTAACAAGGGCACGCTTGCTTTCTCGTGGGTGTCACACACACCACACCCTGAATAGTTTGCTGCGGCCGTCATGAGCGTGTTGTGTGCTGAGGCAGAAGGAAGTGCCTTGTGATGAAACAGCCTGTCATCCAAACTATGCCGTGTGGCTGTCGGGCCTGGTGAGTGGGTGGCCTGGACTGCCATGGGGTCCAGGGGTTGTCTGGAAAGGTGGGGAGAGGAGTGGGGGTATCCACCTCAAGCCCCACGAGCTGTAACGCACTGGCCAGCTTGCCGAAAGCTGTCACCGCTCAGGAGATCTTCGCCTTTGAGGATGCGGGCTCCAAACCTGACCCCAAAACCAGTGCATCCTCATTAACACATCATGCCTGTCTTTGGACCCCCTAAGTCAAGGGTGGCCATCCCATGGCACGAGTGGCATGGGCAGCCGATGTACGTGGCAGTTCAGGGAGGGGAGAAGCAGCAGAGCAGCAGATGAGCCTGGGAGCAGAAAGCAGAGCAGCAGACGGGGAAGGGGATCAGAGTGGTACTCGGGGAAGGTGCAGGGCTTAATCTGCCCCAAAGGCTGGCCTATACTGTGCTTGGTCACTCTGCAAGCTACACGGCTGGCAGCTGCTTAGGTCGGCGTGCCCGAGCTAGCTCGGCCCCGGGTGTCTCGGAGGACAGGCGGGGGCTAGGCTAGCCCCGGTGCTCCTCCAGCACACATCCACCACCGGCCTGCGATCAAAGCCTGCTCGCTTCCTCGGAGGAAGGGAGCAGGAAACCGCCGCAGCACCTGACGCTCCAGCGGAGCAACCCGCCGGCGGTCGGCGACGGACCCACGTGGCTCTTTCCTGTCGTCCCCAACGCTGGTGGCAAAGGGAGCACAGAGCCGGCCCCCCCAGGCGGCCCTCGGTCTGCTCGCACATCTGCAGCAATGTGTGGCTTGTGTTTCTGCCAGAGCATCTGCCTTGCAGTGGAAACCACCTGGACCTGAGCGCGCCTCCCTAGCCGAGCCACGCCGGCGGCTGTGCCGTGACGAAGCCTCCCCCGTACGTGGGGACGGTAAAGCCAAAGGGGCCAGTGCCTTTATCACCCCCGGATCAGCAAGAAGACGGCGTTCCTGTAACCTACCCCGTGACACAGCGTCATGGGGACTCGCGCAGCACTTGCCCAGATGCAAACGGCTCGTAACGAGCTCCCCGGCCTGCTGGTTTTCTTCCCTGCTTCGCTCTTACGTGTGGCAATATAATACTCTTGCAATGAGACAGTTATTCCCCCCCCGGCCTGCACCGGGCCCTGTGGCTAGGAAGCGGTCGGTGTCGCTGCCTTTGAGGATGATGGAGGGGAAGGGGGAAACCACGTGACTGTTCTCATCTGAGGATTTTCTGCTCCAGGCGCTTGAGGCTGACTAATTACACCTCCTGCTACTGGCAGGGGACTATCGTCATGTATCACGATGCTCCTTTGTGCATGTCCACACTTTGAATCCGGCACCCCGTTCTGGTCCCCGCACCTCCAAAAAGGTCAGGAAGACCTAGAGAAGGTCTGGAGATGGGCAACACGGGTGATTTGTGGCATGGAGGGGCTTCCATATGGGAGAGACTAACACGAACAAGGGAAAAACCCTGGTCAGACCCGGGGCACTCTCCCTTCCAGCCTCTGTTCTTCGCCACCGTGTGACACAGGAGGCTGGGCAAGACGGACCGGGGTCTGACCCCGTCAATGGCAGCTCTTATGTACTAGCATGGAAATGTAGACGTGGCAGGCGGAGAGGCCTGGTCCAGCAAGTCTGGGGGGAAAAGCAGGGGCAAGAAGCCAGGAGGTCGGGTCCCACTCTGCTGCTCTCGGCACCGGAGCACATTTCCTCTTGCAGTTTCAATGAGGGAACAGAATTTGACCCCTGTGGTGAGGGGTTTTCTTTGGGCATCTGTCTTGGGTTTCTCTTAGAAAGCCCCATTGTGCAGACGTGCAGCCTGACAGGAAGACCCGGCACCAGCGCCTTTTCCTTTTCTTCCCCTTGAAACTGAAATTCAGATTGAAAATGTCTGTTCTGCTTTTTGTCTCTGGGAAAGCAAGACCCCGGGAGAAAGAGGGCCCTCCTTCTCCCATGGCCTGAACAAAGCAGATGGGTGACACGTGCCCTTCAGACCTCTTACGCTGCTTCAGTGGGCAGCTCGACAGTTAGCGGCTGCAGTAATCCGGACTGCCGTTAAATAGCCTCGTGCTGGCTTCAGGCTTGGAGCTGCGTGTTCCCAGAACGGCGCTGGCTGAGCTCTGAGTCAAAGACTGTGCTTAGGTACCTGGCTTTAATAACGCGTCCCAAGAAAGGGAGTCAGCCTGGGTGTGGGGCTGAAGTGGCGTACGTGACCTGGCCAGAACGACGTGCTCCTGCTTTCTCAGGCTACACGTGAACGCCGCTGGACACATCCCTAAGGAGCTTGCTTCGTGGCTGAGCTCCATCGCGCATGCCCAGCAGCTGGCTAAACTTAGAGCAGCAATGGCTGCAGACGTCCAGCTGGGGACCGTGACCATTTTCTGAGCGAGGTCACGTCTCTGGGCATCTTGCCGCGCAGCTCTCCCCTTCCCGTCTAGTGACAGGAGCGGTTACTTGTCTTCATACACCTGCAAACACATCAAGCAGCATCTAACGCACCCATGTTGTGCCCTCCAGGACTTCCCAGTTGTCGTAATGCCGTGCCCTGTGGCTGCTTCGATGTCCTACCCACAGCACAGACAGACCTCCATCCTCCAGTTGCAAAACCCCAGCCCCTTGACCACTAGAAGCAACCGCTGTCACGTGCAACGTGACGGCAACCACACACGCCAGGCAAAAACCGAGCTCATCCTCCTTCGGGCCACTAACACTGCATCATGTCATCTTGATCTTGCCTTGCTGGAACAGAGAGTTGAAAGGGGAGCACGAATAGTGGAGCGGTCCTGTGTGGAGGCAGAGCTCGAAGGAAAAGGGATGTAGGAGTAGACAGAGCTCCAGGGGGTGGATTTGACCTCATTTCCTTATTAAGTGCGTCTGGTTTGCTGTGCAACGAGGATGCACCTCACGCAGTGACGAAAGGACGAGGGCCAACAACGTTGCATGCCTCTTTTGGGTGTTCTGGAGTATGTGCAGGCTATTACGAAACAGCCAGGAGGACCCCGGCACGGCTCGCAGGCCAAGGGAGTTGTTTGTAGGAGAAACTGTAGGAAGGCAATCTTGGAACAGCCGCGTTGGTACCGTTCTGGGTGTGAGCGTGGGGGGTGGGAGTGGATGAGCAGGGCGTGCTAGGAGACCCTCTACCAGGTCATGCTGCCACCACAGCACAGATGTTCCCAGAGTAACTCCAAGCAAATGCCCGTGGTAGGAATTTAAG
This sequence comes from Crocodylus porosus, assembly GCF_001723895.1. Lineage (NCBI taxonomy): Eukaryota > Metazoa > Chordata > Crocodylia > Crocodylidae > Crocodylus > Crocodylus porosus. The sequence goes on along the minus strand of NW_017728951.1, from coordinate 25,108,465 downwards.
GATGGAGCAAAGCAGAAGTCTATGGTTCAGTGTCCTACGTATGGATGGGAAAGCCTGGTTTCAGCATGGGAGTTGGAGGAAAGCAGCTCATAGATGTCTCCCCAAAACCTGTGTGAAAAACACACCTTTTCCTCCTTCTCCTGTCCCCAGTCCCAGGCAGGAACATCCCAGTTAGGCCAATCAGCTACTCCTGCAACCAGCTAGTGCCAGGACAGACTGAAAGCAGAGGTGGCACGGTGCTCAAATAGCCGGGACACGTGGATACGAATGCACTTGGGAAGCGTGGCCGGGGCAGGGGAGGCCAGGTGAAGTGTCCAGGCACCGGCTCTTCGACAACACAAGAGCTAGTCACTGCTCCTACGTTCATGGAGTCGAGTCGGCTGAGAATATCGCGCAGGAGTTGCACAGACTCGCTCACGCTTTCCGTGGGGGCCAAGCCTCCCAACTCAACCATTTCTGTCTAGTTGAAGCACTAGCCTCTCACGTGGCCGTGAGCAGTTTTCGCTTGGCGGTCACTAGCAAGGCAGCTGGAGATCTCCGTTCGCATCCTGCACCCTCCAGCCGTTGAGTATTTCCCCACTGGCACAGCTGTATCAGTCACAGCGGGACCCTATCGGCAGCACCGGCACTTTCAAGCATTCAGAAATCATGAGCCCTTTCAGGACACACTATAAGTCGGATGCCTGCTCTTTGCCTTTGGCTTCAGAGAGACTTTCAGGTTTGCTCACATCACATGTGGGAGCCTTCCTCCACCGCCGTGAGGGTTAGACCCTTCTTTGCAAAATGAAAGCTGAGATTTCCTTTCTGGAAGCTGAGGCTTGAGGGAAACTAGATGTGGGGGTTCGGCTAGCTGCCTCTCAAGGTCCCTTCCAGGTCTCCAGGACTCTTAGTTTCATAGTTGGTCGGGTCGGAAGGGACCTGAGCAGATCATCGAGTCCGACCCCCGGCCATGGCAGGGAAGAGCACTGGGGTCAAACGACCCCAGCAAGGTGTTCATCCAGCCTCCTCTTAAA
>NW_017728951.1:25078231-25106660 GCF_001723895.1 Crocodylus porosus | reverse complement strand
ATGAGAACGGGGTGAGAGACAGTGTCGAAGGCCTCCCGGAAGTCCAGGAAGACGATGTCCACTGCAACACCTGTGTCCGAGGATTTGGTGACCTGGCCGTAGAAGGCACCAGGTGGGTCTGACAGGACCTGCCCCTAACGAGCCCGTGCTGGTTGCCCCTAAGCCTGCAGCCCCTGCTAGCCCCTCCTGGATGAGTGCCAGCCTAATTTTCTCTAACAGCTTGCCTGGGATCGAGGTGAGACTAACTCTTGATAAGAGTCAAGACTTGGCAACACCACAGGTCACTGGCAGCTGCTATGAGCGCATACCTCCGGGACTGTGGAAGAAGACCCTTGAAGTACGGCTCTGATGATATTCAGTCAAATTAAAACCAGGCTTCCCTTCTGAGATGGGATTGCAGCCGAGCGTCTCCCCATTTGCATCTCTTCCCGCTGTTCTTGGCGCACACAGTTGTGAAATCCCCCAGCTCCGTTGCTGGGTTTCCAACTCAACGAGATTCCAGGAAGTTTTTGGTTTCCCTTTGATAAGTGCTTAGCGGCTGCACTTCCGGAGAGAAGCTGCCGAAAGTGATTGCTCATCCAGGCTGGGCTGGTGGATGGGGCAAGTGAGGGGGGAAGGGTGAATGGGCTGGCAATGCTCAGGGGCAGACATTTAGCCCACCCTCTACAGCAAGACGACTTAGGAAGCTTGAAAAGCTTCATTTATTTCTCTAGGAAAAGGATAAATGGAAACTCCAGATGTAATATTGCGGCAGGGTCCCATTAAATCACATTTCTCAGACCTTTGCTCTTACCTCTCCCTTCCATACGCAGACTCCAAAGCAGTTTGCAAAAGCAAGGGTCATGACTGCCCTTTTCCAGAGCAGGCAGCTGACCCAGAGAGAGAAGAGAAGTGATCTGCTCCGAGCAACCCGGAGGATTTGAACCCGAATTTCCTGATGGTCAGCCCCGTCTCTGTCCAAAAGATCACAGCCCCAGAGCCAGAGCCGTGGGACATACCCAGCTTTGCAAACCAGCAAGCTGACAAGAGCTGCCTGGAAGATGCAAGGCCCTTTGGAGAAGGTTTTGCCCCTGGGAGGGGCAGACCTGACTGGCTGAGAGCTGCGCGGTGACAATAAACCCAACCCCAGCAGGGGCAGAAACTTGGAAGCGGGCGCTGAAAGGGGTCTGTTTTCCTGCAGAGAGCAGCAGATGGGGTACGGCGAAACCCCACGAGACCTGTGTCCCATGCCTGTCCTTGCAGTGACGGGGCTCCTGCCACAACGCGCCTGGGGGGAACAGGTCACGAAAGCACGGAGGAGCTGTGGGATATTCAGGCCACGGTTTCCAAGCTACGAGTGGCTCTTTGGCTGATCACCTCCACCCCTTTCGCTCAGTGTACGCACTGAAGTGGAGCTGGAGGTCACACCTAGTCCAACCCCTATCTCAGGCAGGATCAGCCCTGTCCAAACCACCCCAGACAAGCCCGATGTCCGGCCTCTGAGCAAAACTACAGGCACCCCTGACACAACACCTGCCCCTGGCCCGGGGAAAGCAGGGGGGCTGCGCCGCCGATGTCCTGCTGCTGTGAAAGGTTGCTAATATGCACTCGAGAGGCCGCAGGCAGAGGCTGTGCCCCTGCTCCCGAGGAAGGCAAAACCTCCAGAGTCTGCGGGGTAAAATTCCTTCCCGACCCCAAATATAGCATCCGTCCGGCCCTAAGCGGCAGGACCAGACCCTCCCACCAGGACCCTGGGGGGTTGGTGCCAGCCCACCCCCAGCACCCAGCGCTGCTGGGGGAGGCTTAAACCCCCCTGACCCATGCAGGAGAAAAGGGGGTGAGGGAGCAAAGCCCAGAAGTACATCCGGAAAGCCTCAGACCCGTGCTGGAAACATCCTGTGTCTCCATGCCTGAGGTGCCGGAGGGGTTTTTTTTCCCCTTTGGATTTGGATTGCCTATGCCACCATCCAGCGGGGACGGGGGAAGTTGCTGCAGCTCTTCGATTAGCACCGACTGCCCTTGGAGCTCCCGAAGGTGACGGGGGCGGGTGTCCCTGGGCCAGCCCCGCAGAAGGGCAGTGAAGCATCCTGCCCCTGCCCCTGCCCCTGCCCCTGCCCCGGCGCTCGCCCCCTCCCTCCCTCCCCGGCTACTGCTCCCGGGACGCTGGGGCGGTGACTGCTTTGGAAGCGCGGTGCAAGTCCCCGTTGCACAACGCCCTGCTCGCCCGTGGCCTTCGGACAACTCGAGGGCAGTGGGATGTTGAGAAACACAAGCTGCTGCCCTGCTGAATGACCTGCGTCTTCTTCTGCCCAGGGGGATGCCTCTGCCCCTCGAGGGGAGTTTGAGAAGTGAAAGCCCGTGAATCAGCACAGCTCCCATCAAGTGAGGATTAGCCGGCGCCTAAATCCCTCGTGCCTGCCACTTTTCCCATCCCCGGCGTATGCGCAGTCTGACGGCCTCTCACCGAATTGGGGATGGCTGCGTGTGAACAGGGGGGATAATCCCTGCCCCGGCATCTGAGTGTTTGGGCTTGCGTGAGCTCAACCCAGCCCCTCGGGCTAGTAAAGGCCGTTGGATAATCTCATCAGCACAGCCTTCCTGGGACTTCCTGCTCTGGGCTGGTCCTGGCCCAGAAATGAAAAACACTTGGCCCACGTTATGTAAATGCTCCTGGCTTTTCCTAGCACGAGGCACGGCTGTGGCAGGCAGAGCGGTTGGCAGAAGCACGTGATAATCCTCTGCGTGTTTCTTTCACATATTAATGGACCCAGCAATGGCAATTCATGATTCATAGCTAGCAGAGGAAGCCCTCGCCCAAACACTGCTGACTTGCTCAGACCCTGAGCCTGAAGAGTTTGCTGACTATGGGCCGTTAGCCTCAGCTGGGATGACTCCCGTAGCTCTGCGCTAGTTAGTCTGACATCGAGCCTGGCCAAAACACCGGAAAGAGGTTTCAGTGAATAGTGTTGAGAGAGAGGAATGTGATACGAATCAGCACGGCCCGGTGGAAAATAAGTCTTTCCGCACAAACCCAATCTCCCTTTGAGATGGAAGGATTGATGGGTGAAGTCATCAGAAGAAATGTCACCGTCTGACTCGGTCCCACGCGACGGTTTGACTACCCAGTTTGCACGGGGGGACATCAAAGTGCCCATCGTGTGCATTAAGAGCAGGTGTCAGATCTGACTCACCGCTGAAGGGTGTGTTGCCTGGGGTCTTCTGCAGAGATCCAGCAGGACCCGGCCTGCTCCTGCCTGCCCGCTGTGCCGGTGATTTGGCAGCACAGGTAAACTCGCTGCCGGTGACATTTGCAGGCCGCCCAAAGACTAGGAGAGCGGGAAAGAAGGACCTAGGAGAAATGGGGCAAAGGATCCTCACTTTCCCAGGCCGGGCGTCTCAGCCCTGCCTGCCCGCTGCAGCACGACCCCGAATCACCCCGGCGCCTTGCTCTCACTCGCTGAAATCCCACGGGGCAGACAATCTCGTTGTCACCCTTTTGCAAGTGCCGCCCGGCGCCAGCTGCAAGTGACTGAATGCTGAACCAGCTGTTTTAAAATCGGCCTTTCCTCAGAAATCACAAACGGCCTGATTCGTCGTGCGAGGCAGGGCTCAAAGACCGCGCGGGGTGGCCGGTGCCCACGCGGCTCTGGGCTGGGGGTGGAGGCGGTATGAGAAAGCGCAGTCGTGGTTTTCTGCCAGGTGTCGGCAGGTGCGGAAGGAGAGGCAGCGACGTGGGATCGAGGAGACTTGATGGCTGGTGACAAGGTGGCTGCTGGCTGAGCTGTCCCCTGCCGCAGGAACGACCCATTTCACCTCCAGAGCGTGGGTCAGTGAGGAGGGCACTGGCCCAGTTGCCATTCCCCGCTCTGCCACAGATCGGCTCGCTAACCTTGGTCAAGTCACTTTGCTTCTGTTTCTCCACTAGCCGAGCCCAGGACCACAACACCCTCCAAAGCGCCTTTGAGACATAGGGAGCCCAATTTTTTTTTTCTGAGGCCCTCCCCGGGTTGGCTGCAGATGCCTGGCTGCTTTTCGTGCCAGTTCCCTGGGGTGAGCAGATCTTTGTCAGATCTAATCCCCCGGGGAGGAAGGAGCAGGCACAAGCAGATACCGCTGCGGCCATGTCCGCTTTAATTCACCATCTCACGAGGTTGTATCTCCAGCGCCAGCGCCCCTCCCCGGTGACTTGCCAGGGTGGCATCTGGTGTCAAAGTGCACGCCACCCCTGCTTCACAAGGAAGGATCGGGCCCTCGGGGAGCCTCAAAACTTCTTGCCTGTTGGCTTGCGACCGCTGTAGCATCGGGGGGAGCGACCGTGCCCCCCTCCCGTTCCCAAGAAAAAGCTTTTTGAAACGTCTTTTCCTTTCCAGGGAACAGGAGGCTATTCTGGGGGCCCGGGGAGTTTCTGGAGAAGCAAATCCTGGTAATGATTGTGTCATTGGCATGGGGATACCAGTCGTCCCCTCCCACACCTTCCTCCCTTCTCAGAAAGCCTGGAAACCAAAGGTGAAGGAGGGGCCGGTGGAAGCTGCGCACGCTTCGATCCAGGAAGAGAAGTGACTAAGTTGGCTGTGATATTTAAAAGTGCCTCCGGCTGCGAGTCCCACAGTCTGCGTCTGACGACAGCGGGAGCCGCCGAAGACCGACCTGCGGGGTGAGTGCCGTGCTCGTGTTGTTTCCTGCTCTGCTTTTCTGGACAGGATCCGTTCTCGGACAAGGGCGATGCCTCGCTCCAGCTAATCAGGCTCCGTGGCACAGGGGAAGTTTTCCTCCCCTTTTTTCTTAGGGGATCCAGGAGATCAATACGTCTAGAGCTCGGCTGGTCTCTGTGCTGGCACTTCCCGTGGCACCAGCGCTTGCTTGCTTCCAGCTGTCCCGGGGAAGAGGGGCCTGAGCTTCGCAACGGCTGGGGATGAAGCCTTTAGGTCCTCGTGTTAGCCGGGAAACTAGAGCTGCTCTTTTAAAAAGATCTAGTTCTCGAAACCGGGGACAGGGAATTGCCTTCTCCTGCAGCAGGGGCCTGGCCTCTGCCTGGGACCTCTTGCGTGTACCTCGACAACCTTTTACAGAAGCGGGACGCTGGGCACCGCGCTCCCCTGCTTGCCCTGCGGCAGGGTCGGGGGTGATGTCTGGGTTGTGTCAGGGGTGACGGTAGTTTTACGAAGAGTTTCGGTGATGGATGTGTCCAGGGTGGTTTGGACGGGGCTGATCTGACCCCGTCCAAACTGCCCACCCTGGCAGTCTCTCTGCTTTCACCTCGTTTCTGGCTCATGAGAGCAAACGCAGGCTTGAGACGTGGGGCTCAATATGCCTTTTGCTTACACTGGGGTAAATCAGGAAGAGCTACGCGCAACTAGTTGCGTGTGCCTGCCCGTGCACACACAGGTACACGCACACGTATGTGCACAGGCACCCGCACACCTGCTTTTGCAGTAAAATAGGTCCTCAGGCAGGGGTTGGAGTCGATGTGACCTACGCCGGTCCCTTCCAGCCCCTCTGCTCTAACATTTCTATGATTACAATGTAGTTGATTTGGTTGGGGGTGGCGGGGTACGTGTGTGTGCATGTATGTGTGTTAGGTTTCCGTTCCTGGACTATTTTACAACAAAGGCAGGCGTGTGAGTGTATGCATACACGCATGTGCCTGTACAAGTGTGTGCATGGGCACGCACACACTAGTTCTGTTTCCTTTCCTGGAATCTAAGATGGGAGAGTTTGCAGTTATGCTTTTAAAATCACTTCTAGCATATCAAATAGCAGAAAGCAAACTCTAGCAGACACCAACAGCGGGCAATATCAAGGCACCAAGTGTACGATATATTTTACACACCCCACCAGCACGCGTGAAACCTGGCTTGCAATGCACGGGGCAGGGTCGGCTTTACAGCAGAGCGAAAGCCACTGACTGGAATACTTTACTGCAAAGGCAGGCATGTGAGTCCCTGCATACATATGTGTGCACATTCGTGTGTGTTCACCGGCAGGCACGCGCGACTAGTTGGGCATAGCTCCTCCTGATTTACCCTAGTGTGAGCGAAAGGCATATCAAGCCCCACAGCTCAAGACTGTGGTTTGGTAGCGTGAGCCAGAAACCAGGTGATAGCAGAGAGACCCGTTGAAGAGACATTTGAGGACTTCATTCTTCCAACCTGGATCTTTGTTATGACCATTACCATGACTGTACGGTGCACTTCCACCACGCGCGTCAAGGCTTTCGATATAGGGAAGATTTAGGCAGAGCTAGACCTATGTTCTGCTATGGGGATTTCTCAGGTTTCTGGGCTATGCCGGTTGTGGCCCTCCCACTTTTTGCTCCAAGTGTCGGGGGGTTTTAAGCCTCCCCCAGAGGCGCTGGGTGCTGCAGCCGGGGCTGGGCTGGGCCAGTGCTCCTGTGGCATCAGCCCCGCAGGGTCCTGGCTGGAGGGCCTTGCCTATCTGACCAGGGTCAGACCCCAGCTTGGGGCCAGGCAGGAATTTTATCCTCTGTTCAGACTGGTCCAGACTGGGGGGTTTTGCCTCTGCCTGGGATCTCTGGAGTGTCTTTTACCAACCTGTAAGAGAAGCAGGACGTTGGCTGCTGCGGTCGCCCTGCTTTCCCTCCTGTGGCAGGTCAGGTATGAAGTCTGGGGCTGTGTCAGGGCGGACAGCCGTTTTACGAAGCATTTAGACGATGGATGGTTTGGACAAGGCCGATCCTGCCTCAGGCAGGGGGTCAGACTAGAAGTGACCTCCTTAGGTCCCCCCCAGCCCCGCTTCTCCATGGATTCATGAAACAAGGCAGGGAAAGGAGCTGCAGTCAGAAAACCGGCTAACTCTTGCGGGTTTTCATCAAGAACTTGTGTTTATTCTTCCCCCCCGTCGCTTTGCCAGCCGCTTAAAAGCAGACGAGACTTTTGCTGATGGAAATGGCAGAGGTGCAGCCATATCCGCTCCGCCGCCATGCGGCCCCGCTACAACTCAGCGCTCACCAGGCTGCGGCATGGGTCTCTGCACCGAGCCTGCATGCTCTGGCACCAGCTTTCTGCCAGGTGAATCCTAATAAGTCCTATCAGCTATATTCAGGATCCCCCACTGAGCGATGGCTGTCTCCATTCACCTCCCCCAGACTGACCCTAGAGTCAGACTCAGAAACTGGCTTGCCCTGGGCAGAAGCTCAGTGGGTCTCAGGGTCTCCACCTGAATATACATAACACCTATAAAACAACGCATGCTCTTCTCCAGATGCAAAGAAACTAGAAGCTTTACTAATACGCCAGAGGCCTCCGGTTGTATTATTCAGTTTAAGAGTGAAGCAAAAACTTTGCTAGAATGGGCATTAATTTCCTACATGGTCTATCTAGAGGTCCCTTCCAGCCCTAATGTCTATGAAATCTATGAAATCTATCACGCATAAAAAATGCAACAAAGCAGGCAAGGCAAAGATGTTGTTGCGTTAGTCCTCCAGCCGTCGGAAACAAGTGTCCATCAAACAAATCTCGCCTTCTTGAGCATCTCAACAAGCGCATGCAATGCTTCACTGTAAGTTATTTCTACCCACGAGTTAATGGTCTACCCGAGTTAACCGTTCTAGCCAGAGTTAAAAACAGCCTGGAGGGCTGTGAAATAGGAGCTCCATTACCAGGAGCCGCTAGCAGACGGCAGGATGGCAGAAGAAAGGTTAGCTTGATCAGTGGCACATTAAGCCCATTAGAAAGGCGAGAGCGTTGTTAACACCTGTGGAGTGAAGAGTTTAGAAGGAATCAGGTAGACGATAATGAGCTATGATTATGGCTGTCTCTCCCAGACAGCTGGTTTTAAACTTCAGGTGGAGCAGGAATCAGAGACGTTTGCAGCTGCAGCATGGCGCCCGCCCGGATCCATCCCGGTACGAGTCACTGACGGTCAGACCACGAGCCCCGATGCACGAGCCTCGCTGCTGCAGACGAGAGCTGGATCCTGCTCTGCATAGGACCCAGGCTAGTTGCTGGCAACACAAGAAGTTGAGCTGAAAGCGGTCCCTGGTCCTGGCCAGCCCTTCCCCCGGTCCTAACGACCACGTTCTCTAATCCAGCCACGTGGACAGCTCAGCAAAACCTGCCCGACGACCGAATGCAGCTCAGACGCTGGGCGCCAGGATCTGCGCCACGGAGGCATCTCAGTGGCTTTTAGTGAAAGCAAAGCCAGCGTGTCTAGTTCAGTAACGCACCTTCACCTCCGGGCCAAGCCACAGAAGCTGCGAGGGGAAGCAGGACCCGCCTGCCTGTGGGATGAATGGTTTTCTGGGAACTGGAGCAGGATGGGAGAGGACAGCATGGAGACTCCTCAAGCACAGAACAGGATCTGGCTCCGGGGCTTTTCTTTTGTTGAATGCTGAACACGGCGGGGCGTCCCCAGTGCAGGGGCGGGAGGAAAGCTCGGGGTCCCTGCACTCTCCCCATGCCATATCCCCTGGACATGGGTCAGTTTTCCCGGCGGGTCTAGTTTTATGCCCCGCGATTGACTGACCTGACTCTGCCTATTTAGAAACTTCAGTTTCTAAAGAGTCCCGAAGAACGGGACCAGCTCTCAGGCGAGGATCGGGGCATGTCCTGGCCAGATAGCAGCAGGGGACAGGGCCAGCTTTGCCCCCAACCCCCTCTCACAGCTCCTTTCCCCACATTGTGGCACCAGCTGCCCTGTGAAGTCCCACCAGTCCCAGGACCCCCCCGCGCCCCCCGAGAAGCGGTTCCTGTTTCTCATGTGCTCTTCCCTGAAAGGTGGTGACCATCTGCATGCATTAAGCTGGAGGGATCAGATGCTGCCTCCTCGCTGAGGCTCTCAAAGCACCCGGCACCCCCTGCATCCCTACGGGGAAGGTGGCTGACACCCTGCCATGACAAAAGAGACCCGAGTTGTCCCCGACAGACCGAAGCACATGGGGAGGGAGCTTGCCTCTTGCGGGCAGTAACCCCCGCACCCTTTCTCCGGCCCCTTGACAAGGCCCAGGGCCGTGTCCCATGAAGGTGGAGCAGGAGGAACACGGCTCCCGTGGGGGTGATGGAGCGGGATCTCTGCCAAAGACTTCCCATCCCAGGGTCTCCTCCCGGGGGTCCTGCCTGGGGGGAAGGAGACAGTTTGCCTCATCCAGAAGGCTGCACTGTAGTTGCAAGACCATAGGGCAGCATGCTATGCCCTCTCCCGGGGAAAACCCCGACCGAAACGGGACACGGGGTCTTCAGGGGGCTATAACGCCTGGGGAAGGTCCGGAGAAGAACACATCCCTCCTTAAACCACCTGCTCGGACCTGCACGTGACCGGAGACAAAAGCCAAGACCCGCTGGGGAAGGAGGAGAATGGGAGGAAGAAAGGAGGAGATTTTGGCGTGACGAAGCGCAGAAGGGAAAAACCGACCGGTCCCTGGCTCCTTGCGCTGCCAGTACTCGGGAACAAAGAACGGGGCTGGAGATGGAAACAACCGGCAGTAAACAAGCAAAAGGAAACTCTGCAACGAGCTGACCTTGCAGCCGGCTGATGGCCGGGCTGGCAGGCTCTCGGGGAAGGGGGCTGCCGCGTCAGCGCCCGCGGGACGTGCTCTTCTTTCCCCCACCTATAAAGACGCCCAAAGAAGAGGGCAGGTTTAACAATAGATGCTCCTCTCCCCTGGCTGAACGATCACCAGCTTTGCAGGGTCAAGGGCCCTCGATGACCGCAAACCGCCGAGTGTATTTCCAGGCCGCCGGTCACCAGCCGATCACCTGCAGGGGCCAGGGAGGACTTCTTGTATTTCCAGGTGCGGGGCGGACAGCCGAGCAACACTGCGCTACACCGCACAGCCTTCCACTGTCCTCTGGAGCATCGGCTGCCAGCACGAACTGGAGTAACGGTTTGGCCTCGCGTGGGCAAATCCTGCGTTCGTCCTTCCTGGACTTTGTTTCATGTACACGCACCCCAGAGGGAACTCACTCTGCTTCTTCAGCAGTCTTCCTCGAGAGAGCTGCGGCAGTGACAAGTGCTGCTGAGAAAGCCTTTGTGGTTCCTCATTTCACTTACTAGAAGGGAAGAGCATGCAAGCACAGGACCCGGCCTCTCGACCACAGATGGCTTTCACTCTTGGCCAGGAACCGGGGAACTTCCTGCCTCCAACGGTGCTGGAAATCGCTGCGCTGACCCCACGCTACTGACAGCTGGCCACGTGGAAGATGCAGCATCTCTCCGGGTTACAGAGGCTGGGGTTGCAACCAAGGCTGCAGCGCCGTGGCATGGTCACGGCAGTGATTTGCTGTGGGTTTCCCTCTAACGAATGTATTCTGCAGTATGGAGCAGACATGCATCCAGCTGACTCTGCCAGGAGAGGAGATTGCAGTCCCAGGACACAGGCGGTCAGGGAGCCTGTCTGCATGGAGCAAAAGGATGCCCCCAAATGAAGCAGCCTAGGGGAGCGGACACACATGTTCTGCTGTAGACGACCCGTGGAAGTAAAGTTATTACACAGAAGACCGTAGGCACGGCCATTTGCTGGGTCAGACCCAGGTCCGTCTTGCCCAGTCTCCCGTGTCACGCGGCGGTGGAGAGCGGAGGCTGGAGGGGAGAGCGACCCGAGGCTGTCCTGGGTTTTCGCCTGTTCCTCTCCCGCTTGAAGGCTCCAGCACCGACGGTCCAGGCAGGTCGCACGCTCCCTGCTCAATAGCAATGATGCCCCTTTCCTCCAAGAACATGTCCCATCCCTTGGTGGATCTGGCTGAGCTCCTACCGCATCCGGGGGCCGCGAGCCCCTCGCTTGAATTACGCGCTGTGTAAAAATGATGCTAGTTTCGTGCTGTGACCCCCCAGTTCTTGTCTGGCCAGAGACAGTCCAGAATAAATCCCCAGTGACTTTCTCTTCACCATTTAATATTCTGTAAACTCTTCTCCTGTTCCCCCTTCCAGCATCTCTTTTCTAAACTGAGCAGACCTGGCCCCATTAGTGTCTTCTCCTATACCACGAATCATCCAGGTTGCCCTTCCCTAGCTCTTCTATATCCTTCTTGAGGTGTGTGGGGCAGTAACTTTTTTTGCAGGGGTCATTTTATCCTGGGTCCAAGAGACCTGCTGCACATTAGGCCCACGTAGCATGTCTCCACTTGGCTTTTACTATACAGTAAAGTCAGTTTTACTCTGCTGTGTGAGACGCAGGAGCATCCCAGCTGGCCAGACAGAGGACAGACCTAGACACCAGCCCAGCTGTTCTGGGAGGCTTTCGCTCGGCTGCTCACAGGCGTTTCGGTTAAATGTCTTTTGGACGGCACGTTGCTCTGCTTGATCTCGTGGGCATGGGTGACACCTAAAATGACTCTAATGCTACCGTAAGGAGGTGTATTTATAGAAGAGGCAGCTGGGGGTGGAGTGGGGGGCAATTCAAACTAATTCACCGCAGCGCAGGTGTCAAAGCGTGCATTAACTTTGCATTCCAGCATCGCCAGTCCGGGCTCACCGGGGGCTCGGTTATTACAGCCGATTTGCGAGTTAGGACTGATGTTTATGATGATAAATAGTCTTGACCTTTTGGAGATGGGTCGATTGATTCAGAGCAGGAAGTGTGTTGAAAGATTTTAGCAAGAAATAGTTAGCCTACATTTGGACGAGGTTTCCCCCTAGGGAAAGGGCAGTGGGCTGAACACAAGGACACCTGGGTCCTGCCCTCGGCCCGACGCTGTCGCCGACTCTGCTTCTTTGTGACTCAGTTTCCTCATTCTTTTTTAGAGAGAGAGAGAGAAAAAATGACATCAACCTGAAATTACTCAGTTTCAAAATGGCTGAAAGATGTTTCATCTCCACTAACTTGTGTGGGTTTTACAATCGCATGTTCCTGTCTCTCCCTTTTTTGCGAGAGGGAAAAGCCCGCACGGGCAGAGCGAAACAGACTCCGTGCGAAGGACGGTCGGACGCCCAAAGCAAACGGAAAGGGCTGTTTTCCCCTCTCATCACTCTCGGTGCTGGTAACCTTCGTCTTCGCCTGGAACAGCCGAAAGTGGAGCCAGACACCTGGGAGATAAATCACCGCTGACCTTTCAGCCTTCTTTATAAAGTGCTTTGAGACGTGGCAGGGGGTGTGGAAGGGAACGGTAAATATGCTGCAGTCGTTAAAAGCACCTCAGCCCTATTTGCAAAAGTAACGTGGGTGCTCAAGTGCTTTTAGGTTCCTAAAAGTCTTACTGGAGACTGAGACCAAGGCCTTTTAACCGTTCTTTCAAAATGAGACTCGGGTACTTCTGAAAACCTGACCCACACATCCGTCTGTCTTCAGACAACCAACCTATTGCTGCTGCCATTTTAAATAAATTGCAAAACTTCCACTGCTTTAAATGCTAGAGGCTGGATGCTGTGATACAAACTCCCTTGCTAAGGTATCCAGATAAAGACCACGTGGCAGTTATAGAGGTGAAATGCCAAGTGAGGCAACACCTTCGTAGCAGGAAGAAGCTGTTGCACTGCCCACGCTTAACTGTAGTTCTTGCCGTTGGATTAAAATAGCTGCCAATCTCTGCTGCTTTATTTATTGAGTAACCAAGAGCAAACTTGTACTGACAAATCATTTAGAGTGGTTTTCCCCACTGTATCTCAGCCAACACCAAATGGTACAAATGTCCTTGGTCTGAAAGATAGCAAGAGAGAAGAATCAGTGGTATGATTCAGCAATACAGCTATATAAGTTATATAGCTTTAGTTAGCCTGTGTCCTTGCATTTATTAGTACCTTGGCTTTCTCTCCCCGTACCTGTGTCCCCCATCACCGCAGTATAGATCTGCCTCCTTGCCATTGCTCCCGATCAGACAGATCCGAGTCCTTTTACCCTGCCTTGCTGGCTTGCACATGCCTTACCTGCATTAGACATGACCGCTCTTAAGGACAAGGGGATGTGAAACATAATGGCTTCTTTTACTCTTCATGCGCCTTGAAAGTCTAGTACCCATTTAAGTATGAACTTTTCCTTTTAGTCTTAAACTTGTAACCTCGCCAGTACCTTACAGCAGTGGGTCTCAAACTCTGTTGGCTGTGTACCCCTTTACCTGAAAAACACAGCTGCCAGTACTTCCTACGCACGACGCGGCTCTTTAGGAAGAGTGTCGACGTTGATGTCAATGGCTATTGGCCAATGTGCAATGAATAATCAGAAGTTATATAAGATGTAGGTGCATGCGCCTTGGTAAGATGTTGCATACCTCAGTCTGAAATCTCGTATCTAGCTGGGGGTTGGACCAGATGACTTCCTGAGGTCCCTTCCAACCCTAATTTTCTGTGATCTTATGAAAACTACTGCCTGATGTTATGTGGTTAGCCTCTATCTTACAGCTAGCTATGCAAAATTCTTCCCTTTGCTAGTTTTAATCCTCTCGTCTTTCAGTGCCATTGACTTTTTCCACCCCAGACGGCCTCCTGGGACACAGGGCCCAGTACAGAAGGTGCTATCTTTAAATTGCAAAGGAAAAATCAGCTTTATGCCATTTACAGAACGTGACACATGCACCAAGCAAAAGCTTCAAGGGTTAAATGCAGTAACTGCTGTCATCTGCTAACACTTAGAAATGCAGTGGTTTTCTGATTTCTGCTGTGTTTATAGATCTGTCATGAGCCAATTAGCAGTAGCAGCCTTAAGGGGAGGGCAAACCGGGTGACCGCCTGGGGCCCCAAAATTTTTAACCTAGAATATAGCTCAATATTTTAGAGTTTAAAAACTCTTTCTTTGTATTATCAATATTGTATTACGATACTTTCCTTGCAGTGTCGTGGCTTGGGCAAAGTAAAATTGAAAATGTCCAACTTGCTTAAAGGTCATCAAAACTAGCACTTCTGCAGGTGTTGGTAGTCCCTCTAACAGGTGCCACTTCCTGATGTTAGAGGACTGAAAAGACAGATTTAAATAAAGTTACCAAATTTGCACGCAGGACTAGCGACACCCTTCACTGGGGGAGGAGGATGCCACATTGATCGCCTGGAGGCAAAGCACTTTCGGCTCACTCCCGTCTTGGTCTGCTTTCCCTTGCAGGAGGAAGCTGAGCTATGGCAGCAGTCTCGTACCTAGCTCCTCGGCTTTGAGAACTGAATTCCATAGGCTTTAAAAGACAAAAAAAAGCCCTATGGATTCAGTTCTGTAGCTGGGCGGCAAATAAACATCCAACTTCCCGGAGAGCAGCTCCAAGAAAGTGAATCAACCCTGGGCCCTCTCCTGCTGTGGTTCCCTCCGCTAAGGACGTCTGCTAGAGCCAGTTAGCAAGGTAGGTACTAACCCGAAAAGCGAACGTGCCAGGGGATGTTTGAGGCCATATAGGAAAAGCTCAGATATCTGCCTAGAAAGCTGCTAAGGATGGTTGGCGTCAGCAGCTGTTTTCTTGTTTTGGTATAAATGTCTGATGAGGGAGACTGCAGAGAGGAAACTTGTGATAAAACGATTCTTCTGGAAACAGAACGGCCCTTAAGAAAATAAATGTTACCGCCCACTGATTTATTGTGTGCAATTGTGTCCCTGCTCTAAAAATACAAATAGCTCAAACTAACAGCCTGGGTGTGACCCAGACTCCCCAGCATGCAGCGCGGAGGGGGAAGGTCAAACAACAACTTCTCAAAGTGCAAATGGAAGAGGCACGGAGAGGCTGATATTTCCTGTTCCAGGGCTGAGTGGGATGGAGATACTCCCGAGAGGAAAAATACCCCAGGAGGAACTGCACAGGGAAAGACTTGGGGAGCAGCAGCTTGTGGCAGGTGTCCTGGGAACTACACAGGCAGATGTAGTTGCAATGCCTAGTTTTATTTCTGAACTCTTGAGACTTTGGCTTGCTGCCTTTGGACTGGGGGATGCGAACCCTTGCTCTGCTGCATGGCCAGCTATGCTCAACTCATTACACACACGAGCATAATCCAGGGTAGCACTGAATACTAGGTCCACACCTGTGCTTGTGGTTGATGAACAAGCCTTCGATGACGTACAAACTCCCCGCTCCTGCCTTCTCATGGTGGAGTTTTGCTGCTGACAACAGCCGCACATCACCCCCTCCAGCTGATCACCCACTGGAGTTTTCTGGTGAGAACAGTGGCACCTGCTGTTAATTGGCATGGGCAGACTAGAGCCACCCCTATATTGTAGGCATTGAAATGTCTGCCTAGACCTGTTCAAAGCCCTGAGAAGCCATGACAGGGCATCAACATTGCCACGAAAGGCAGGCTTGTCAGCAGGACAGACCAGGGAACGGAAACTTTATTTTGTAGACAAGCACATTTCCAAAAGGGAACATTTGCATGCAGGTAGCTAGTGCTTTCCGAAGCACAGGGTGCTGTTCTGCTAGTGCAGGGGGGGGTCATGGAAATCAGGCAGGAACAGGCGACTGCTCCTTTCTTCCTGTAACTTGGAGTGAGCGTGGAGCTGGCCAGCTTCAGATCATTCGTTTTTAGAGATAGGGGCACTAGCCCTGACCACTACTAAGGTTACCTGATGTTTCACTCCCAAATGACAGGCACAATATAGACATACTATATAGTTATTACAAATAAATAAAAATAGATATTTCTAGAGTCACGGCCTAGAGCTGGCTTTGTCATGGAGAAGCAGTCCGGCAAGATAGCTGCCAATTTAAGAGCGGCTGTGAAAGGGTTAACTCTAGCCTTCATCTCTCCTGCTTGCTAGCTCAGAAAGACGCTGGCAGCTCTCTTGCTTCAGTGCCTCCATGCTTCTATTCCGGTAAAGGAGGGGGAAAAATCAGCTTCCCTGCTGACGGCATGCACCCCCCTTTCAGAGAGGGTAAAAGGTGTGCAATACATGATATGCAGGATTAGTAGCAGTTAGTCCTTTGCTAGAGACAAAAACTCCCACAAAGGAAAAACAGAGGACTATTTGCATTTTTATTATTTAAAAAAAAAAAGCTGCAGATCTTTTCAGACAGGTCTAGTATGGCCCACAGGCCCTCAGCATCACAGTGCACCCTACAGCCCAGCTATCTCCTTTTCAAACCAGGGGATGGAGAGAGTACACAACAGTAGTGACAGCTGAAGTACATTAGTAGAGCTTGTGCACTCCAGCCCCGGCTGTGTCAACCAGCACTCGCCAATGGCTGCGGTCACTTGGTACCAAGTCCAGCTCTTTGTGGTGGTGGTGGAAGGAGCGGTACATTTTTCTTCCCAGAACGAGGATGCCTGGGCAGGTGTCACCACGTGCAAAACAAGTAGAGGCCAGTTATTTCCAGACAGTAATGAAGAGTTCATGGTCTCAGAGCCACCTACAACTAATAAAATAGTAATGACTGTGAGCAGGAAGACGACCAGGTGCAGTGTTTAAAACAAAAGGTACATTTACCACTGTCCTCTGCCAACCTGCACCAGTCTGGAGATGGAGGAACACTAGTCTTGGTCAATTCATCTTGCAGAGGACTGCCGCAAGGAGGCCATTTCAGTGGCTTTGGTGAGAGAAACTTGCCAAATCCCGTGCCTAGAAAGCAGTTTGTGACTGCGTTTGGTCATGCAAATGGAAGTCCCCGAATTCCTATGCCCAGCTGGAGGATCTTCTGCCTGATCCCTTAGATGCTAGTGGAGCGAGCTCGTTTTCGAAGGAAGAAAGACAAGGGTGAACGTGCACCGTGTCACTCAGTGAGGTTATGAGCGTCATCGCATGTTTGTAGAAGGCAAGGACATTTGTTCTCAGAAGCAATAAAAAAAAAAAGTGATGGGTGTTTCCTGCTTGTGCTGATATCCAGGGACTCTCTAATCCAAAGTCATCAGTCAATGGCTCCCTGGCCCACAAGGACATGGGAACAGCACTCTGGCATCATGGCTTAGATTTCTTTTTCTTCTTTCTGTTCCGGTCCTGGTCTTCACTGCTATCATCAACCTCACTAGCTGAGGGGGTTGGAGCCCGCTGGATGACTCTCTTTTCCACCATGTATTCCTGTTCTCCCACTTTGGGGTCCCCTTTTACCAGGAATTCCCCATTCCGGTAGGTTATGGTAACATCGGTCTTCGGGTAGGTGCCATAAACCCTTCGGAGGTCATCCTTCACAAACTCTGGGAGCACTCTCCTTGGTCCAAAAACCTTCCCTAGTTTTCCCCACTGAAGTTCTCCTCTCATGGTGAAACCCTCTGGCCAACCATCCTGCCCCTGCTCTGGGCCCTGGTGTGGATTGCAGGTCGGATAAGGGTTGTGCAGAGGCCAAGGAGCGGGCGCTTGGGGGATAGACCAGAAGGGGTAAGGGTGGAAGTAAGGGTTGGGACTGTAGATGTGATGATACTCAACTTGGTTTCCTGCACCATCAGGGTAGCCGTTCCGGCCCACCGCGAGGGTGAAGGGCTGGCTGTAGAAGCTGGGCAGCTGGAGGGGAGGGAATGGCATTGAACTTGGCACGTCAGCTAACCTTCCAGGGCCAGGGGGCAGGTAGGCATAGGGAGAGGGCTGGATCCTGCTCAGGTAACACTCCAAGGGCACAAAGCCACAATGGTACATGGTATCAGGGATGATTTTAAGCAGCAGTCATCTCTCCAGAGCAGGTTCTGGTCTTGAACTGTAAAAGAGGGAAATATTGAGAATGAAAAGAGAGAGAGAGAGAGAGAGATGCAGTTTAAATGGCAAGATCCCAGCACATTTCCTGCTGGACGACAAGTATTTCATGGCTCAGGAAGCATGCTGAGCAGTAAAGGCACTCTTACTGTAGGAGGAACAACATCTCTGTAATACTAGTAACACAAACACAATTTCCAGCATTTCCAAAGCATTGCACTGAGTGATGGGCAGCACCAATTGCCAGAAGTCACTCAGTGACGGACAGCACCAAGTGTGGGCAGACAATGCACACTTCACTGATCCCGAGCGCTTGGAGTTGGAAATTTTTGCAGCATTTGTATGGAGTCAGGCAAGGGAGGAACTCTAAACCCTCTTGATCTTGTGAAAGCCAAGTAGCCTCATCTTGTAAATGAAACAGCACGGTGACCCTAGAGGGGCAGAGGAAGGGAAGGGCTAGGCTGGTGCGATGATAGGGGGAGGGAAGGCATGGATAACCGAGTGCAAGGGAGAAGCATTTGTTGGCAAGATAATGGAAAGCTCTCCTTGTTTGTGGGGCCTCTGCATTATCACTTCTGTAGGGGGTCTGCAAGAAATGGGATTATAGCCATTGGTTTAGATTGAGGGGGTGGGAGGGAAAAATCTTTGACAAGGTAAGAGAACTTGTTAGTAAAAAAAAAAAAGCTCCCAACAGCTGTACTGAAGAGCTGGGCTTCATCCTGAAGGCACGCGGCTCTGAATTTGTCTGCAATTATGAAAAACAAACAAACAAACAAAACGAGCTGAGGAAAGCTTTGCTGGGCCCTTGGTAGCCCTCATTTTTGGAGGGACACGATACAGAGTAGTTTACCAGAGAGACTTGCGGTAAGCTCCAGCCTGGTTTATTCTGGTGAAAGCAGCTTTTCTGCGTTGTGAGTCCCCATCTCCATAAACGCCCTAGTGCCATGTGCCTACTTCCAAGGGGGCCCAAAATCAGTGGCACATCTTTGAACATCATCCATCTGGACACAATGACCCCTGCCCCACTGCCTACCAAAACTACTGGCAAATATTCTGTCAAAATTGACATGCATGTTGTAAATAGGTGCACCAGAATGGCACGCTCTCTACCAGACTGAGATCACCGATAAGTTCACACATGCACTTCTTTCCAGTGCCCCCACGAGAGAGACCAGAGGTGACCCGAGAGAGGGACTGTGAACTGTGACCCTGTCTGCAACCAGGGATACGCCAAAGAGGAGGAGACATGCTCATCTCCTAGGCAGCTCAAGTCCCACCATTCGGACCTAGTTGTGACGCTCATTAGGGCTTGTTCACATTAATTCTATACGTAATTATTCCCATTCAGGATTTACGTGGGCCGTATCCATTTCTAACATGACAATACACTAATATACGGCTGTACCGATAGAGGCAAACAAGTTATGCAGAGAAACTACACATTTAATAATGCATCAGCTCTACTGGCAAACCATCCATGGAGCTTAGGATCGTCAGTGATGTTTTTCCACAAGTCATATGATTTCTGGTCCATGAATTGCAGGCATTCAGTATGCAAGATTAGAGCCAAGGTGGCTAGTCTGGAATGAATCCTTCCATGCCCTTCTGGGCTGGGGGGGCTACCTTTAAAATAGCGCTTCCTGAAAGACTGAAGATGTTTGTGCCAGTAATGTTGAGATTTTATTGTAGGGCAGGGGAGCCTGTATGACAAGAGAGAAAGAAAAGACCGACAGAAGCACAACTCACGCAGGAGGGACAGTAAGTCTGTGGAGAGTTGAAGATAAGGATGGAGCCCGAGCGGACCGAGGGGGCAGTGGAGGTGCTGGACAATAGCTTGCAACAAACTAATCAGTTTCTGGAAAGGCAGGATGTCCTGAATATATGCGGACTTCTCAGCAAATGCAGAGACAGAGCAGGACGCAGCGCACGCCGAGATCCGTCATCCACAGCTTGAGCCGCTATCCCGAACTGGGATGTTTGTAACGCATTGTTTTATGCCAATGCGGTGCGATTCTTAGGTTCCTGGTGGGGGTGGGAAATGGTTGTCACGGCCTTTTGTTGGGTGACCCTTGCTATAAAAGCAGGAGCTAGGAAGCTGCTTAGATCACAGATGAGAGAGGACGTTACTGGGATGTCACAACATCAGACAGACCAAGGAGCCAGCTAGGAAGTCTGCTATTGCACCAGCTGAAGAAACCAGCAAGGGGCAAAGAGAGGTGCATGGCAGGAGTATCGTACCACTTGTTCTCGTGGTCCGACATTTCCCTAGCACGCACCGATTACTCAATAGCAGGGTGTTGACAGCCGACACGCCGCAGACAATACTTGCTAGTCCTAAAGCATGTTTGCAAACCTGTTGGGGCAAGCCTGTGTTTGCCAGCTGGAATACGACATGCTGGATTTATCTGGCTTTCACTGGACCGTATCCTGCAACTGCCAGGTATTGCCCTGCTCATTCACCTCCCTAGGCACGACTCTACCTTGACCAGAGAGATCTCTCCAGGCAGCAGGAGCAGAGATTGGCATTTTGCAGGCTTACGGACCGATGGCTGAGCTGGGGCACTGGTTGTCTTATTCTGAAGCTGCAAGGCGCACGACATTTAGCGCCGGCTCCGTCACGGAGAAGCGGGGCTGTAAGGAAGCTGCAGAGGGCACATCCAGTCCAACCCCTGCCCGAGGCCAGATCAGCCCTGTGCAAACCATCCTGTATAATTCATCACCTAATCTCTTTGTAAAACTACCGTGAACCCTGACATGGCCCCTGAACCTGCCACAGGTAGAGCAGGGAGATGCTCCTCTCCACCCGCTGCTCCCCCTCGTCTTCTGTATTCCAGTTTTGCTCGCCGTATACACAGCTTTGTGCATGCCCTTTCACAGTACCTGATAAAGGGAGCTTCAGCCCACGAAAGCTTGTGCTACACAGAATCCACTTTGGCTAGTCTATAAAAGGTGCAAATCTACCTGGCCTTCAGGCTAACTGCATCTCGGGAGGCTAAAAGAGGCCCTAGGTACTCCCCGCCTCCATGAGAATGGGAAACGCATGGATCAGAAGTGGCTTAGCGAGGTAACCCAGAGAGGGACTCACCACTGTGCTTCTCAGAAGAGGGGATTGAAGAGCAGCCTTTACCTCCCTGCCAGGGGGCTGCAAAGAGGATGGAGCTGGGCTGGTCTCAGTGGGGGCAGACAACAGGACAAGGAGCAATGGGCTCGGGCTGCAGCAAGGGAAGGCGAGGTTGGATATTAGGAGCGGTGGAACAGGTTACCCAGAGAAGTTGTGGACTCTCCATCCTTGGAGGTTTAGACAAGAGCCCTGGCTGGGATGATGCAGTTGAGGCTGGTCCTGCTTGGAGCAGGGGGCTGGACTAGATGCGACCTCCTGCGGTCCCTCCCAACCCCCATTTTCTATGTCCCTGCCAGCTGTCTGCCCTGAAGGTAGTGTACAGCTTTGGGCTTTCACAATCACCTTGGCCCCTGTTCCCCATAGGGACCTCCTGAGCGCCAATCCCCAGCCCCGAGGGAGGACGCACCAGGCAGGAATCCCCTGCGTTACATGCAGCAGCTCCCTGCTTGCGCGGTGGCCCTTGCACTACCACCCCTTGGTCCAGACCCGGTGCCGCCAGCAGCTGCAAGGCCAGGCCCATCCCCACGTGGGAGATGGGGCGACAGGCCGGAGGCGAGGAGCCCAGGTGTGCATTGAGGCAGGGCAACAAGTCGGGAGGCAGCCCTGCCGAGAGGTGCTCCCTGCCCTTTGCTGGATGGGGCAGGTCTCCATACCAACACCTTGCAGCCCCTCTCAGCCAACAGGCAGAAGCTTCCCTGCCAAAATGCACGAGGATGCACTTCCAGTCTTTAGAAGAGCGTGCAGCAATCCCAACGGCTCTCAAGACAGAATCACGCCTCGTCTTCAGAGCGCTGAAGGAGCCACGAGTCAAGCCTACCGTCAGCAAGAGCGGACAGACCCTGGGCAGGTCGGGGGTTTCCGGGAGGCACGTCCACCCAGCAGCGAAGGACTGCAGCGAAAAGGGAAATAGAAGTCGTTACCTGGGTCTTTGGGCTCTGGGGCCCTCCACTGCCTTAGCTCAGATTTCGAGCTCTGCCCCTGGGAAGTCGGCAGCCCCACACCCAAGTTGTTCTCGTACTGGAGAGACGCGATTCTCGACCGGAGGGGCTGGTGCCAAGCTCAGCTCTCTGCAAGCCAGCTAAAAACGCAGAGCGATCTGGAGCCTTGGCAAGCCGAGAGGTTCTTGGAGCCGCGGAGGAAGGCAGATGGGTTGTATTTGGTAACCAAGGCAGGTCCTCCGAGTCGTGGGCAGATTGCACGGAGATATGGTTGCTAGGTAGAGAGCAACAGACGCCAGGCAGGCGAAGAGGGACGTGTTGACAGCTCAGGCTCCCACACTCGGATATGCCTTTGCCTACCTAGGAGAGCCTCAGCCCTGGGGCGTACGCTAGCTCGCGTGCATCACGAACGGACCAAGCCTGATCTCATGGATTTTCTCTCCTCCGTTCTTCCTAGACTTCCCCTGGCCCTCCACTCCTTCCCAGTGTTTCTGAAAGCAGCGCCTTCAAACGCCGCAGCTCTCAGAAACCACAATAGACACCGAGGAGCTCGTTTCAGGGCTGACTTGTGCCACCAGATTGCTAGGGAACCCTCACTTCCATTTGCAATATGAAACCAGAGCACATTCGCACCCATTAGATCACACACACTATTTCCTTCAGCTGCCCGAGATCCAAGTCACTCCCTTCAAAGCGGGTTCGCCTCGGGCCGAGCCGTCAGTCACATTGCCAGCAGAGGTGGCTGCTCCCAGGGGCATCCACATCAATTAGCAGCAAGCGCTTCCAATGCATCTAGAAAATAGCAATGGGTGGGCCTACGCTGCAGCCAGAGTCTGCCATTGGGATTAGCACGGATACACCAGCAGCAGATCTGCAGCACCATGAAAACCATTTAGACCACAAAAAAAAAATCTGCCCTGCTGAACTGAAGTGGGGTCAGGTAGGCCACTGGGAGCTGCAGATCACATCTGACTGCAGCATAGGCAGAGTCGTTTACTCTAGTTCCCGATCAAATCCCCCTAATGAGTCAGAGGCCTGCTTGCAGAAGCCTGAGTTATTATCAGAAGGTCCTTAGTATTCAGCAGCCATCACCGCTAGCCCAGGGAGTTGATATCGACCTGCATGCAGATAATTGGCACGCAAGGGGAAAGAAGAAAACAAAAGCATGTGCAAAAAGCAGCAAGAATATCCTTGGCAAACTTTCAGGCACAAACACCCTTCTTCAGGCACAGAGACTGCCTGAAGAAGGACATTTGTGCCTGACAGCTTGCAAAGAACATCCCCCACCAGTATTAGTTAGTCCAATACAAGATGATCACCTCTACCCAAAGAACCTTGTCTACCCGTGTCCTTAGACCAACACGGCTACAACCAACAATATCCATCTCTCAAGCCGTCACCGTGCCCTCCAGACAGAGAAAGTTAGGGTTGGGAGGGACGATGTGCGTCAGCTAAGGTGCATCTCCTTTCCTCTCCATGTCTGCCTTTGCAGGGAGCAAGCCTCTGCCTTATTGGTGCCGCAAACTTTTTCCTTCACCAGCCTTAAGCTACTAATTAAAAACCGTTATAGAAGCAGAAGACCCGAGGGAGTCAGGACTCCCTTCCAGCTAGAAACACCCCCCCAAAAAACCCGAGCCTCAAGAATTTGGTTCTTACTTTTCACCCTGTCCCTTCTGCCCCCACCCCCAAAAAAAAAAAAAAAAACAAAAACCACACAGCAAGGCATTTTGCTTGGGATTGAGCGGCCAAAGTTGGAGCCTTGCTCTAGACTCATGCCAAAGGCTAGCGCAAATGCTGGATAATAGCTTATTATTCCTCCCCCCGACCAGGCCCAGAGTCGCTCGAAACCATGAATCCCCTGGATTTGCAAAGCCACATGAGTGCATCCGGAAATCTCACACCCTAAAATGACGCGCGTGTGAAGCACAGTACTGTAGCTCGCCTTGGCTTGCTTTCTCGTCGTGTCAAGCCAAGTCCTTCATACCTCATTACCAAGCACACCGTATCAAAGAAGCCAGGAAGGATAAACCGAGAAGCCTTTTTCCTGCTTTCCCTTCCTCCCGCAGAACAGTCTTGCATTGACCACTCTATGGCATATTCTCAGGGGCTTTGCTCGGGCTTGTTTGAATGGGATTTTTAGATTGAGTCAGGAATTGAACTTTGCCAGCACGTTGGGAGAAACAGAAAGAGGACTGTTTTGTTCTTCTAGGCTTGGGATCAGTTAGCCAAGCAGATGTGCAAGGCTAGGCTGCCGTGTTACAACAGGCTATAAATCAACCAGAAAGGTCTGAGCTTGGTGCAGGAATTACTGCATTGAACTACTTTTAGGTAGAAGACAGGCGAGGACACAACGGTTCCTGCTCCATCCAAGATCTAGGACAGAGCAGATACCGTCAGAGGCCCAGAGTGACTTTAGTTTCTGCTTCCTTTATCGGCTTTGCCTGGGAGGACGAGGAGTGCTTCACGACTTTGCTGCTTCACCTTTGATCTGAGAAGCAGTGCTGCAATGGCCAGTTAATCCAGGAGAAGTGCAAATTGCTTCCCATGCGAGACATCAGCCATGCAACTGGAGGGGCTCCTCTTTAGCCAGGCAACATAATTGACTCTGAAGAGTCCTGTGGTGAAGTCCTTTTCACCAGGTACACCTCTTCCCTTACTTGTCATGTACACCTGATGGATTTTTTTGGTCGACAAAGGGACAATTTGCAACTAAAATGCATCAGAGGTAGTCTAAGTTACCATGCTCAAAAAAAATTTAACATGAAAAAACATCATGCACGTATATATGGCAAAGCCTTTATGCTGGAGAAATGGCAATTTTTCATCAGAACTCATCACATGTCCAAGAGCCCCGAGAGGAGCCAGGCTGCACTCAACTCGCCCTCAGCTCTGGATAATGCCCATCTGGTAATACTGGTACTGCCCTGGACTAGACAAGCTCTCTCTCTAAACATCATCGTTGCTCTCTGGGATGCATTTTCACTGCAGAACTCACTCAAGTGCTGTCTGCAACTTGTTCACGCACACAAGCGCCCGAACGTGTCAAAAGCACCACCCCCTCTTAGAGCGAGCAGAGCACGGGTTTCCACGCTCGAGTGCAACACAGGCCAGCTGGTCGGCTCGAGCAGCAGCGTGCAGGTGGCAGCTCCTGCTAGCTTGAGAAGAGGCCACTGCAGTCATCTCCATTCAAGGCAAGGAAGGGCCTCATTTTGTGACACTAACACCCTTCTGTATGGTTTTTCTTTGGTTCCCAAATGAAGCCATGGACTGCTCCTCAAAGTAATGCACCCCATTTTCTCCTCCTGGATAGAGCCCTGTGGACTTCCCTTTGTTTCCCCCCCCCTTTCCCAAAACAGGAGACTACCAGGCATATGAAAAAAAGAAAAATAACACTGATAAGCAGTTAATGTAGCACCTTATGCGACCTCATTATCCTGTGGAATTAATTGCAGAAGGAAGTCAAGAGCTCCTAGCAGTCTTTCAGGACTGGACGAGTTAGAACGAGTTTCTGTATGTCTGGCATAATTCAATGCATATATAATGCATCTGTATAATATACAGATTATTTGTAAGGTTGGGTTCTTCTCCATCCATCGCTACCAGAGCCACAAAGATGAGGGTGTGCAAAGTACAATTATCCAGTTTGTGTCCTCTTCTGCTGTGCTGCAGCCTAGCGTACAGCACAGTCCCCAGACTGCATGAGATTGTCTCCCCATCCTAAGTGCTGGACTTGGCACTTCCCCTTATTGGATTTCAATCTGATGAATTTCCACTATATTACTGTCATTTGGAATCCAAAAAAGTATTGGCTCCCCAATCCACAGCTTGGTGTCATCTGCATATCTTACCAAGCATGCACGCAATCCCATCCTCCCAGCCATTCATAAAGATATTAGTGGAGTACCAAACGCAGGACAGAGCCCGGAGGAGCTCCACTTGTCACCTCCTCCCAGCACAGCAGAGAAGTGGAGCATGAAAGCGGTAGCCAGCAGATTGATCCCCACGCAGCCTCCTCTCTCCCCTCCCAAGCAACACTGCATTTGGCTTATACACCCCCAAGACTTCCCTGTTCCTTTTCAGGCAGGAGAGGACCTGTAGTTCAAGGCCACCGACTTCTCCCAAGTCTGACAGAGCTGCCAGCCGAGTTTGAACCTCCACCTCCCCCTCCGGCTCCTAGTCTAGTTCCTTTACCCCCCCCGGCTGTTTCTCAGAAATGTCTTTATTAGACATTAGCATCTCTCATCCTTGGGATTTCAGCTGCCTGATGAGACTTCCCAGTGCAGCCTGGCATCTGTCTGCTTAGACTAGTGTTACATGACTATCGTAAACTAGTGTCCTGTGAGCATCAGAAATAGGTCGCCAGCTCTCTTCTCCTGCCAACCGCTCTATAATATAGTTGCTCCATTTCCATCTCTGTCCTCTCAGCTATTTGCAGCTGAGACCGTATGTGTTCTGCAAGCCACATCCATCCACATCCAGAGACACGTGCCCTAATGCTGCAGCCGGGTTTTCCATAGCTGCTGGCTGTGAGGACGCGATCTGGTGCTCCACGAGCCGCACCAGGTGCCTTTTGCATCCAAGGGGCAGCTGAGGCCAGAGACATTGGACAGCCGCAGCGCATGGGACAGTGCTGCTGCTGCACTGATGGCTGCGGTGTGGCCAGCTGCTGCTGAGATTTCTTTGGGCCCTTCTCAAAGGTGGTGTCTGGTATGAGTGCCCCCATCTCAAGTATGCCACTGGCCAAGGCAATGATTTTAACCTGCAAAATGAAAACTAGCTTGGTGCCCTGCTTGGTTGAGAGACCCCTCTCCTGTCACAAAAGCACAGTAGTTACGATCTGAACATCCAAACAGGGAGCTCTTTCGCTGCAGAAAGGTGGACAGGACAAGGAGGGCCTTGCGGTCTTGGCACTTACCCCCAGTTTAGTCCAACTGGGCCTGAACGCACTGTTCTTTGGAGAAGACTGCACAGGTCGTCTTTTTAACCAGGGGACTTGGGGTGATAGCACAAATAAATTGGTACCTCTTGACCCAAGCAGCAAGCCACAGTTCAGGGTCTTTCTGTTAGGAGGAGTCAAGATCTGTGATCCTACATAAATAGCCGTACATATACATATACAAGGAACTTACTTTTTGTGTGTGTGCATATGTATGGCCATACATATATTTTTTAAAGGAACTTACTTTCTTGATTCCTTGCTCAATGTGCCAAGCCTCTTGCAGCCAGCTGCCTTGGCCCCCAAGTCCTCTTCCAGGACCACACACATGCATATTGTTCAGGCTGAACAGTGCTCTCTCATCTCGGTTTCTGGGAGCTGTGCCCTGACTCGCACCCCTCTGGCGAAGTCCCTCTATCCAGGGTGTTTGAATTCCTTAAGCAGCTTTACATTTATTTTTGAGTCATGCAGAAGCCCGAGCTTCTCCTGGGGTCTTTCAGCTGCTCCAAAATGAAGAGCAATTGTTATCAGGGTTCAACTCAGCCTCTCACAATAGATCAGGCATCCTTCTTTTGGAGAGTAGAGGCACTGCAGCCCATTTGCTAGTAATTTCAGCTATGTTGGGAGGCTTAATTCTTGGTTCTCTCTCCTGGTAAATTAGGGATCCAGGTGGTTTTCAATCTTTTCTCCAATGCCTGATGAAGCGTGTTTGTGGCTGAAAGCTTCCAATTAAAGAATTTTTTTGTTTTGGTCTAATAAAAAAATATCATCTCTGAGTCTTGGTAAGTTAGACTTTTACAGGTCCTGGGAGCCATGGATATGCACCTCTGCTTCTATAAAAGCAGGGCTCTAAACTGCATCCTTTCTAAAGCATTATCTGCAGTACGCCACTCAGCACAGCACAGGATCCTAATTTGTGTGACACTGACTATCCCATTTTTTAAAACTTCAGTTTGCCGTGATTTTTTTGCATTTCATCTAGCTTAAAATTGGGTTTTCTATACAGTGCAGGGGGAAAGCACTGTACAGAAAACCCAATTCTAAACCAGATGAAATGCAAAAAAGAAGTGGACCAGATACCGAGGTGACCGGGGACAACCACAGCAGCCATTACATACAGCAGCTTAGCCACAGCGTTTGTCTATGAGATAATTTCAGAGCAAAAGTTTGTGTTGGCCTGAGAACGCTTATCCTTCCCTCTTTTCTGCAAAGTCACAAGGATATTCGATACACTTCCTTGTAGCCTCAGGCGATTATGATCTGAAAGAGGAAAATATTTATACATAAAAGGGCCCCTGATGGGATGATAGCAGCTTATGAGAACGGCTGATTTCGCATACAAATGAGCAAACGCTCTAAATACAGGCTATTCAGCTTCACGGTTTCCAGTAACAGGGTTTTAAGCTAGGGGGAATTTCTGCTGCTGCTGTTTTTTTATGAAGCAAACCAGGTTTGAGAAGATTACCAGCAGTGCATTTGCACTACTTCCTGGGTGAAATTTAAAGAAAAGAAATATTAATAACCCCAACAGGGAGACAATTCAGAACATTTGGGCTAGGAGGGCACTACTCTCTGCATTAAGTCCCGGTTTTCTCGGGCAGAGACCAGGACTCTACTACCAAGATTCAAGACCGACTCAGGAGAAACGCCACCAGGGCTAAGGCCAGGGAGGACCGGGTCAGAGAGTTTCTGGAGGGGCTGGACATGTTCAGATCAGCAGGTCCAGATGCTCTCCACCCCAGGGTGTTGAGGGAATTGGCAGGGGTTATTGCGGGACCCCGGCACGGCTTTACAAGCGCTTGTGGTGCTCCAGCCAGGTGCCAGATGACTGGAAGAAAGCCACTGTGGTCCCCATCTTGAAAAAAGGGAAGAGGGAGGACCTGGGCAACTTCAATCCTGGGGAAACTCTTTGAGAAGATTATCCAGGAGCACATCTGTGATGGGCCGGCTTCAGGGATGATGCTCAAGGGCAACCAGCACGG
>NW_017728951.1:25057940-25077181 GCF_001723895.1 Crocodylus porosus | reverse complement strand
TGATGCCCACCTGGCTGGGGTCATTTGAGCCCAGTTTCCTCTCCTGCCCAGGGCAGGGAGTCGGACTAGAAGAGCTACAAGGTCCCATCTGACCCGACTTCTATGAATCCAAGCAGCGAAAAGCCAATCTCATGCCAGCTTTAGCATCTCAACAGCAATACCACACAGCAAAGCGGTTGTGCAGGAGTTCAGCTCACCTGCTGGAAACCCACTGAAGAAATCACCTCAAACTGGTCCTCAGGCATAGTAGCAATAGAGAGAGGCATGGGACCAACAGAGGTAGATTTTCTACAGTGCAGGGCATTGCTTTTGGCACCTTATCACCTCCCCACGTTAAGCACATACCCCTACCCTGGCATGGGATGGGGAGCCTGGCACTTAAGCAAGAGATGCTCAAAACCCATCTGAGCCATTAGTGCTAAAGAGGACTACAACTGAAATGTAGAGGAAAGGGAGATTTAGGCACCTGGCTCTATTCAGGATCCTCCATAGCCCTCTCTGGCTTTTGGGTCTATGAGACAGAACCACCCCACAGCAGCCAACAGACTAGTGCTATAAGAGACTAATGTTATAGGGCTCAATTTGGAGCAGGGTCTTAAAAACTCAGATCTTCCATGTCCCAGACAAGTGGATGAGCAGATGTACACCCTCACCCTGGTTTCCTCCTTGCCCTTTGTCCCGAGCATACCCAGATCGTGCATAAGGAGCTGGGCCTGCTGCCGAGCTAGTCAGTCGGTCCTTCTTACAGCTGGTGATGAGCAACGACCAGAAGCCCAATGCCACAGCAATTTGTTGTTGTTGCCAATGGTGAAAATGATTAAACACCCAAACACGGTGCATCCCAACCCTGGACTTCCCACTTTCAGGGCACATCGTTAGAAAAGCCTGTTAAGATGAACAACTGCTGGCATTCACACAAGCTCAGATCTGGGCGAGCTGTGTCGTACCCCTGGCTGCAACCCTGTTCCGAGTATCACCAACACATTATTTATCCGGGATAAAATGGTGGCCCTTTAACAGGGAGAGGGACTTGCTGTTGAGGTCTATGCAAGTGAAGAAAACTTTAAGGTGCCCCTAGACTTTTGGCAGCTGCTTGTATTCCCCCTCCCACCCCCCATCATGGTAAGCAGAAGAATTAAACTGATTAACTATGTGATTTCTCACTCTACGGTCATATCAAAGGTGTATTAAATGCTACTTCCGATACACGATTCTTTATTTCGTTTTGTTTTTTTAAGTAATCCTTCTGCTTTTCCCTTGGAGCGGTCTGATGCTACAAACAATCAGGGATATGTATAATTTAATGCTGGAGTAATCCCACTGACTTTGACGAGTTATTCATACAAATGTTTTGAGAACCAGGACTGTAGAAGGCTCTCTCTGTTTAACACACACACACACACAATATGCCACTGTTTCATTGCAGTGGGCCCCAAATTTTCTATTTTATAACTTATATCTGGGGCCCACTGCAATGAAACAGTGGCATATCCATATCCAAACTCTGGATAGCTTCGGAATTAGGGACTGTCTGCACAGGTAAGCAGTAAGAGAATGCATGAATTTGAACCAGTATAGCTTTGCTCATATGTTGAAGCACTTGTTGTGGGATAATAATGGCTGTTTTTAAATTTTATTTATAGCTGAAGTTGCTGTGGAAAGCATTTAAGCTAAACCTAGAATAAGCCACGTGAATGCAGAGTGGCAGCAAGAAGGGTTTCCTTGCTATAGAAGTCTGTCAGTTTAGCCAGTACCAGTATAATGATGCCACTAGAACTGGTAACACTTCCCCCAGGTAGAGGAGTTTAGCCACAGCAACTGCAAGCCAATATTAGACACTGTCAATACCCTCAGTCTGAAAAGGAAAAATTGGGCACTCTATTTGCTTATATAGTTGCTACTAACTTATATTAAAAGTGAGCAGCAGCTCTGCGGGTCCAGTCTTTAAATCAGGACTCCACTCCCAACACCTCTTTCTGCAATACCTCAAGTACACTTACCAGCTTAAAAGACCATTAGGTGTGAACTAAACCATTATAGCTATACTTACAGAAGTTTAGTAGTACTTTACCAATAGCTGGGATTTCTAAAAAAAAAAACCACACGTGAATAGTTAATAGTAAATGGGGGGGGGGAAAGAAGTAACATGGAAAAACTGTAAAGTTACATAAAAAAAAAAAAAATGGAGATCATAAAAAGCTAAAGAAACTAGCTGACTAGTGATCAGTCAACCTTAAATCGAAACAACAAGAGAAGCACTATTTGGCTCTTAACATAGCTGCAGTGCAGAAAGGAAAAACAGAGCTATTAAAATGTAATGGGGAAAAGTATCCTAGACAAAAATACATAAATCCTTTTTAAAATAAGCAGCTTTTAAAAAGCAGAATTTCCAAACTCTGATTCCTCCCTAAAGCAGACAGCATCATCAGCACCCTGAAAGCAAATAGGTTCAATAGAAATTACACTGGATTAATTACCACTTACTGCTTTGAAGAACAGATCCACTCCCCTGGATTTTGTTCAAAATCAATAACTACAAAAGCCCAGGAACTATATGTAATCACCATGAGACTTCAAATGGCTACAATTAACTAATGAAGCCTGCAGTTTTGCACATCAGTCACTATTGTACACACCTGTAATACTATACAGCCATCCTGACTGTTTAGAAATTAGTCTTGTAACCATTTGATACCAGCATTTATTTAAAAGGTACAAATCAAGTGAGAAAGTCAATATATTCCTTTATATTCATGACTACTGTTACAGAATATACTCTTTTGATAGCTAGTGTCCAGTTCGGCTTCAACCTTGCTATTTTTTTACATTCACAATGATGCCAATGATGGCAATGATCAGTGCTATTTACCTGAAATGACTGTCTAACATTGCAGGTGATCTCCAGATCTGATGATACATGCCTGTAACTCAATCTGTAATTTTAAAAGATGCAGTTATGCTCTTGACTGCAAATCCTCCCTGAGCTTTTGTGGTCAGCTACTTTATAGAAGGAGCCTTTCAATTAGATCATGCTGGTAATCTCCATAAAATGTCAGAAGATAATAAAACGAGGTGATGCTTCTTTGAGAGGCACCGGATGGAAAGCAGATTGCTTGGTTTTAAAACCCTCAAAGCCCTCTGCAAACAGTAATTAGAGCTTCCTTCCTCACCTGCCTGTGTCAATGCTCATTAAATAGGTAGTTAGCCCAAGTGTTGTCTGGGGGCATTAAAAGCAAAAGTGCCTAGGAAGAAAACGCACTTGTGTTTTAAGTTATCCTGGTCAGAAATAATATCCGTGTTCAAACAGCATCGTGGCAGAAGTGCAGCACTTTTGTCAGCTTTTAGTGTCATGGGAAATATATATTGAATATCCGGCTTTGAAAAGGTGCTGGGGGGGCACTGAAATGACAAGCGCTATTTGGGCTTTTTCCATTAAAAATGGAAGTACGGTTGCAGAGCGGGTGTGCAACGGCGTTCGAAAGCAGTGACACGCTGGTGGATGGCTGAATCCGGTTCCAGATTTCCTAACGTATGCTTTTTATTATTTTGAAATTCTGTGTTTTGGGGCGGGCTGCTTTTTTTTTTTAATGCAACCCGTAGCGTTCAACCTCCAGGTGAGTCCCCTTTATAACGCGGAGGTCGTTGAGCCGTATTCGGGCCCCGATGCCCAGTGGGTGAACGTGGTTTTCCTGGGATGGTCTCCGGCCTGGATTTGAAGACGCCGAGAGATGGTTTCCGAGCGTGCGTTTCCACATCGTGCCCCCGCCACGTGGGAAAGGGCCTGGTCTTTATCTCGGGGTCGGGGTCGCGTCTGACTCTTTGACGCGGACTTCCCGTGCAATCGTCACGGCGCTGAGCTCAGCCGGCCCGGTCCCCCCAGCTGTGCTCAGGGTGGGCAGCGCGGAGCAGGACCCCCAGAGGGGGGCTCGCCTGCTTGGGCCGGGTGCTGGCCTGGGGGGCGGCCCGCCTGCGTCCTTGCGGGGAGCACGAGGGGCAATGCATGCACCCACCCGCGCAGTTCACTGCAATGGGGGGGGTGCACTCACTGGGCACTGCTCGAGATAGACTACCACAACTGGGGGGTGCACCTTGCTGGCCGCTATATGGGATAGACCATTGCAATGGGGGGGACTTGCGCTCATCTGGGCAGTACATGGCACAGACCATTGCATTGTGGGGGGATGCACTCACTGGGTACTGCATGGGCTAGACCACCACAACTGGGGGGTGTGCACCCTTCTGGGCACTATATAGGACAGACCATTGCATTGTGGAGGGGTGCACTCACTGGGCTCTGCATGGGATAGACCATCACAACTGGGGGGAGCACCTCTTGGGCACTACACAGTCCCTCAGGGGGGTGGGCGGAGGGCACTTTCTTGGGCTGGGGCTGGGCTGTTTCCATGGTGACGGTGGATTACTTTAGGCTGAGGGTCAGCCTGGGTCACAGAGAGGGAGGGCGGTACTAGACAGGTTCAGGACGAGGGGTGCGGCTATGCAAATGAACCACGGAGGAAACTCTCTGATTGGCTGGCAGCCGTGCCGCGCGCGGAGACCACGTTTGCCCCCAACTGCCCTCACACAAGATGGCCGCCGCGGGGGGCTGAGGCGGGTGCAGCCTGCCCGTGCTCAAGATGGCCGCTCGCTCACGTCAGATGGGGTTTCCCTGCCCCCTGCCGGCACAAGGCGGGGGCGGAACCGAGCGCGCATGCGCGGCTGAGCTGGGCGGCAATGGGCAGTGGCGCGGCGCGCTCAGGTAGGAGGAGGCGTCGTGCGGGAGGGTGGGAGCGGGGTCCTGGTGCCCCGGGCGGGGGCTGCTCGTAGTCCGCGCGGAGCCTTGTGTGTGCGCCCCCCCTCTCCGCTGTGACAGTGGTTTAGCCCGTGTGGAGCCCTGAAGGGGTGTGCCCCCCCCATTGTAATGGTCTGTCCCATGTGGTGCTCAGGTAGGTGCAAGTCCTCTCTGCCCTTATTGTAATGGTCTGTTCCATATGTGCTCAGGTGGGTACAAGCCCCCCCCCATCGTAATGGTGTAACCCGCCTGGGCACCTGTCCGGCGTCCTTGCACAGCAGGGGTCTGTCCTGCACCGAGCGCGGGGGCGCCAGGGCTGTTCCCTGCTCTCCGGTGTACGTGTGAGGGGGGATGCTGTGGTCGGCGCCCTGCGCACAGGTGGGACGAGCCCAAAGCCATGCTCGTTACCCCAAGTATTCTGGACCATGCTCGAAACCCCATTAGGAGGCAGCCCAGCCCATGGGGGGTGGGGGGGTCCCCTGGTGAAGGGGGCCCCTCCCGCACAGAGCCCGGGTGAGTGTCTGCATGGGGGGGGCGGTCTGGTGACTGTTCCCTGTGTCGTGTTTGCTACTCGAGCGGCTTCTCTCTGAACACTTCAAAGCTCGGCACAAGGGGAAACTAAGCTTGCGCTTTGCTGAGGTTGGAGAGTCTTACACCCATTTTACAGACCACAAAACGGAGACATAAAATCAGAGAAAACGAGGGTAGAAGGGACCTCAGGAAGTCGCATCTAGTCCAGCCGCCTGCTTCGAGCAGGACCAGCCCCAGCTACATCATCCCAGCCAAGGCTTTGTCTAGCCAGATCTTAAACACCTCCGAGGATGGAGAGTCCACCACTTCTCTGGGTAACCTGCTCCAGTATTTTACTGCCCTCCTTGTAAGATGTTTCCTTCTAATATCCAGCCTCGACTTCCCTTGCTGCAGCCTGAGCCCGTTGCTCCTTGTTCTGCCATTTGCCCCCACTGAGAACAGTCCAGCTCCGTCCTCCGTGCCATAGGAGCTGCAGGCTGCTGTCAGCCCCCCTCGGTCTCCACCCCGTGGTGTGATGAAGTGATTTGCCCAGGCAAGAAGTAGTGGGGGAGTGGACCCCAGAGTCCTGCCTCTTGTTCCCCTCCGGTGGTTGCTGTCCTGTCTGTCTGCGTCGCAGGGGCGTCGTTTGCAAAAGCAGGATCTGATCTCAGGCCTTAAAAGAGGAGGTGACGTGGCCACCGCTGCTCCGAATGTCCTTTGTGCCACAGCAAAGGGACAGGACTGCGGTGGCCGGTACGGGGAGGAGAGGTCTCCCGTTGTGGTCCTCAGCCCTGCCCGTTGGCATAGCCGCGCTTGTTTAAACTGGCCAGAAACATCATGCTTCTGGCCGGAAACGTGCAAAAAGGGTTCTGGTTGTCTCAGTTTCGGGTCCTGTGACAGGCTTCAGGAAATCGTTTATAATCTGGCGGCTGAAACTGTGGGTTTGAGAAGTGTCTGCCTTTTTCAAAAGGGTCTTTCAAGGGGAACGTCCTGCTGAAAAATCCAGGGTGAAATGAGCCTCTTCAGAGGGTCTGCTTAGATCCCGAGGTTTGGGGTGGAGTAGAAATAAGGGGAGGTAGAAAATAGGGTTTGTTTTTTTTAATGGGTTGTATAATTGGAACTAACTCGTCTGTGCTTGCTGCAGCCCTCCATTAATGCTAATGAGAATAATAAACCCCTCGGAGGGTCAAATGGGTTTATTTTTGATCCTGGTAGGGATCAAAGTGTCAGATTGCAAAAGGTTCAGCCCAGGAATCACTGGTATTTATTTTTTTTAAATTCCCATGCTTCTTTGTTGAAGGGCTTTAATACATGGGAGGGTAAGAAAAGAAACAAACCAATGTTCAGCCTGTGGCATGTGAGCAAGCTCGTCCCATTGATGTTCTTTCTGTCCCAGCCGAGTTGGGTTGTTACGGGCACGTCTCCTTGGCAAGTGTACCGTGCCCAGCCGCGGCACGCTCAGCCAGGCCGCGCTGCTCCACGCAGGCTGCCATCGGACCAGGAGCAGGGTGGCTCCGTGAATGAGGCAGTTCAGGCAGTCCCGAGTCGCACGAATGGAGAATGGCACCTTGTTTAGGGCGGGTGGTGAGCTTTAACGCCTGTGGCTCCTATAAAGATATCATGTTTACCCCAACAACCTTGTCTGCCTTCTCTCCTATTAAAAAAAAAAAAAAAAGACAATTTTTTTGCAGAAAGATTTTTTTTTCATGATTTCTTAGTTGGTCTGATAAACGGTGTAATCTCTGTAAGTGTTGCATTTCATTTAGCTCCTCTAGGCATTTGTGCTTGGTTCTCAGTCTGGCCTGCAATGGGCTCTGGCTTCTGCATGGAAGCATTTTCCTTTTGCCCTAGGAAGTTCCCCCGTGCCTCTGGAATAGATGACAGCCTCTGTCTTCACCCCAGCTATGCTGGGTCCCTTCCATAAAGCACCTTAAAGAGAAGAAGCCAAGCTGCTTCGGTGATATTGGACCACGCTGGTGCCACTAAAAAAAACCCCTTGCTTGTCCTGTGTGTCCTGGCCCATCACCACTACATTGGCCCTGTTACTCGAAGAGAAGGATTGCAGTTGAAATAGCAACGCGTCCTAGGAGAGCACGTAACACCAGCAGATTCTCCCTATGCCTGACCCAAGGGTGTTTGTACTCAGAAGCTTGCAAAAAACGTTTTTTCCAACTATTTAGTTGGTCTAATAAAGGATATCATATCTACCCAAAGAACCTTGCCATCCTTCAAACGAGGCATTGGTCATTTTAAGTTGTTGGCAGGTAATTTAATTTAATTTTTTTTTTTAAAACCTGCTTTTTCCCTGGTGAGCAACTTCACAGGGACACCGTGCACCAAGTCCTGCCCGGTACACACACTTAAACGAGGAGAAAGGCTCTTGCATTTTTCTCTGCTCCGGGAAATCTCTGTTTTTATAAGACATACCAAAGTCGAATAAAAATGACTTTCAAAATGACTTGTATCCCTTTGACCTTCCTTGTGGTTTGCTGTTTCACAGGCTCCTCAGACAGTGAGCTAATTTTGTATTAAATAGCCCTAAATGAGTGAGCTGAAGATTATTCCCACAGTTTCATCTGGGGAATTTTTGGAAACAGCCTGCATGCAATATGAAACATAAGGCTGGAAGGAGCAGTATGTGTCTAGCCTGGCCACCTGCATATCAAAGACATCATATTTCACCCAGTTATTCCCGTATTGAGCTCAGTAGCTCATGTCTGGCTCAGACGTGTCTTCTGGGAACGTATCCCACCTCGAATTCTGGAGCCGTGGTTTTCAACCTGTCTTCATTTGTGGACCCCTAAAAAAATTTTGAATGGAGGTGTGGACCCTTTTGAATTGTAAGCATGTGTATTCACGTACTTCTGATTGGTCACAGTCATCTCTTGCAGACCCCTTAGACCCCAGGGGTCTGAGGACCGCAGGTTGGGAACCGCTGCTCTAGTCTAGAGGATCCACCACAGCCCTTGGGAGTTGCTCTTGCTCGAATCTGTCCGGCCTCAGCTTCCAGCCTTGCTTCTTCCTCCAGGTTTAAGAGCCCTTTAGTTCCGACATCGTCTTCTTGGAAAAGGGTTTTTATGTCGTAATCAATCCATTTTGCCTGTTAAATAGCATTGAGACATAACTTGAGCTGCTGAAGTCTCTCATTTTCTCCAGCCCTCAAATCTTTCCTTTCTCGTCTGGAGCCTGGCTTGCACGTCTTGTTCCTAGAGGTATAACTTTGCCTTTGGCTGTACGAAAATGTGTTTAATTTAACTGGGTTCAGGATGCTAAAACACCCAGCTCCCTCTTGGTGACTGCCTGGGTCTTTGTCATTACTCGCCGTCCTGCCAGGCTGGGTATTATCTACAATTTTCTTTTAGCAACAGTTTTATATTTCTGTCCCGTCCACTGAAGACAGTGTTGAAGAGCAGTGGGTTTCCTGCCAAATCCAGCCGAGTTCCTCTAGCACATTTGCCAACTCACAGCTACTTTGAAATCTGTGCGATAGCCAGCTCTCAGTCCACTTAACATCTGCTTTCTTGCTGTAGGACAGCGCTCATTGACTCCTAGAGAAGTCGGGCTAGAAGGGACCTCCAGAGGTCATCTAGTCCTACCTCTTATGGCTGGGTAGGTTGAGCATCGCTGCTGTAGGGTAATGCTGATTTAAAAAAAAAAATCAGAATATTATGCAGCCTTTTCAAAGTCTGAGTGTATTGCATCTCTGCTAGTCTGGTCAGTAAAGGTGACTGCAATCTCATTAGGAAATGATATCGTTTTGGGTTTTGGACAGGCCCTGTTTTCCATAGCACCTTGTTGAAGCGGAGCACCAGCCAATGCAAAGTGTTAATTACTGTCAGCGAAACGGGAAGGTATGCGCTCATCTCCTGCAAGGAAGGTGCAAGCACCTCTGGCGGAAGCAAGCAATTGAGAGGGTGTGAGACGGGTGTTGCTGCCTTCCTCCCATACCAGAGTATCATGTGGCTGTAAAAGAATTTGGTAGGGTGTTTCCTTGTCGTGCACAGCAATTCAAGTGCACGCAAGATATTTCCTTATTGTCCGCTCTTCCTGGTCCGATCTGGGTAGCAGGTTAATGCCAACCCATTCCTTTGTTTAGAGGCTCAGTTATGCTGGCAGTCTGTTTTCTGTCGGTTTGTTAGTGTTTCGGGGGCTATTCCAGTGGTATCCTCTCAACTCCTCTACAAAGTCTGCCTGAGTTAGCCAAGTGAGCTCTTTGCAGGAACACGAAAGGGTTAAGATTAAAATTGCCACTACTAACACTAATGGGCATCCCTTTGAGAAGAGCCAAAACCTGCAGCAAAACCTGTGATCCTTCCATCGCA
Source organism: Crocodylus porosus (assembly GCF_001723895.1). NCBI lineage: Eukaryota > Metazoa > Chordata > Crocodylia > Crocodylidae > Crocodylus > Crocodylus porosus. The sequence goes on along the minus strand of NW_017728951.1, from coordinate 25,067,560 downwards.
CAAGTTCATGAAGAATAAGCTTCTACCCATGTAGATGGAAGGCTTGGAGCACCTTGGAGACTAATTCTTATTTTCAAAACTTGGCCCCCGTCCTGTGGCGTTGGGTAGCATGTTCCTACGAGACCCTCCAATGTTTCTTGCAGCCCCAGGAAATTAAAAAGTTAAAACCAAGGGGGGTGGGAAGCAATGCATGGTGTGGACAGCACGCTTCTTGCTCAGTGATCTTGCTTAAGGCCTGGCAAAGCGCAGGTGCGCGCTGGGCACTTCTCAACACTTGTGATCCTTTCCCCGTGCAGGGGCAGGGTGGGAGACTTCAAGGTATTTAGATCAGAGCAGAAAGTATTTATGCTCGGGAAAGAGTGCAAGAATTGCTGCTTGCGGAGTTAAGCTAACTTCCTAGGAACGAGTGAAGACCAGCCCTTGAAGGGAAGCCTGGATGAGGTCGTCCGTGCCGTGAAGTCCTGCGGTCACCCCCTGCGGATTGCAAGGGGTGGGTGTCCTTTCCGTGCTCGAGAGACAAGGTGTGCAACAGCAAGGGAGGGCTGGGCTGGGCTGGTCCAAGGGGTGGGAGGAGGGAGATGAATTTATGCCGGCTGTTTCTGGGAACTCTTGCTCATGGGAGGTGAGAGGACAGCTGCTGCTGCTCAGTCGCATCAGTCACCAACTCAGAAAGAGTGAACTTCAGCTGGAGAAGCCAGAAACGCAAATGGAAGTGTAATGGTCTTATGTCAGACCAAAGGAGGGATCAGGAGAGAAGTCCTGTTGACTGTGAGTAGATCACAGCAGATGTTGCAGGGGCCCCAGAACTGATGCATTTTCCAGCTGCAATCTCCTAATGCCCTTTAACAAAGGCAGGTATCTCCTGCTAACATCCTAATCAGTAAAGGTAAGATCTACAGACTGTGACTGGCAGGGATGAGACCTGCACTTCCCGTGCAAAGAAGCATTGCTGGAAGCCATCGGTCCCAGAAGACCACAGAGATTGCACCTTTGGTGGGTTACTGGTACCTCCACAGCTTCTCGAGTGGCTCAGGAGTCAGATGTGTGACAAGCAGACCCTCCAGTAAGTTGCACATACAAACTCCGTTGAGCTTGCATTGGCACGCCGAGCGCCGTTTAGTCTTGCCTGCCTCTGACGCTTCTTTTCTAGCTCATCATTGACCTCCGTCCCAAAGCGACATAGGCCCTGCTTCGTGGCGGCTTTCCACTCACAGCGGGCTGAAGCGACTGATTCCCAGCGTTGGCCATTGATGCATCGCTCACGAAGGTTTTTCTTGCAGGCATTAACAAGACGGAAGTTGGGCCATCCAAGTTGACGTTGGGGATCCGGCCATTGCTCATACGATTCACATGTCCTAACCCAGAGGCACCTCTGTCTCAGGAGCATGAACATACAGGGTATTTTCACCCATTCCAGAACAGCAAAGCTGGAGATTTTGTCACGCCGTGTTGTGCCCAGGATACGGCGGAGACATGGAAGATGGAAACTCTTCAGTTTTTTTTCATGCTTAGCATAAGGAATCCATTGCTGAGCTTTGCAGATTTGCATGTTCTAAATTATAATAGGCATTTGGATATTTATCTTGCTGGGATCATTTTATCCCCGCAGACTTCTTGCCTCTGGCAGGGGCTGGACTCAGTGATCTCGTGAGGTCGCTTCCAGCCCGTAACGTCTATGAAATCTGTAAGGAGTCCATGTTTGCTGCCATACAATATAGAGCTAAATACACAAGTGCTGTAAACAGACATCTTTGTTGACGGTGTTAAAAACTCTGTTTTTCGACAATAAAGTTGCCCAAACTCACACTGCTGAATGTGGCTTTCTATCTTCCAAGCTTCCTGCTCAGCTGTTGTATTTGAGAGATTGACTGTACCTAATGACCGTTCAGCCCTTTGGAGAAAGTCTCTTGACTCTTCCTTCCTGATGATCAAGAATTGTAAACCTTTGAAACGTCCAGTGAGTAACGACTCAATGGAAAAGGTTGTGAAAATAGCAGCATTTGCTGGTTTAAACAGCACTTTTATGACTCTGGGAGCAAAGTCTAGGTCTTTAAGCCCAACTTTACCTCTTTTCATCATTTATGGAAAAAAACCAACAGGCTGACGACTATCCAAACAAGCTGAAATTGCTCACAAATGTCAGTGCTTCGACCCTGAGAGAGGGGTTACACAGCTGAGGGGGAGCAGCAGCAAAAATGACACGGGAAGAGTATCGGTACATGTCTAAGTGGAGTGTCCGTGGAAAATCCCCCCAACTTTACTGCTGTTTTTAACATTTGCTAGAGTTAAGCGGTTTTGGTAGCACTTCTCGGCTTTGCCTGCTCGTGTCGAGTGCACGGTTAGCATTGCACTCGGCTATCACATAAGGTTTGAGGGTTTGTTACTACTCTTGAAAGGTGGTGGTTGGGAGCCTGAGAGAGGTTAAGCTGGATTTTTCCCCACTACTATTCTTTAGCTAGTCATTAAAACCTGCCGTAGGCCGAGTCGAAGCAGGTGGGAGCCCCTCTTGTCTGAGAACAGATGGGGCTGCTCTTCTGGGCTGGGGGCGGTATCCTGCACTGTGCTCAGGCTGGTGTTAAACCCAGACTAACTCCACTGACTTCGGTGGGATTATCCCAGGGTAAAATGGGCTTGAGATCAGCATAGCCTTCCACTCTGTGCATCCTGGATGGATTGAGAGGGCCCCATTGATTTTTCTTTTAGTCATCATGGAGCTATGTATCACGGGGCTCTCTTTTGTCCACATTGTTCTTCAGATTTGCTGGTGGGAGATGGGAGTATCTATCAAGTGATGTCATTGATTGGAACAAGTGCTCTTGCTTGTGGTAAATTGAAAGGAAGTGATTTAAAGTCCTCGGTTAGGGGAGACACTTCTTTGTGCATTGCTAGTCATATACATAATAGCCTAGATGCATTCAGACTCCTGAGTGCTGGGAAGTCATGATGGGGCCAGGATTTCAACATCAGCTTTGATGCCTCGTCACTTAATTAAGGGTGTGTGTGTAGAAATACAAATATAATTTAGCCCTGGAAGTGCCTGTCCACAAAGCAAAACTGCGGAGTAACTCGGGGGTAAGTAGCTAACTTCTGTTCTGGAGAGAGCAGCTGCAGCAGCGTGCGCACATGTAATTATATCACACGTGCAGTCATGTTTCTGAGACTGAAATCCCATCCCCGCCGTCCCTGCCAGCCCCGATAACTCTTCTCTCTCAATTTGACTATCTAAAAATATTGGTGATTAGTTCTGTTTTCTGAAGGCGAGGTTTCTGTTTGTAACTGTAAAGCCTTGTTTCCTCTCGGTTGGCATTTCCTATAAAAGGGTGAGAACAGCTAGTCCACTGTGCTGGACAACTGCGCCCTCAAAGCATCAGAGACCAGCCAGCCTTGCTCCGAGCCGGCAGCCGTAGCTAGGCAGGCCCCCGTCTTTTACGACAGCACAGAACAAATGATGGTTTACGCTCAGGAAATGGCTTGACCGTCCCTGAGAGCAGTGAGCCTTTTACATCCTCTTTAGCCACGTGTTTGTTTGATGCCAGTGTTCAGCTCATTTCAGAAACTTGAGTCTGACTGCATTTCTTCTCTCGCAGGAGGAGCAATGGATTGGCCCCAGCCAGGGTCCAGCACGTGCCGGGAGAAGTGGCCCATCTGAAGTGGAGGTGATGCAAAGCCCCATGACAAAACCAGCAGGACCATGGGTTTGCGATTGCGGGGCTGTCTCTCCGCCTTGCCCACTGCTGTGGTGTACGGGTCCCTCTCGCTCTTCCTTTCCATTTTGCACAATGTGTTTCTCCTGTACTACGTGGACACCTTTGTCTCCGTTTACAAGATTGATAAATTGTCCTTCTGGATCGGCGAGGTATGCCTGTGATGTCTGTTTTGTTTTTTTGTTTTTTCCTACTGTTCTTAAGTTACACAAAAGGATCTGAAACCAGAGCTGATGCTGTATATTAGATCAGAGAGAACACTGCTTTTTATCACTGAATAGGAGGGGAGAGGGGTGGGCAATCCCGATAAATTGAGCTGTTTAATTCTCTTCTATATAAACACAGAAAGTGAGTAGAAACTCCAGAAATCCACTATTTTAAGAACGCCTTTTGGTTTGAGAGATTTTTAGAGCATTTCACAGACTACATGCAGCAGCGCTGAAGCATAGTATTAAATGAACCTGAAAATCACTCCTCCTGCCTGGGTACAGATTTCAGAGCCTCGTTGTAGGCACCCAGGTTTGAAAATGCTGGCTTCAAGGTATTAGCCTGTTACCTCCCTAGGCCTAGTTTCAAATATGCAAACGAGCGATGTCAGCACATTGTTGGTAGATAACATCTGTACATCAGAGTCACTCTACAATTTAGTACTTGACCAATATTGGTATAGGAGGGGGTTTATCAGGTAATGACACGGTGGAGGAAGGGTATTTAAGTGCTGTGTTATCCCCATCTAAAACATACTGGTTGGTTACTAAGTTCTCTGAATGGTGGTTCTCTCTCTAACAAGACATGCTTGCTGAAACTGTTTGCTGGGGTCTGTTTCACTGTCCTGTCTCTCTTCTCTAGACAGTGTTTCTGATCTGGAACAGCCTCAACGACCCCCTCTTTGGTTGGCTAAGTGACCGGGTATTTCTTAGCACGCAACAGTAAGTCTAATTCTGTTTGCATCCTTGGTTCAGTCCTAGAATCGGAGAGAGGTAGGGCTGGAGGGGAACTCCAGACATCATCTAGTCCAACTCCCTACCTAAGGCATGGGGTTGGATGAGACATTGAAAAGTTATTAGATATTGTCACAGGAGGCTGAAAAAGATTGAGAGGAGGTCGGGTGAAAAAAACAATGGGATAGGAATAGGACTGCAGGCATGAACACCTTCCCCCATTGCCCCCCAGCATCCTGAGGGTGCTGCTTGTGCATCATTTAGCACCTGATGTATGCAGAGGAGGTCACCAGCACCTGTAACTATAACTACAGCCCTAGCAGGTTCAGCTCCCTGCAGGTGACCTGAGGATGCTCAGATCCAACAATAGGAGCCTGTGGTGTTCAAGCAGATGTTCTTGGAGTCAGAAGCAGTCATAAACCTCTGTCCACAGGGTGAGACAGGGCTTCTCTGCTTGAGTGGTTTGAGCAGCCTGCATTGCCATGGTTTTACCACAGGATTGCAGAGCAGACAGTGCTAGGCTGCCAGCCTGAGTGCTGCACTCTGCGTGACACCCTGCGCTTCCTCTGTGCTGTTTTACCTGTGGTCAGGGGCTGGGCCACCTCCTTTCCACAGTGGCAGGGTCAGACAGGAGATGAACAAGGGATCTTGCTGGTAGATGTTGTATGGCTGCCTTCTGGGATTGTCAAGAGGAAACAGGTGGTGCACAGTAGCTCGGAGTCTCCCCCGGCAGAGGAGCGTGTCCAAAGTTTCTTCCCCTTGTCTTGCAGGCCGGGAGCAGAGATCTCCTCACCAGAAGTTGTTCTGAAGAGGCTTAAGGCTCTGAGCCGCAATGGGCCCCTGTTTGCCCTTTCCTTCCTGGCCTTCTGGGTTGCATGGGCCCACCCAGGCTTGCAGTTCCTCCTCTGCCTCTGCTTCTATGACAGCTTCCTCACCATGGTCGATCTCAACCACAACGCCTTGCTTGCGGACCTCGCCGTTTCTGCCAAGGACAGGACCAGCCTCAACTTCTACTGTTCGCTCTTCAGTGCCATTGGTTCGCTCTCCGTCTTCATGTCCTACGCAGTGTGGAACAAAGAGGACTTCTTCTCTTTCCGCATATTTTGTGTGGCGCTGGCTCTCTGCTCCGTCCTTGGCTTCAGCCTGTCAACATGGCTGCTGAGGCAACGATTTGAGACTGAAGGGAAAGCAAAATGGGACCAAGAGGCCACTTTGAAAGAGTAAGTGGCACCAAATGGCACAGCCTTTCATTCAAGCTCACGTGGTGGCCTGATCCCTGGCCACCACGCCAGCACTTTGAGCAGCTTTCAAATGTGCTATGTGTCTACTTGAAGGGGAGAACGTTTGGAGCACCTCAGTCCCCCAGGGCTTGTCTGTCCTGCCTCCCTGCTCTGCCTGGCATTGCAGCCAAAAAGCCAGCCCTGCCCACTTGGCCCTGCTTGGGGCATGTCAAAACCCATCAGGAAGCACAGCTAGCTGAGAGTGGCCCTGGGCACATGCTGCGAAGTACATCTGAGACCGAGCTGGGGAGTGGTACTGCGGTGCTGCTCAGATCCAGCTGTGCTGCTGCATTGGGTGGCTGTTAGCAGGCAGGGCTCTGTACCAGGCTCAGCACAGAGGCTGGGCAATACGGCTGCAGCAGTCTACAGTCTTTTGCTGTTCAAAAGTGGATTAAGAGCCAGGGGCTCCTTGAGGGTCACTGGAGTTGGCGGCAAGTGACAAAGCTGACTTGGGTTAAGTGACTTGGAGCGTCAAGCTCCTTGTGCCCAGCTTGCATAACTGATGGCCCCTGGGGAGGAGAGAGCCACCTGCAAGCGTGTAAGTGTGGATACCAGCAAAGACAAAGGGGCTGCTTGGAGCCAGGTTTGAGAATCAGGGGGGATGGACTTGAGGAGCAGTCTTGGGTGACGAACAGAAAGTCTCCCAGGCTGCAGTGGGCTTCCAGGGACAAAGTGGTACAAGGACAAACTCTAGGGACATCTAAAACCAGCTTGAGGCTGAGAGTTGGACAGGCAGTGCCGAGAGTAATTCCTGGTGTTGACTAGAGAGTGAACCTCCTAGCGAGAGGCCAGTGCAGCAGCCTTGTAGCAGAGTCCTGCCCAGCACTGTGTCCTCCTGCTCTCCCTTTTTTGTGAGGATGGAAAAACCGCTACATTTCTGACTCGTCTGGCAGTCGGTGTGCTGGGACCCTTGCTGATTCCACTGTTCAGAGGCCTCTTCTGTTGTAGCTGCTGTCCCTTCTCTGAAATTCAGACTGGAGGCAGCCTGGAGCACCTAGCACTGTGAGGCCTGGGCATGTAGCTCTTCCCACAGTGTGGCTAATAGCAAAGGTTTGAATGAGGCTTGGATGGATTTGCATTGAAATGTCATGGCAGCTGGAGTGGAAGTGCTTTGACGGGTGCACATTTGAAATGCTGTCTCTGCAGACAAACCCAGTGCTGCCTCCAGCAAGAAGCAAGCGCTGCCCCAGGCTTTGCTGTGGAAGCAGGAGAGATCAAGAATGGGCATTGGCAGCAGGAGAAAGGGAAAAGGTGTCTGGCTGGGTGCGCAAGGAGAGAGCGCTGGGGGTGATTTTTTTTATACAACGTCACCCAGGGAGCTAGGGTTAGAGCCACGCTGGGAACGCTTAACCCCTTTGAGCTTGCAGGGGAAGGGAGTGCAATGGGAACCCTCCTCCAGGTGGGATCACTAAGAGCAGTATCATTTTCCCTTCAGATTGTACGCAGAGCAGCCGTCCGCCCCGCAGGAGAAGAGGATCACGCTGGCCGAGTACCTCAAGCAGCTCTCCAGGCACCGCAACTTCCTCTGGTTCGTCTGCATGAACCTGGTCCAGGTAGGTGTCGCACTGATACACCGCAGCCTAGTGATTCACCCGATGAGCCGCAGGCTCAGGTTGCCTGGGACTGTGATTCAGCAGGACACCGGTTCTTCCAGACGGGAAGCAGGGGTGTCTGCATAAGTCTGGGGTTTCCTGCCGCCCTGTATGTGACTCATGGCCTGTTCTCCGTGCCTGTGACCTGAGAGTACTCCCTCTCATTAACCGGCTCTTCTCTCCATTGCTTGCAGAAGGCAGTAAAGTGTGGACCAAGCTGCTGCTCTGCTGGGAAAAGGATTTGGCTGTTGCAAGCTCTGAGACTATCCCACACAGACTAGCTGGAACGCTGCAGCCTGATGGTTTCCATGTGGCTGTGTGTGGGCAGGGGTGCAGAGACAGTGACTGGGGAAACCCTCACTCTGGGATCATGTGGCTCAGTTACAGCTTGGAAAAGCACCGTCCTCTGGCCTTCCCACATGAGCACAAAGGAGCCTCCTCCCATGCATTCCTGAGGCCCATGTCACATCCACCCTCTCTCCAGCTGAGGGTTGTGCTCCATTCATCACGGGTCTGGGTTCCTTCTCTTGGTTACCCCCAGGGGTCAGTGACAAGGACAGGCTCTTTCCCAAGCTTCCCTGCAGCACTGCAGTTCCTGTTGCCTCTGCAAGCCCTTTGTCTTCCTGCAGCATGCTGCATGTTCGCCACCAGGACTGGGCTGGGTATAGCTCCTTATTAGTGCCTGTCTGTCTTGTGGGTTACCATGGTGTAGCTGGTGACTTGCAGAGGTAACTGCTGACAGTGCTGCATTCATTAGCATGACAGCAGGGTGTTTATGACGCTGGCCTCCTTGCTATACACCATCCTACCCATGCAGCGCTCCGGCACTGGACACCTAGGTTAAAAACAAAGCACTGGGTTACTTATTAGACCAGGATATGGCTGGTATCAAAACAAATGTGGCACAGCCATTTAAACTAGCTTAAATGGCAATTAAGATGAATTAGCCGTGATTGTTCTGAGGAAAAGTGTTAATTTGGGTAATTCACAAATATTCATGTGGGACATTGAGCTTGGCTGTCTGGGAGGTCTGAATTCAATGGGATGGAGTGCACCCTCAGCAAGTTCCCAAGCTGCAGGGAGTAGTAGATATGCTGGAGGGTAGGGCTAGGATTCAGAGTGACTTAGGCACGTTTGAGGATTCAACCAAAGTAGGCTTATGAGGTTCAACAAGGATGCATGCAAAGCCCTGCACTTAAGAAAGAACAATCCCCTGCACTGCTACAGGCCGGGGACCAACTGGCTGGGCAGCAGTTCTGGAGAAAAGGCCCTGGGGAGACGGGACAAGAAGCTGAACAGGAGCCAGCTGGTTGCCAAGAAGGCGACCGGCATCCTGGGCTGCATCGGTAGGAGCGGTGCCAGCAGACGGAGGGCAGTGGTGCTCCCCCTCTATTCAGCACTGGGGAGGCCACATCTGGAGTCCTGTGTCCAGCTTTGGGCCCCACTACAGAAAAGATGTGGACACGTTGGAGAGAGTCCAGTGGAGGGCAATGGAAATGGTGGGAGTTGGGGGACAGGACTGGTGAGGAGGGGCCAAGGGACCTGGGCTGATTGAGTCTGGAGAAGAGAAGATGGAGGGGGATTTGATAGCAGCCTTCACCTCCCTGCCGGGGGGCTGCAAAGAGGATGGAGCTGGACTGTTCTGGGCAGATACAGAACAAGGAGCAATGGGCTCAGGCTGCAGCAAGGGAAGTTGAGATTGGATATTAGGAAATAATTTCTCACTAGGAAGGTTGTGAATTAGTGGAACAGGCCCCCCAGAGAGGTGGTGGAGTCTCCATCCTTGGAGGTTTTGAAGGCCCGGGTAGACAAAACCTTGTCTGGGATGATATAGTTGGGGCTGGTCCCACTTAGAGCAGGGGGTTGGACTATCCTGAGGTCCCTTCCAACCCTCTTTTTTCTATGATTTAGTGTGGCAAAAAGCTCGGATACGAATCTCTGTTTTTGCTCTAGGGTAACAGAACCCAGAGTTTCTCTTCTTTCATAGATTTCATAGACATTAGGGCTGAAAGGGACCTCGGGAGATCATCGAGTCCAGCCCCCTGCCCAAGGGGCAGGAAGTCAGCTGGGGTCATAGGATCCCAGCAAGATAAGCATCCAATT
>NW_017728951.1:25026898-25057585 GCF_001723895.1 Crocodylus porosus | reverse complement strand
GCTCGAGAAGCATCTATGGATGCACGCCAGCATTTTGGTCGCTTTACTAGCCGCAGCATCGCATTGGAGGCTCATGTTCATCTTGTGGTCAGTGATGACCCCCAAGTCTTTTTCTTCTGTAGTGCTAACCACACTGGTTAGTCTTAGTCTGCCCCACACTGGTCAGATCATCTTTACGCTTGTTTTCACAGGTATTTCACTGCCACTTCAACAGCAACTTCTTCCCTCTCTTCCTGGAACATCTGCTGTCTGACCAGATCTCTGTGTCCACAGGATCCTTCCTGCTGGGTGAGTCTGAGATGGGCCCTGGATGTAACACTGTCTAGCTGCAGGGCTGGCAGCCAGCTCAGCACTGAGCACCCTTTTCCCAAACATGGGCTCTCTCCTCTCGGGGTTAACCTGCCCTCCAACCCCTGGCTGGGACCATTGCTGCCACCACATTGAGTCTCTGAATTTCCCCCTGCCTTGTAAGTTCAAGAGAACCAGTATTTGCTCCTCTTTGGAGGCAGGAGGGAGCAAGCCGGGCATTTGGCTTTAGGCTAGAGTCACAGTTGTGGCAGTGAATGTGCGAGGCAGGCTGGGAGCTCTTTGACTCTGCAAACCTGGGTTTAAATCTAGACTGGGGGGTGACGAGTTTTGGAGCGCAGTCACCGTCTCTTGTTTGTAGCTGGAACATCTCCAGCTGAGCAGACAGGGTCAGCAGTGCAGGTTCTGGAGGGATTCAGGCCAGGAGCAAGGGGGTTGGTGCAGATACCTTGTCTGACTTTGTCCCGTGCTCTTAGCATCTGAGGCGAGTCTGGTCATTCGAGTGTGGATCTGGGAGTCGGCGTTCCCAGAACGGCTCTAACCCTAACTCCCTGGTGATGTTGTATAAGTTGATCACCTCGGATCCTCCCTCTCTCCACTCGGACTAGGCTCGTCTCCCTCTTGAGGAGTTGTGAAGTCACATGGAGTGTGCTGTCCAGGGTTGAATGCTTTTGTTAGCATCAAATCCACTCCACACAGGTGGTGGGGGGGATCACTAGCTTTTGTCTGAACCCCCAAGTGTGGGTGAGCTGAGCCTTGCTTCTGCGTGATGCAGAAAGCCCCTCGAGTCAGTTGTGTGTCTTTCTCCCCCCAGGCGTTTCCTACATTGCTCCTCATCTCAACAACCTCTACTTCCTGTCTCTGTGTCAGAGATGGGGGGTTTACGCCGTGGTGCGCGGGCTCTTCTTCCTGAAGCTGGCGCTCAGCGTGGTCATGCTTTTGGCAGGGCCTGACCAGGTGCATCTGCTCTGCATCTTCATCGCCAGGTGTGGGGCCTGTCTCGGGTTGCACTCGGTGTGCTGGGGGGGAATATCAGCACTGGGTGGGAGTGTGGGTGGTTTTCTCTCCATTTGATGGACGGGGGATCTGAGGCATAGCAGGAACTCCAGAGCTGTGATGCTGGGGCAGGTGCTCCAAACACCCTGAAAAATATAGTATGGGGGGAACGGGCAGCAGAGTGTATGCGCGCGTCGTCAGGTACGTTCTCTGTGTCTCCTGTCCTCACCTTTCTGGGGGCTCACGGAGGCCATGGACCTCATGGGATGCAGGCAGACACTAGAGATGGGAGGATGCTCCTGGGGGCTGCTTTGGGATCAGGGTTACATTTCTCACTGTGCCGTTGACATCCCATGCTCAGTCCAGCTCTGTTAATGCTTCCCGGGCTTCCACCTGAAACCTCTCTGCTGCCTCCCGCAGCAACCGGGTCTTCACCGAAGGGACTTGCAAGTTGCTGAACCTGGTTGTCACCGACTTGGTGGACGAGGATTTTGTCTTGAACCACAGGAAGCAGGCGGCCTCGGCCCTGTTGTTTGGGATGGTCGCTTTGGTAACCAAGCCAGGCCAGACCTTTGCCCCTCTGGTTGGCACCTGGCTGCTCTGTGCTTACACAGGTGAGTGACGTGGCATGCTGCTCCTCAGGATCACAGCTGGGTTGGGGCTGTCTGCTGGCTTCTGTGATGTGGCATTTGGGCAGGAGCCAGCGAACAGGAGGTTTGCAGGATTACCTGTCACCCAGCAGCGAATGCACATTACTGCTCCATGTGCTTTGCCCCCCCACCCCGGCTGGTGATGCAGTCAGAGCCGGTCACCTGACTGAGATCAGGGCTGGTCAGGATCAATGGGAGACCAGAGCAATGGGAAGTGGCTGTAGTGGTTTGCTGTGGGACAGGGCTGATCACTGGCCCTCCCTCCCACTGGATAGTTTAATGAAAACTTCCTTAATTTTTTTCTTTTTTTTTAAATTGACACTTTTACGATGAGATCTGAAGGTAATACAGAATGCCTCCAGGCTGAAACTGCGACATTTTTAAGCCATTTAATTAAAGAATCAATGTACAGAGTTCGCCAGCCTTTTTCCAAAATGGAGTCCCACGCCGTGTGCTTTTCTAGAGAAGGAAACAGCCGGGAGGCAAAAAACATCTGCCTGCTGTGTGGGGGGACAACAGGGCACAGGATCCTAGAGCAGCGGGGCTGGGAGGGACCTCCAGAGGCCACATCTAGTCTAGGTGATTGGTGGCTTTCCCCTTGGGGATTTAAGTCAAGGTGAATTTCAGGCCACCTTGCTGAAGGAGAGAGCAAACGGGGCGTGTCCAGTGTTTTCCACCCCTGCCTCCTCTCCCACAGAGCGCCCGGAGGCTCTGGTGCCTACAGACAAGTCTCACAGCCTTTTTCTCGGCCTCAGGTTACGACATCTTCCAGCGGGACCCTGTGAGCAACGCGGTGAGCACCCAGCCGAAGCTCGAGTCTGGCATGGCCTGGAAGCCCACCCTGCGCCAAGGCTGCTTCTACCTCCTCGTCTTCATCCCCATCGCATGCGCGCTGCTGCAGCTCCTCAGCTGGTCCCAGTTCAACCTGCGGGGCAGGCGCCTGCAGACGGTGAAGGCCCAGCGCCAGTTCCTGACTCGCGGTCACTCGCAAGAGATCAAGATGATCTGAGGCCCCTTCGGAGTCCTTTCTGGGGACCCCACCTCTTGCCAGCTGTGTCTAATGCGGTGCGCCTCCATGCCAACGGTGTTACTGGTCACCGCTTCCAGGTGCTTACGATTCAACTGTGAAATGTCCCAATACTTGCCAGGCAGATGTTTACTCATTGCAGGAGGTGGCAGGCGCTTCGTAGAGACAGGTGATTGCAGCAGTGCCAGGTGGGTTTGCTCAGGCAGGCGCGTGGAGTCCTGAGTTCGGCATCCCTGTTGTCGTCCTTCAAATATAAGATCCCCTGGAATATGAGACAAATGTTCTGACTCTCCAATGCAGCAAAAAAGAAAAAATCAAATATCCTAGTAAAGTAAATTGACAAGAGCACAGCCGTGGCAGGACACAGGAAAGCTTTTCACTGTTTAAATTTTGACTCAGGTTTAGGACACGGGCATTTTTGGAAGGAATACTTCATTTTAAAATGTTTCTTATATTTGAAGGTTTACAGCAGAGGTGGACAATAGGGGAGTGAACAACCCGATTGCATTGAGTTGTGGAGAGAGCTGATTGAGTGAGGTCTCTAGGGGAGTATTTCACCCTGTGGGACTCCCATGGGAAAGTGCTTGGCCATTTTAGCAGTGGCTTTGTGCCTGGCCAGTGGGACTCCATGCCTTGCCTCTGCCCCCATCTCTGGAGCAGCAGGAGTGGGTGGCAATGCAGAAATGTAAGAGAAACTTCCATTTTGGGGGTGACAGGTGCCCTCCACCCACAGCCAGATAAGGGCTGGGATGGGTAGGGTCCCACCGGAGTGCTGCCCGGAGGACTGGAGACCCAGGCAGGACTCAGAGCTGAAATGGGAAATGAAGGACCACAGGGAAGGCAGGGATAGGGGCAGGTCTCCTCGGTGCTGGGAGACTCCAGTGCAGTGGTCCCAGTGCTGACGCCAAGCCTTATGTTCGATGCTCTGTAGGGGATGACACCGGGCCTGGCTTCGACCCTTTCTGTTGGGTTGAGGTCGGGTCTGTCCCCGGAGAACAATTTACTGCAAAGCAGATTTCCTGCAGCTGCAGTTGGGTGCAAGGGCCCTGCTGTCACTGCAGTGCCAGGCACGTCCCTCGAACATGGAGGAAGCCGTCCAGGGCAAGCAGCTGCAAACTTGCCTGCCTAGCTCAGTGGAGGGGAGGATGTCCCAGCCAAAGTCCCGCGGCTCGTTGCGCCCAAACTGCAGCAGAGGCTGGTGAGGCCAGGCTCCCGGCAGCAAGCACACAGGGCAGGAGAGAGTCCCCGTCACTGCCTGTGATCCGGGGCAGTTTCTCCAGGACAGTGGGTACGAGTGCACTTGGCTCATGGTGCTGAATCTCAGGTTAGATACAGGCTTCCAGGCTCCCCACTGGACTCGGCACTGGGGGCTCTGGAGACAATCCCCGTCCCGTCCCTCCCCTGTCAGCTGTGCTGGAGGACCCATGCACTGCCACTCTCCGGCAAGCTGGCAGCGTGGGGGATTGCTGAGCACTGTAATCTCCCCCCCACTTCCAGCCCCATTGCAGCCAATCTCTTAACAAGATAGGGGCCCTCCCATGCCCAACCACACAAGTAATTTCACAGGCGGCGGCAGTGCTGTGGGGGCTGGAGCATGGCCCCACGTCACTGGCAGGGTGTCTGAGGGCAGCATGGGCTCTGCTGTAAGTCCAGGGACCCTTTGCCCAGTTCTGCACCTTCCTTTCCCTTGCTGGGACAGGAAAGTACAGCCTTGCATGGCCGCTGGGTTCTTCCAGCTTTGAACCATCTTAAACCCCTTGCACAGTACTATGAGCGAAGTCCTGGCCCCAGCAAAGTCCCAGGCAAAGCTCCCGTCTGCTGCCCCTGGGGCCAGGATTTCACCCTCCTGGAAGTGGCATTTGTTTCATCTCCTGGGACATGCCAGGGTCTTAGAGCAGTGTTTGAATGGGTAAAAACCAACCCCAGTCTGTCACTGGCTCTGACCCTCCTGCTTTATTTACATCATAGACTCATAGACAAGGAGGGTTGGAAGGGAGCTCAGGAGGTCACATCCAGTCCAACCCCCTGCTTAAAGCAGGACCAGCCCCAGCTACAGCATCCCAGACGAGGCTTTGTCCGGCCGGGTCTTAAACACCTCCAAGGATGGAGACTCCACCACTGCTCTGGGGAGCCTATTCCAGTGCTTCACCACCCTCCTACCAAGAGAAGTTTTCCTAATATCTAACCTCAACTTCCCTTGCTTCACATCGTACTTGGCTAATATCCAGTGATAGCTGTGGAGCGGTTTAGTGCAGGGAGCTCTGGCCTTTCCCCGGGCTGGGGTCAGGTTGCATGCAGGGTTGTAGCTAGCGCAGTTTTCCTCCCAGCGGCGTGCACAGCTCCACGTCCTGTGCGATCCCCTGGCTTGTTGGCAGGGAAGGTTTGGTGCTGAGCACGTGTCTGCTGGTGTCAGTAGAGCCAGAGCTGGAGATGATGCCCAAGCGCCCTGGCATTCAGTCTGGTTTGGCTGCAAGAGGACCAGCTTCTGCCGCAGAGCTGGGCAAGTGCTGGGAGCTCCCGAGGCCCAAGGCGCCGTCCTGCACACGTGCTATGTGTTAAGCCAGGTGCCGGTCAGGTGGCACCATCGGCTTCCCTCCATCCTGCTGTTAACCACGGAGCCACCCACATCCCCACTGCCACGTCTTTTTGGGGCACGACTGCCTCCAGCCTTGGACCAAGACACGAGGAAGCCATGACGCTGCGTGGACCCCTCCGTCTCTTCGGGCGGTTACGCCCTGACTTATCCATGTGATTTTTACCAGGCCTTGTGCCTGACTTCTTTTTCTGAGCCGCAGGTGATTAAAGGCCTTTTCTGTATTGCTGTCTTGGCGCGCTTGCATTTGGGGCGGGTGCCTGCTTGATGCTGGCTGGCTCCGGCCCAGCTGAGCAGGTTCATCTTCCTTAATGACCAAGTCTGCAGTCGGCCTGGTCCTGGGTTGTCTTGCACCAGTGGGAGCTAGGCGGGATCCGTGACGGCAGGGAATTTTGGCCCTTGGTATCACCTGCAGTTGCCATGCACAGACCAAGTGCCAGCACTGTGGTACCTGTAAATACCCTGTTTTATTCCCGGCCCGTACCTGGTGTCAAAGCCACGGCCTTGGGGAGAGGCCCTGCTGTAGCCTGCTCGTGACTGGGCTGTCTCTGCACCTGACCTGCTCCCAGCAGCATTGGCAGCAGTGATTCCCCGCCAAGCCCCTTGCATCGCCGTGCACGATTGTGTTCAATGGCTGTCTACCTGCCCCCCTTACTGTCAGTCCTTGCTTCACCGGGTGCTTCCCCGATGAGTTCCCCACGGCCTCGTGGCAGATTTATGCTTTGTGTGCCCTGGAGGGGCGAGATCTCTGGGCTGCTTTGTGCCCTGGCACGTGACCGCGGCTTCACTTGGGGTCATTGCTTGAGCTCCCTTCTATCCTGTCGGGGCGGGAATGTCGAGGAAGAGGAAAGCCAGGTCGCAAGGGTTTGTCTTTCTTGTGGATTTTCAAGCCTGGATGGTGGAGCCGGTGACTGGAGAGTAGCCAATCTATGGAAGAAGGAGGTTGGGGAAGGTGATCCTGGTAACAGACTCCTGTATCTGATCTCAGTAAGCTCCAGGTTTCACAGCACACTAAGCTTGGAAGGCAAGAAAGATGCAGAGGGAAATAGGGGATAAAATGCAACATGAGTTTGATCCCATCAGACTAACCCAATCTCTTTGCTTGATGACCTGTTTTCTAGACAAAGGATATGCCCTAGATCTGATCTGCCTGGACGTCAGGAAAGCGCTTGATAGGATGCCTCCCGGGGGATTAGTAGTTAACTGGACTGGCCCAGGAATCGGAAAGTGAGGTAGGAATGGGGGGGCACTGGGCTTTGCCCCAAGGAGTCATCAGGCCAGAGGGAGGCTGCAAGCAGAGATCCTCAGGGCAGGGTCTTGGGACGGCTTTTTATAATAGCTCAATAGAAAATGAACTATCTGCTTTTCAAGTTCCCATCAGAAGCGCTTCTGCGTGTGGGAGCTGGCTAGTATGGTCTGGGCTGGGGGTCAAGTCCTGATCAGATGCTTGACACCGAGGAAGCCAGAAGTCCCCTGCTGCTGTGGGGGCAGAAACAATGCGCCTTGAATCTTGCCCCCAGATTCCTGAACCAGGAAAAGTCCCCCAGAGCCCAGGGTGAGGCTTGGTGGGGATACACGGCCCCAGATCTGCTGCTGGGGGCCCTGTGCCTGCCCGACATGTCAAAGACTCAGGGGCCAGTTCCTGGGGAAGTCCAGGCCTCCGGGGAGCTGGGCACCACGTGCAGAGGGCCACTGCCTTGGGGATGCTGCTCTGTTCATGCTCCCACATGCTCCCGTTTACTTGGGGGTCCCTCATCCTGGGCCATTGCTCTCAGGTGTGTGTTGAGAGTTGTCCCTGGTGTAGGGACACAGTGGGGGTGAAGTGCATGCGTGCGTTTCCCCCACCTCCACCGGACGCAGGAGGAACGGGCCTGCCTGCTGGTGGGTACATCGCTCACTTGCCGGGGGTGTTCCCTCTCTGCTCTTCTGCAGGCGGGGGAAGCTGGAGAGCGAGGACCTGCCCGGGTGGTCGGTTAGTGCAATCCAGCTTCCACCTGCTGCAGGGGAGCGTGCGGGTCACCCGTCTGCTCACACTCTGTCCATTACTTCACCACATCCCTCCACCTCGGTGCTTCGTAACAAAGTTGTGGCCTCAGCCTCCCCAGCCACAGCCGCCACTCTCAAAACACGCGAGGTGCTCTTCTGCCTGCACCTCCCAAGTACTGCGTGAAACCTCGGGCGGGGAGAGCCTTGCCGGGCAGCACTGGCTCTGTTACACCTTCAATAGCACTGGGCATGCCAGGGTTATCCCTGCACCTCCGCGTCCTTCAGGCACATAAAGCTCCCCTCGGCTGCTGCTTTCCTGGGCCTGGTCCCCGCCGTGCCAAGACGGCTGCTACCCCTTTCCTGCCCAAACCATCTGATGCATTAGCAAGCTGTTAACGTGGTGGAGGTGAGGAGCCTTGTGTACCGGCGCCTTTAGCTGCTAAGAGCACGTTCCCCGCCCAGGACCAAGAGGCAAGTGTTGAGGGTTGCTACATCCACCCGCCCCCTCTCCAACTCCACCTGCTGAGATAAACCTGAGCGATCCTGGTCGCCTACCCGGACTTCCCACAACTGCAGCCTTCTTCGGTTTCCGCTGCCTTTGGCACAACAGAGGCAAAACCAGAATAAAGATGGGGCTGTGGTTCCTGGGATATGGGCTCAAACCCCCAGCTTGCATCAGCCCCCGCAGCGCTGCCACAGGAGGTGGAATGCAATTTGGCCTTTCCTGGCTCCAGGGCAGAGGCTGTCCTCTTAAGGTTTCCAGCACACAGATGTGTGGGTTTGTTCAGATGAACTTTACTGAAGTACGTTGGGCACAAGAAGGGGTGCGAGGCTACCAGGGCAGGCGAGGGAACAAGTGTGAGGAAGCACCTTCGGTCTGCTGGCAGGGTGAGGGGGAGCTCGGCTGGGGTCAGGGAAGGAAGAAAGGAAGCGTGGAGACGTGCCATGCTGCCCAAGGTATTTATTACATGAACACAGGAGTCGCTCCCTTCCCTCCACGCCGCACGTCTGAGGCTGCACCAACAAATACGACCGACTTCCCGGTGGAACAGGCTCTTAGCAGAACTTGCTCTTCTTAACCAGGGGGAGGGTGGGGGCTCTCAGCTCTCATGGGTCCTTCTCTCAAAGCAAAATGATTTGTTATGCAGTTAGGAGGAGACTAAGCAGCAGCCCAGCGTCAGCTGGAAATGCACAACCGAGAAAAACCCAACCAAATGGAGCCTCTGTACCAGCCAGGCCCTTGTCACACACGTGCTGACTGCACGAGTGCTCTCAGCGCTGCCCTTGTATTTCATGCAACGTCCCAGGAGCATCGGGCAAACCCCCGCCCTCTGGCATTGCAGGCAGGCACTACTTATGCTGAAGGTATGGCACTAAAGTACGTTCCCTACTGCAGTGCATTGCTTTCTACAGACAAACCGGGGAGCACGTTGCGAGACAGCCCCCGCCATGCTGAACCCGCTTGGATTTGGAAAGCAAACCTGACGGAAATCATGCAAACAGAAGGGGGGAAAGTGGAATTTGCTTATGCAAATGAGAGTCTGTGGCCTAAATCCTCTCCTCTCAGTGTGCTCCCTAGCGGCAAGTGTCAACTGGGAAGACGCACAGAATTGCTGTGGGCCGTGATCAAGTCAGGAGCAGTTACTGTCTCTGGGAATTACGTTAAGTCTGTTTCCCCCTTTTACATCCCAGAAAGGGTTAAGAGAGTATGTTTTTTAAGGTTGGGTTAGATGGTGTAGCCAAATGGCTGCACCCAGGTGTAGCACTGGAGAAAGGGAGCAGAGGGGAGAGGGTTGTGGTTTCAGCTGAAGGCAAGCTACCACCCCCCGTCCACCTTCCTCCTCCAGGCTAAGGGATTTGATTAAATTAGGCTGTAAATGAATGAGCAGGTGTTCAAGAGTGCTTGGCCCCATCAGTGGCCAGGTCCCAGAGTGGCCAGGGGCCCTGTGGAGCCCGCTGGCATGTGAAGAACCGTCTTGAGCCCTTCTGGTGCAGGTAGACTGGAGGGCAGCAGGTGCAAACTGGGAAACAGGCACTGATTTACAAGGCCATGCGCACATGAGGGGCTGCACTAGCATTGCCCCGGGCATGCAAGTAGGTCGGAGTCTGCTTAAACTGCAGTAAAAATGGAAGAGCTTTATCATCTGCTACAGGAGGCTTTGCCCACTGGCACTCCCTGCCTTCAGCTCTTCTGTTACAACACCCAGCATCCCAGGCTGTGTGTGTGCTGCCACCTACACATCTCCCTATTTCTAAGCCACTGCCTGCCTTCACAGCAGCCTTCTTCCCACAGAAACTCCCCTTAAAAGATGCAATCAGCAGCATTTGGCCCCAGTTCCAAAAGGCAACAGCCTCCTGCCCACAAGTGCCAGGGGTGCTTGGCAAGGCAACAGAAGGACGGTCTGAGAGCAGACAGGACATGCAACCCCAGTGCCGTTCGCCCAAGCTGTGGGCACTGTCAATTTATGGCAGGCAGGGCTGTATTTTTCAAAGCAAGGGCAGTGCTGTAGTAAATATTTCTCTATATACTAATGGAAGGATTCCTGTTCTACACGGAGGCAACACTTAGGCTAAGGCTCTACGTACAAGTTGACAAGGGATCAGGTCAGCGTGAATTTAGGAGAACGGCCATTCTGGAACAAGCCCCTGCGCACGCGTTTATTCGGGAATGGGAGCGCCTCTTCAGCAGTGGATTGGCAAAACCACAGAAAGGCAATCCCATTGCAGAGTAAGTGCTGGCATGAGCAGTGCTCTGGAAAATCTGTGCAGACAGTCCTTTGAAAGGCTTGTCCTTGCCCCGCTGGAAACCAAGATACATACGGCTTCCTGGTGTTTCTGCAGCCGTGCTGGACCTGCGCCGATACAGCCCTGCTGTAAAGCTGTACTGAAGAGGAACTGGCCTGCGCCACCCCCCTTAGCATTGGGTGCAGCTGCAGCTCTTCCAACGGGGCATCGCTCCCAGCCTTCCTGTTTCCCTAAGCAGAGAAGCCACCGCTCACCCAGGCATCAGAGCCTCACCCAGGGGCATCTCTTTGTCAACAGTGCTGCAAATCTTTTCCACTGCAGCCTAGAACTGACGGATATGTTAGTGCCTGGTCAGGAAGCCCCTGAAGAGCATGAGACTGTTCTACCATCTCCTCCTCTCCTGGTGCCCACAGACTGTACCAGGCAGTTGTTGCAGCAAATCTAGTGCTAGGGTGGATAGAAAGCACCACCACATGAAAACGGTGAACTAGAGTTTCCAGATTTCTTTTCAACACAGAGGCAGGGATGTGTTACATGTTACATACACTCAAGCTCGCTGCATTTGCGGTCCGCATGGGTTTCCAAAAGGGTAGGCTATAAACACTCCTCCCCTCCCCAACCTTTTATAAGCAGCACAATGTCTGCGTCCGTCTTTGATAGAGACAGGCTTTTTATAGTGCAGAAATAAAGCAACTTTCATCCTCTTAACTAGGGGGAGGGATACCAGCACATCCAGGTAGGGCACACATTAAAAAGAGGGTGGGTTGAAAAAAATACCACCAAGCTAAACCGTCCAGCCTCCGCTCCCATCCACACCCCTCAAGTGCAACGTGCACAGGAGGAAAACGCTCTTGCTACTTTGGTAACTTGACTCCCTTCTCCCCCCCTGAACAAAGCTCCTTGTCCAGGTATGGGGCTGCTACGCTGACTACACAATACTGCTGCACTCCCTTCTACGCACAAGTGCCTAACGCAGGGGCAGGACTTGGTTCTTAGCAGTGGTCTGAACAAACCCCGGAACTGAAGAGGAAAAAGCACCAGGTGACACCCGTCCCCAAACCCACCTGGCCCCCGGGAGGCGCACACATGGCGCTTACAGCGACAGCAGCCAACAGGAAAGCCGGCGGCGTTAATGGTGTAATGCTGGAGTGGAACGAGGAGCTGTGGAAGCCAACGGCTGCTCAGAGACCTGCTAATGCCAACATCCGGATATAGTTTATTGTCCTCTCATCGAGTGCATTCATAGAGAACATGGACTCTAAACAAGTTACTGAGGAGCATGGGAGGACTGGCCAGCCGCTGCACTAAGCATGTGCTATGGAGGTTAGTGTTAGCATTAACCAATGGAACAAACTGGGGATGAAGGGGATCGGGAAGGGGACCCAGTGAAACCTCAGCCCAGCCAGCAATCCAGAGGATATCACCATACATTTAAATAAATAATTCTAGGGGTACTGTGCACCTCCTCAATGCGTTTTGCCCAGAGATGGATAAAAAGCAAGAGGTTGCGTCTGGCTGACAACAGATAGTCCCTTTGCTTGGCTGTGGGAGAAAGGAGGAAGCCGCAGCTTCAGCTCTTACAGAGAGGACGCAGCCTTGTAAACCTTGAGAGGACAAGCAAGCGCGGGCAAGCCAGAGCACGCAAGCGTGCCTGCCCCCACCCCGGGAACTTGCTTTGAGAGGAGCAAGGGTTATTAAACCAGACCCTAAAAGAACAATTGTCTAGTACAGGCACAGCCAGCAAGGGGCTGCTTCGTTCTAAATCCATGCAGGACCAACTACAGCTGAGCCACGAATGCTCCAGCCAGGCAGCCGCAGTCCAGACCCTACACATCAGGCTACAGATTCACGCGCCGCTCCTGCTATGCTATTCCTTATAAAAAATAAAAATAAAAACAACTTAAAAAATCCCCCAAAATGAACAGGCCAGTGCGGGATGCTTCCTGCTGACCCACAGCCGGGACCTAAAGCGGCTCTGCTATGGATTCCCAGGGCTCAGATGCTCCCGGGTGGGGTGTAGGGCTCACCAGCTAGCATCCCACTGGGTGGCTGGCAGCGGTCAGCTCCCTTCTGGCGAGTTCATTAAGCTGTTCCCTTTCTCTAGAGCAAGGGCTGTGGCCACAATATCAAAATTAGAGATGAGAAAGAAAAGAAAAGAGGAATGGGTCATTCTGGAGAAGTTCAGGCCAATGTCCCCCTGCTAAAGTAACAACAATAATGATCGTCCTCATGTCCTCCTGTTCCTCCCCTCCTTGCTCAGTGACATTTGGGGCATGCTGGCGCACACGCACACACAGAGGCAGCTCCTCACAGACACCCGGATTCAGAAAAGCGAGTTTAGAAGTGGAGCGAGTCTCTGAAGAGACCCAGGACGCAGCCCAGGACTAGAAGGTTTTCCGGTGGATGGCGCGGGCTCCGTCTTCTTCATATTCCTTCTTTGAAACCCACATTTTCTTGAAGGTGTCCAGTGAGGCCAGGATGGAGCCCCTGGGGAGGAAAAGGCAAGCATGTGAGCAGCCTGGGACAGGCCAACAGCTCTCTGGGCCGCAAACTCCTGCTTGTTCTCTGCAGAGCAGACAGCCCCTGCCCCAGAGACCCAGTCAATCCGCCTCCCATCAGCTTTGGGACCCTACCGATTAATTTGCCAACCTGTCACTGTCCCCACCTGCTCCATGGGGGAGCCGAAGCCAGGCAGTCAGGAAAGACAGCGGTGTTATTCTACAGCCCCATACGCTGGACAGTGAAAAACCCAATACTCCTCTCGCTTCGGTCTGAATCCACAGCAACTCCTTGCAGTACCAGTGGGGAGTCAGGCCTAAGGGCACTTGCCTCAGAGACCCAGGATCTGCCCCTACGAATAGGCTGGCCATTAAAATACCATGCAACAGGGCAAGAGATGGCAACAAGCTCGCACAGTCAGTGAGGGGACAGACTGGTCCCTGGCTGCAGTCCAGCGTGGCTTTGCAAGGGACTACGGCCAGACGCACAGAACACAACACGACTTTCACGGCTCTAGGCCCAATGTACGGGAGTCGGGATGGGAGCACTGTTTTCTGAGCCTGCACTGCGCTACAAAGTGCTTTACGTACCCGATCCATGTGGAATATAGCCTCTCCTGAGGAGCGGATATCTGTAGGAGAGAGGGAGGCGCTTCCATTACTACCCTGCCAGGATGCCCACTGCTCCCCACATCTCTGAGATACCCCAGGTCTCCCCAGTATATCACATTAGGCAACCCTCCACCTTCAGGTTACACTGCAAGGGGACCCCAATGGTAAGAGGTTTGTAGACCATGCCCCTGCATGAGGGCTGCGTGGTGGCACCTTGCCAACGAGATGGTGCTCAAGATCCTAAAAGAGCACCTGGGCTGCTTTAGAGAGTCCAGCACCAGGTAGCCACCTCAGCCTTGCCTGTTATATGGACTCGGGGGGACACCAGACCAGGCCAAGGGGCAAAAGGGAGCCTGGAGGAGAGGGTGTGCCTACCCTTATTTTGACATCCTTGGGGGCCAGCTTCTTCACTTCGCTCAAGAGCCTGTCGCCGAAACCTGTGCAGAAGAGGAAAGGGGCTGTCAGCCTGGGCTGCTGAGTGACTACAGACACAGCAGGGCTTCATCCCACAGGCATCTGACGAGCAAGCCCTGCAGTCCTATGCACAGACATCTGGGAAGACTATGCAGCAAACGAGTCAGTTGATCCATGCACCAGAAATGCTGGGGCTTTGCTAGATGCTCTGTGTGGCATCTATTATGCCCAGCTCCCATCTCAGTTTGTCCCTGAGCACTACCCAAGTGCCGTTACTATGTGACCCGCTGCATGGCACTGCAAGCAAGGCAACTCTCCGTAAATGTAGCAGATTGTTAGCTGGGATCAGGGGAGTCTGGGCATGTCAGAAGCCAACATGTCCCTTGGAACAGATGCCACAGCTCCTCCTGCATATTTAAGGGAGCAATCCTAGAACAGAGGAGTGGAGGAGCAGAAAGAGCCTGGTTCAGGCAAGGTGAGGCCGGGGGCAGTGGAAAGGACACTGAGCCAGGAGAGAGCTTCACCCGGCACAGGTAGGAGCCAGACACCTCTGAAAGGTCTACAAGAGCCGGAGGAATGATCCAAAGGAAGGGAGGAGAGCGAGAGAGAGACAGACATGCAGAGGGGGAGGACTAGAGCTAACGAGATCAAACATGAGACTAGCAGGATTATCAGGGAAATAGGAAATTTCTTTAGGCCCCAGACCTATCATGGGTTAACACTAGTACAGCTTACTCTGGTGTACAAGACCAGTGTAACCTACACCAGTGACTGGAGCCAACAACCAGCTCTCCAGGGGCAGCTGCCAGAGCTAGTGCTGTTGCGGCACCTTGCTGCAAGGTGGCAGGGAGCCAGAATGGCTGGCTTGCATTAGCAGGGGTGGCCGACTGTGGCAGAGAGGGCAGGAAGCAGAAAGCCGAGCAGGAGACTGCCTCGGGGAAGGGGGTCAGAGTGACAGAGGGCGCGGGGCTAATCTGCAGCCCACCAGCAAAGAAGGTTGGTCGTCTTTGGCATAGAGCAAATGGCAGTCCTAGGATAGGAGCCGACACACGACACTTTCCCAGGAGCATTACAGCAGTTCGCAGCACATAGGCAAGGCAGAGAGATGGGAGCAAGGACCTTTGAAGAGCGTGGAGCCGCCGGACAGCACAATGTTGGAGAAGAGCGTTCGCCTCAGGTCCATGTCAGATTTCTGAATGGCGAAGACCAGCACCTCGTGGAGCCCTTCGCATTCCTCTCCGATCAGGTCCGGCCGGAACAGCAGCTCTGGGGCTCGGAAACGGGCCGGGCCAATCTGCAGCCAACACCAGGGAACAAAGCATCCCGATTCAATTCTGTACCAAGGGTCCCACGTTTTGGAGCTTCTTAGCTGAAACTTCAGAGTAACAAAGTCTGAATGCTCATGTCTGGGCTCTGAACCGTTAGCCTGGTGAAGAGAGGGCTGCTCCCTTTAACACAGAGTAACCTGGAATCCTTTCCACTGTATAGCTCTGTGGCTCTAAAATTACTACTTCATGAGAGAAAAAACAGATAAAATGATTTGTCCAAGGCCATTCAGCCAGTCAGCAGCAGAGCTAGGACCAAGAGCGGAGTCCAGATTCCCTAGTTAAGTCTGATATCTTAAGCAAGACCCCGTACCTCCTCTCTCTAAGACATCACCAGGAAGGTTTTACCCTTTAGGAGCCTCTCGGTTACTCCTCAAAACGATCATTACCTGCACCACTAGAGAAGTTCAAAACCACATCTAGAATTGCTCCTGGATTTGCACTGAGCTGACGCCCACTCACCCTGTGTGCCTGCCCTGCCTGGAAGTTCACCAGCACGGACCCCTGCACTGTGGAGCACCTGGATCTCAGGCTCACTAGTTTTACTGCAAATCAAACACCATTAACTGGGAACCACGTTTTGACTGATCACTGAGATTCTGGCAAGAGCTGCAACCCAAAGGAGGAAGCCACACTCAGGCAAAAAACTTAAAAAGTGTCCTGAATGGTTCCTGTAGCTCTTTAAAGAGGTAAGTCAGGTAACTCTTCTAGCCGGTTAGGAGAAATCCTTTTCCACCTGCAACCATGTTCTATCAAGAGATCCCACCACAGCCAGGGGCAGCAAGAAAGCAGAACTCCCTGTGAGCCATCACCCAGCACGTGTCCTTACAAACCTCAATAGTGCTTCCATCCGGTAGGTAGTACTGGGCTTTCTCGGTCTCCAATGTCTCGTCCTTCTGCGGGTTTATTGACAGGTAACAGGCACGCTGCAGGGAAAGAGGAGCAGGAAGAGGAATGCTGGTCAGGACATTTCCAATAAACTCTTCTGTTGAAAGAAAATGAGGGACTTTTGGATAAAACCCCCAGGATTTTCTCTGGAAGAAGAGAAATTCCAGCAACATTTTCTACCAGGAAGCCACATTTCCTTTGGGGCCCCACCTGAACTGAAACACATTAGTCTATGCCAAGCCACTGCACAGTGCTTGTGACAGTCAGTTCTGAGTAACTCATGCCCCCATGGGCTTTCTGCCCCAGCTGGACCAAGTTTGCAGCGGTCAGCACAGCTATGTTGCCGTAGGGGCTCACAGAATACGTGCTCCAATGGATTTTTCTGCTGTTTTTATTCTGCAAGAAGTTTTGCTGCTTTGACTTTGTGCTGATCTGGGTTGCACAAATGTGAATCTCTCACCACTATGTTTCTATCACCTCTGAAGGGTCACTGGAAAGGAACTGGAGTTCACTGCAAAGCAAAAACATCCTGACTAGACAGGCTGAAGCCTTCTTACAACTATTTCCCTCTCTCTGAAACCCCTGACATGCCCTGCCCTAGAAGGTCAAATAAGTGACAACTGTTTTGTGCTGTAAGACTGAAAAGGCAGCAGCTTGGGGTTCTCTCTCTGCCTTTGGGTGCTGAGCCTTTGCAGGGAGGAGGGGTCATGTTTTCAAGCTTGTCTTTAGAACAACAAGCACTAAAAGCTTATTTTTTAAAACAGAAGCTGAGATTGTTATGTCATCACTCGTCTCCTAGAGCTGGGGCTTTACGTAAATCAGCATCGTGAGACCCAGAGAAGCAAATACAGTTCTCTAGTATTGCTCTCTGGCCACTGGAAATGCCAGTCCACAGGCTGCTGAAGAGAGACGGTGTGGAAGTCTCCCCCCATTCTGAAACCAGCTCTGACAAATTAGAAGCAGCAGCAGGTGGTAAGATTAACTCCCCATGTTTGGTCATTGAGCTGAAACTCATCCAAGGACTTGAGATAAAGGAGCAGCTCTGGTAGCATTTTACTCCAGGTCTCTGAGTAAAAACAGATCATCCCATCGCTACCCCTCACTAGCAAGACATCGCAAGCAGAAAGCAATCCCCAATTCCCCCAAGACTGACTCAGAAATTTCAAGGATTGACCCTGCGTGCACGCATGTGTGATCTCAAGGACTGTGCTGAAAAACCAATCAAGGAGAGTTCTCTCCACCTGAGAGCTGTTCCCCTCACGCTAACCTAACCAACAGGGCTTAATCACAACATGAAGACCCTCTGTGAGGAACAGGAGAGTTCAAGTTCAGTGGCCCACTTTGGGGGCAGGGAACACACTGTGCCCTCTCTGCTAAGGGGCCAGTTAGGACTGCTTCTCATCCCCCTTTCACAGAGGGCAAAGAAATTAACCGCAGGCAGGGGAAACACCAAGAAAGCCAGGCACCTCTTTGATGGTCTTGACGATCTCGAACTCCGACGTGGTGTGGAAGTCGTAGCCTTCTTTCCGAAGATAGAGGCGAAGGAAGCGGGAGACGTCGCGGCCGGCGATGTCAATCCTCATGATGGAGTGAGGCATTGCGAAGCCCTCGTAAATAGGGACGGCGTGAGTCACGCCATCCCCGGAGTCCAGCACCACCCCCGTGGTTCTGCCTGTCGCGTAGCTACAGCAAAGGGGGGAGGATCACATTCCAGAGCAAAAAAATGCTAGTGGGCTTCACAAGGATTGACAGCGGACCCAACCCAACAGAGACCCTGACCATACTACCCCCCACCACACGCACTCAGAATTTTAGACGAAACCTGATTTCTCCCCGTGCTACTGTTGTGTTTGAAACAAGGCAGCAGACAAAAGCAAAGCTATTTGCAAAGCTTCCTGCTCAAAACAGATTGAGAACATCCTGCTTCAAGAAATCATGCAGTGGAAGTGCTTGTAGATGGACTGGAGCAATCATTTCTGGCCAAGCTACTCAAACACCATCACCTGCTCACAGTCCCCCACCTCAGGGCCATCCTTTTGATTGGGCTGAAGGGAACAACTTGTCTCACCCAGCTCTCACCCCTCCACTAATTAGTGCGTGCTATTAGTAGGCAGCACAAGCCCTGAGTTCTCCTCACCGGGGAGAGTGGCTGTTAACACCAGGCCATACAGAGAGGTTCATGGCTCTGATTAGATCACCTCCCCTCATGGCAGCAGTTTAGTCAAGGTGCTGGGCAGCTGCCTGCATTTTAGCCACTGCAGACCCCTGCTCTGGGAAGGTCTAGATCACATGGTGGTAAAAGGGTAGCAAGCCAGGACAGCTGTTTACACTCATGCTCCCACGGGTCAAGCTAGGGGGAACCTGCAGCTACTCAATGCCCTGCTCTGGCCCAGCCCTACCCAGTGGGGCCTAGATGGGGAAGCTGAGCCTGCTGGAGCCTAAGGAGACTCTGGGTCTTCTGGGTCTGGCAGTGGTGACCCCTGTTTTTGGATCCAGAGGTCTGACGTTTAATTCTCATTGCAAAGGGTAGGTTTTACAGGGAGCTGAAGTGTGTGCACCTCACACGAACAAGGCCTGGGAAGTGTGGGGCTCTAAAGAGCTGGTGTAGGCACAGCCTAATGGTTCAAAGGTTTCTAACTCCCCCAAAAGCATCACAGGTTCATCCCCTGCAACACAACCAGACATTTCAAGAGCAACCTCCCAAAGGAGCAGTTCCCAGGACAGCCTCATGCTCATGTTCCTCCCCTTCTGGCTGAGCTGTGGCGAGAGGGCAGGTACTTACAGGCTGAGCACAGCTTGCATGGAGATGAACAGCGCTGGGACGTTGAAGGTCTCAAAGAAAACCTCGGCAGCTCGCTCTCGATTCTTACGGGGGTTCAGGGGAGCCTCCGTCAGGAGCACAGGATGCTGGATTAGAAAGAGAGCAGAGCTCAGCTCAGCAACCCGGTTGAGGAGTTCGCTGCCTGGTTCTTTGGATACCTCTGCACTGCCTCTATGGAGAGAGGCATGTCCCACCCCCCTGCTCCTACTCAGTGCATGTCAGAGCCTGGAAATTCAGCAGTGAAACCAGGTTAATGCACCCTGGGCATGCATCAGGGAGCAGATGAGACAAAGGCCTGACAGCAGCTACAGGCATGTGCTCAGGACCACACTAAAGTGGCTATACTTCTGGATTATGGGGCTTTGGCATGAATGACAGCACGCAAGTGTCCTGTTGCCCTTCACTCACCACAGAGGCCAGCTAGGCACAGCCTTTGGATGCCCAGGCAGTGATCAGAGGGCAACACCGCTCTCTCAGCCCGAAGCCCTAGATGAGTCTGGGTAACTGGAAATAGGTCTGA
The DNA here is from genome assembly GCF_001723895.1 of Crocodylus porosus. Taxonomy (NCBI): domain Eukaryota; kingdom Metazoa; phylum Chordata; order Crocodylia; family Crocodylidae; genus Crocodylus; species Crocodylus porosus. The sequence continues at coordinate 25,038,204 of NW_017728951.1, read as the reverse complement.
GAACAACTCCTGTTCATCCATTTTAAACTACTGGGTAAAAGCAGCAGCCCAGAGGTGAAAGACTGCAGAGGAGGGAGGACTTCCACCAGAGCTCTGTCAAGCTGCGAAACCACCTGGGAGGGTGGAAACACCTCAGGACCTGGGGCAGATAAAGCTGGACTGGGTGAAGTCCAGGGAACAACCGTGCCCTGTCAGAGATGGACAAGATGATCTAATGGGTCTTTTCCCCATGCGTCTGCTCAAAGCCATGTCACTATGTTTCCAACAGAGCTGGAAAAATACAACAAGCCCTGACTAGGTCTCCTCACTCACTTCAGTCCTCATTTACTAGCATTGGCTGCAGATTTGCAACAGCGGCAGAACAGGAAAGGTTAGAACTCCTGCCCCATCAGGGACGCATTAACGTGCGAATGCAGAGCGTGAACGCTGGATCTTCAGGCAAGCTGTAACTTTAGATTACTCAAGGCTTCTGGTCAGGTACTTCTCCAACAATGTGTTACAATAAAATGATAATGCCTGACTTAATGCCCAACTTAATTACATAGGCACGTTCAGAGCTTCTGCTGAGAAGAGCAAAGGAAAGATGCCAGAGCCTAGACGCCCTGACGCTGTACTCGGCGAGCTCTGGGCCCATGTGAAATGCAGCAGCTCACCTCCTCCGAGAAGGTCTGAAGCTGGTCTTTTGAATACACGTACTGCCAAATGCGCTCCATGTCATTCCAGTCCTTCACGATGCCATGCTCCATGGGGTACCTGATTGAGAGGAGGCCTCTGTGCTCCTAGCAAACAAAAAAACAAGACCACAGAGATTTCCAAACAAGCTCGGCACCATCTGTTAGGCAGTGACATCATCGCGCCTCTGACAGACGGATCTGCTTGTCAGAAATCCCACTGCATGACAACGAGGTGCTGTATTTAAAGAGGCCGAAAGGAATTTTAAAGGGCAAGGACTGTATATTAGTTACAACCTCCCTTCCCACAGATATTTGCCCAGGATAAAGAAGAGATTTTCTCTCTAATATATGCTAATCATATCCTGACTCCCGATTTTGCAGTGGGGATTCCTGCAGGGAACTCCACCACAGAACTCCTCTTGCTGCTCCACAGCTATCGATGAACTGGTGCATTAGTTTCCTGATGGAAAGCTGCAATGGGGATCAAACTGGGTTTTTACAAGAGACCAATTTCAGCCCTAAACAAGTCCATTTGGGAGGGCACAATCGGGAATCCACACAGTCCAGGAACCGTGCAGCAGCCTGTGGGGAAACACAGGCCTCTTGCTTGGTTCCTCGCTTGGCCTGGGAAGACCCAAGGTGAGGCAAGATCTGGATTTTAAGGGTCCTGAACACAAGGAGTGCAGGTGCAGACAAACAAAGCCCCATCACCTGCTCTGCCTCAAGAGGCACAAATACAGATGTGCAGAGGGGCTGCAGGCAGTCACTCATCTCCAGGAACCTGCTCCCAAATCTCAGGAGCACGTCACTCCTCTGGCAAGGACTGCAGCTGTCCTGTCGCCCCGGGCACATGTCCAGAAGTGAATGAATGCCACCAAGAGTTCAAGATTTCATGGGAGTTCAGGGAGATGGGAGTAATTCAGCACACTGGTTTGAGGCTGAGATGCTAAGCTGGAACTGCCCCTTCTCAGGAAGTATCACAAAGCCCTCAATAACCAGGTCTGATAAAGACACAGAGGAAAGGCACCTCCATAAGCAAACCAAAACAGCATCCTTTAGCCAGCCTAGGAATGTGGACAGTGAAAACAGGTGCCAGTTTCTGAGCCACTGTAACACCTTTTAGTGAATCATGCAATGGCACTGGGCTTAGGGGTTGGAGGGCACAAACGGCAGCTTGGACTGGACTGAGCATGAGTTTCTTCCTCCCCCCCCCCCAATACCACAGACTTCTATCCTACCTGCTGCACCTCCTGCGCACGCAGAGCGAGAGGTAGATGCAGCAAATATGTTTCCTTACCTCTGCTTTTGGCCCGATGAAAATGTCTCCTTCTAAAGCACCAGCCATAACACGCACGTGCTTTGGTCTGCCCACACTGAAAGGGAGATTATAGATGTTAGTGCTTCCCATGCTGTACTTCCTCTGTGCCCAAACACTAACCTCCAGGCTGCTCTCTTCTCTGGGAAGCAATTTCTACTCCCTACCCACCCTTCTCTCTCCCCCCACCCCTTCCTTGTCTTTTGTATTCATATTTCTCGCCTTATACTGTACTCTGCTTTCTGCACATCCTTCCACAGCATCAGATGAAATAAACTCAGGTTCACAAAAGCTTGTTCTCTCTCTGTACATATTTCTATTTATTTATATACATTTATACACACACAAATATATATTTATGTATATATACACATATACACACACAGAACAAATAAGATACATATATATTTTATTTAACTAGTCTAAAAAGATGCACATTTATACTGTCCTATGACTGACTTCAGACTAATGTAATGACCTCTCTGTGCTCGTGGAAGGGACCAGGACACCCCCGTGTGAGCATGTCAGAGAGCTCTTTTGTGCACAGAGGTCCAAGCACTTGGGATCCTCTTGCAGGTAACACTCTCACTGACCTCCTTTAAAGTTGTACAGGAGCAAGGACAATAGCGAGCTGAGACTGAAAACAAAGGTGGGCGAAAGTTAATTCCACCTTTGGCTTCCAAGTGCACTGTTTAGTCTTACAACTTTTCAAGCAAATTCAGAATATTGAGGCGCTACACGATAATGAATTAACAGGGCCAGCAACAGCCTCCCATCTTTCCAGTCTCTCATTTTACTTGCAGGCTATTCTTCCCCTCCACATACCACACAAATAGTCCAGTACACACCAAGCACCCAACAAAATCAGGAGAGTACGTACTAGTTTGGAAAACAGTACTTCGGTATTTGATCCCCTGCAAAACCTGCTTTAATCACACCTGAGCCCTGTGGGAGGAACAGAGAAGGGAAAAAAAAATAGTAACTCTTGTTGAATGATTCTTCATTTCATTGTAACGGACTCTGTGCTCACAACCATTTATTATGCCATTTGCTTAAGTACAGTGGAACCAGCCCTCTCCCTCTGTGCCAGACTCCACTGAGGATTCGTGGCCAACTCCTGATATCAAAAGATGCATGAAATTCAGAGGACCACGAGAGGGTGCAAGTGCCAGCACATGCTGACCATGCCTTGTTCTCCAGGCCCGAGCGCAAGAGCTGGAGAGTGCCGTCAAATGCCATCAGCACATCCAGCCATCACCTCTGCACATAAGAAACCCCAAGCTGTCAGGGCCATCTAGAAAGAGACATTTCTACTGCTACAGCATCACAAGCATGCTGAAGTCTTGACCGACTCCCAGCCCCAGAGGATGCCCAGTTTCATTTGAACAACATATAGCTAGAGGAAACAGCAACATGGAGCAAAAGGGGCAGGCTTGAGCCAAAACCTCGTCAAGGGTTAAATGCTTCTTGGAAGGGGAGACAAAGGCTTACAGGCCTCTCGGGCACACCATGGAGGAAAGGCTGGAGATATGGGCAATGGAGACAGGAAGGGATCTTCAGTGGAGCAAGGCCACGTGGAAGACAGGAAAAACGGAGTTGGACAGGGCTTTGGAAGTAACGGGGCTCCAGGATCAAAAAGCAAGGCAGTTCCAGACAGGGTAAAGCCTCTGGGCAGGTGACGATTTAAAGTAGTTGTGGGGTGGATAGTGTGGCACCAGGAGAGGAGCAAGGCTGGAAGCAGAGCCCCACCACAGCAACAGCACGGAAAGCAGGTAAAACCCAGCACAGAGCATCTCCTGGGTGGGTGGCCGATCTCACCCCATCCACCACTTCCCCTGCCACTGACAGCAGCTTCTTCTTCCCCGCTTCCTCCCTCTGTAGGAAGAGCATCTTGAAACAGTGAGTGGCCTCGGGGGATCTCCCAGGCTCTTCTGCAAGGGCAGAACACTGAGGCCTGTTCACTGAAGCAAGAGGCTTTGTGGACGAGGACAGGGTGCAGCCATTACACTGCAACCAGAGGGGAGCTGTGAGCACATGCCGGAGTGAGTGACGAATAATGGGGTGCTTGTGGAGACTGCAGCGAGCGGTTTGTAAGCCAGGAGGGCTGTTCTGAGAGCCGCAGGGGATTCCAGCTAACACAGCGCTCCCAATCCCTGCAGCACCCAGCCAAGGGGGGCACCATCAGTATCCTCACTATACAGCTGGAGACACAAGCCAGTCTGTCCAAAAATACTCAGCAAGTCAGCAGCAGAGTCCAGCACCCTTCCTAAACCATGCTGGCTCAGTCATGCCCTTCACAGGAGCCCTGCTCACAGCAGTGGGCCGAGAGTCGTCCGCAGATCACTACTTGCAGACAGAGGAACGGCCTGTGCAGTAGGAAGGGTCTTTCTTTCTCTTCTCTCTGCTAGCACACAGAGTGGCATGCCGAGTTCCCTCCGTGCTAACTTGAGGGCTACGTGCCTGGCAGGGAGACAGTTTTGTCCTCTGTTATCCACCGTAGCTAACGCCGGATAAATGCAGCAGCGCCACCTCCTCCAGCCACACTGCTGCAGTCTAGATAATGACTCAACTCCTTGCCACCTCGGCCTGCTCTGGGGGACCAGTTTACGAAGAACAACGATGCTCCTATTTAACGCTGGATCGGAAACACCCTGCAGCCAGGCCGAGCTCGCCGATCACATCCTGGGGAGGCTCCAGCCTGCTATGTGTTTGTAACTGAAAAGTTCCAAGTCAGCTGAATGCATTTGTTCTTCAGAAACCTAAACTGGAGCTCAATGGAGACTAGTCTTGCAGGACAGGACCCAAATGCAGTAGTTACTTCAAGGACGCTGCAACCACCTGGTCACAACTGTTCCCCATCTGCTGTATAAAAAGAGCAGACGGTGTTTCCCAGCCTGGTTAGCTTCTCCATAAAACACTTCTTCAAAACCAAGCTGCATTTGTTTGCTTCAGACCCTTGGATCTACATAATCCTTTTCACAGTCCCTGTAGAGCCCCTCAGAAAAGGACATTAGTGGTAAAAAAGACCCCATCAGATTACAAATCAGTTCTGAAAGAAATAACTGGGGGGAGAGGGCTTGTTGCCCTGGAGAGCAAAAATAAATGGTTCTCCCTCGCCCCCTTTCCATTGTAGTGCAGCTTATTAAAACCTAAATTCCTTCCTCCTTTCACCACTTATACCAGCAGCACTCACCTGTTTAGTCTGATAAAAAAAAAAAAACCCTAAAGTTTTAAAATCTGTGAGAATAATTTAATCAAATCCCTCTGTCTATATTACCACACTGTTGTTGGACTGCTCCACTTTGCAGGGGGGTTACGAAAATTCACTGAGAGACTGAACGGCATTTTCTCCATAGGAAGACATAAGAACAAGACCTGCCTTTTACTGGGTCAGGCCCTAGGTCCATCTCGCCCCGTCTTCCGTCTCTCAGTGGTAGAGAGCAGATGCTGAGCAGGAGAATGAACTGGGCCTGACCAGGGTTTTTTCTACTGTTCCTCCCTTGCTTACAGCCTTCAGCATTTAAGGCGTGTACATTCAGACACTCACACCTTCTGCGGACTTTGTTCTTACACTATCAAGAAACAATAGCTCGTAATGACAAATCAGCTGCCTAAAATAACAGTGTTCAGGTTACAGAGACACACTGTACCCCTCTCGCGCAGCTAATGCAGGTGGAGACAACCACAGAGGTCAGTGCATTTGCACCAACTTAGCCCAGTGGGTCTGACCCCCATCCTCAGTTTGGCTTTATGTTCTCCATGGCCCAACCCATCTACTTCAACCAGGGCTCCCACCGGATGCCCATTTTGCCAGGAAGATGCTGCACCCAATAGGTAAAACTCATTTTGGAAAGACTTGGTGCTCCTTGCTGAAGACCTGAGGCTGACAGCACAGCTCACTAACGCAGAATGCATCAGCAAGACATGTCAGTGGCATTGATTGCTCACTACTTCCTGGCAGTGCTCAGATACTAGAACTGGACTGGAAGCAGAGCCAGTCCGTATCCCCCTGCTTTATTTTTCCCCCTTTGTAAAGCTGGGTTAATGCCCACTGTTGTAAAGCGCTTTACAATGGAGAAAAGACACTGAGGAAGAGTGCAGAGTGGCAGCCCATCCTCTGCACTGCTTCCACATTCTCCCTCTCCTAGCTCATGGACAGCACTGAAACTGCAACGTCACGCCAGGCTCTGAGCTGGGAGCCATGCCAGGAAAGAACGCTGGCCCCACAATGTAACCAAAGCAAAGATTTCTTTCGTTTGCAGGGGATAAAAATTCCCCATGTGATGTGCCCAGGATAGAGCAGAATCAGACCTGGATAGCCGCTACATGTCCCTTCATCCTTAGCCCCTCACTGTGGCATCGGAGTGCCTGCACTGTGCTGACCGACGACATGGTCTCTGGGGCCTTTCACCCTTGAACTAGCAAGGGTTTTACCCTAGTGGGGAAAAGTATTGTTATCCTGTTTTTACTGAGGACAGCTCAAAGCTCAAAGAGGATACGCAACTTGCTCAAGCTCATCAGAGTGCATAAAAGGAAAAAAGGAACCAATCTGTTAAGTCTAGATTTGCTTTCAAAGACAGTGATGCGTAGTGCTGGGAACCCTGCTCTGATTACTGGACAACATTGCTGCACTGATCTCCAAGAGAAACGCCAGGTGGAGGAGCAGACACCAGCGCTGCATCTCTGGCAGGACCCACAATAGGTTTTCTGAGATGCGCAAAACAGGAATCTTGACTTCCAGTGGGCCACGGCAACCCCAAAATACACCTGGACACATGTCCGGGGAAGGCATGCTGGCAAAGAGGTGTGAGGGCACTTGCAATGGATTCAAGAAGGATGATTAGCAATACGAGCAGGAGTTGGCACCGGTTCAGCATTCCTGGCCTGGCCCCGCACAGTGTGAAGCCGGGAGGTATGTGAGAAACAGGGTCTGCCTCGAGGGCAACCAGGCAAGCCATCCCACATGCTACTTGTTATTCCTGAAACCCTTTGCCCAAGGTGAGGCAGAAAGATGAGAGCGTGGGCGCAGCCCTATTTGGGACAGCAAGATCTGCTCCGGGCGTTGGCACGGGAGAGCCGAAGGGAGGAGACAGAGAGTGACTCACGGGGCTCAACAAGCCACCCTTCCACCCCCTCCTGCTCTGGTCCTTCCCTGAATAGTGCTGTTTGTTGCAGGCCTCGGCATCAGGGCTCGCCCAGGCCCTGAGGGACGGGCCCCGGAAGCCGCAGCTGCCCTGCCCGCGTGATGCTGACACGGCACCAAGGAGGGGAGACTCTGCCCGGGATCAAAGAGAAGCCTCCTGACCCGGGACCAGGCCATGTTAGTGGGGAGCCGGCATGGCTGGGGATGGAGCAGTGCATTCTGGGAGCAGTCAATTCCAGCAGCTGCTCCTCCCGCTCACTTGGAGATAGAACAGCGCGCGCTGGGAGCAGCCACCCCAAGGACAGCACAACAGAGCAGTGCATGCTGGGAGGGGCCACCCCAGCAAGAGCCCAATGGAGCAGTGCATGCTGGGAGGGGCCACCTCAGCGACAGCACAACACGAAGCAATGCATGCTGGGAGGGGCCACCCCAGCGAGAGGACAACACGGAGCAGTGCATGCTGGGAGGGGCCACCCCAGTGAGAGGACAACATGGAGCAGTGCATGCTGGGAGGGGCCCCACGGCCCAGCGCCCATTGTCAAAAGGCAGACCACGGCCGGGGCACCACACCCCGAAGCCTGGACAATGACTGATAGCCCTCAGGACCAATTAGCGCAAGGGCTCTCACCGGGGGGGCGGGGCTCCCCCGCCTCAACCAGGGGAGAAGGGCGATGCGGGCGACTGACAGACGGGACACCCAATCGGAGGCTGTCAAAACACAACCCCACCCCGAAGCCGAGGACCCGTTTCGCTAGCAAGGTAGGTTGCACCCTCGGGCGGAGATTGGCAGGAGCGGGAGCCAATCAGGAGGCAAAACAAGCGGCCCGTGTGCGCCAAGCTCGGTTGACGCGTCGCTGTAGCCGGCGCCGGAGGAGGGGGGGGGGGCGGAGACCGCGATGACAAAGGGCGGCGATGCCCGCGCTCCCCCACCAGTCCCGCAGGGGCCGCCGGGCCCCGCACTCACGTTGTCGATCACGACGGGCTGGTTCGCGATCACGTCGTAGGACTCCATGGCCAGCACCCGCCGCACACACCAGCCGGGGAGCCACAGCCCGGGCCGCGGGGCGCATGCGCGAGGGACGCAGCGCCGCGCGGGGCAGCCTGGGAGCAGTCTTCATAAGAACGGAGCGGGGTATGCTGGGAAATGTAGTCCTGGGGTCGCAGGGCATGCTGGGACCCGTCTTCATGAGGTGGAGGAGCGTGGAGCATGCTGGGAAATGTAGTCGGGGCGTGGGTCATTCTGGGATCTGTCTTCGGGTGGGGAAGCGGAGCATGCTGGGTAATGTAATCCTTGAGGGAACTGCGGGGCATGCTGGGAGCTCTTCATAGGCAGAGGGCGGGGACCATGCTGGGAAATGTAGTCCTCTGGGCATGTGGAGCTGCGGGGCATGCCGGGAGTTGTAGTTCTGGGGCGGTGCATCTTGGGACTGGTAGTCCCTTGAAGGAGGCTCTTGGCCACAGCAGGCCTCTGGTGGCTTTAGAAGAAGACCAACGACAAACGTTCTGCGGGGCTGCGAACTAGGAGCCTCACGCCCAGGAGCAGCGAGGGGACAGCTGAGGGGCAGAAGAAAGGCGGCCTGATGGGTGCGACGTTGAGACCTTTAAAAAGCAGAGCAGGTCCTTGACAGCTATTCGACAAAGAGTCGGCAAGGGAGCCACAAGGATTATAAGGAGTCACGAGACCAATGGCACCCCTCGGCGCTGCCTGACTAGAAATGCTGCTGTCGGGGCAGGCCGTTGGTTTTAGCCTGAAGGGTCCTCAGGTGACTTGAGGAGCCTGATTCTGAATACGCACGTTCTTCTACGTCGTTGTGTGGGGCAGCGGGCTCCGCAGCCCTGGGTAGGTCTCCTCCTTCCACCGCCGCCACCGCCGCTGTTCTGCCTCAATATCGAGTGGTTGGACCTCAAAGTGGTGCATGCCTTGGCACCCTTGAAAGGATCTCACGAACCCCCCAGGGCGCTGTGGCACCCCGGTTGCAAATCACTGGTTTATGAGAAAAAGGAAGGCGCAGCACTCAGATTGTGACTTCTGTGTGTCTTTATTGGCTATTTCCCTATCAAATCCCCTCTAAATAGCGTTTTTTTCTTTAGACTCTTCACATGGGTGTCCTTCCACACCTGTAGTTCAGTTGTTGACCATCTTTTAGGAGCACCAGGCTAAATAACAGCCCAGTCCAAGGCAGACCAGTGGAGTCCCAGTCCAGCTGAGGGCAGTGAAAGTGGTCGTGGGGCTGGGGGACAGGACTGGTGAGGAGAGGCCTAGGGAACTGGGCTGATTTAGTCTGGAGAAGAGAAGACAGAGGGGGATTTGATAGCAGACTCCACCTCCCTGCAGGGGGGCTGCAAAGAAGACAGAGCTGGGCTGGTCTCAGTGGGGGCAGATGACAGGACAAGGAGCAATGGGCTCAGGCTGCAGCAAGGGAAGTTGAGGGTGGATATTAGGAAAACTTTCTCACCGGGAGCGTAGTAAAGCAATGAAACAGGCTGCCCAGAGAGGTGGGGGAGTCTCCATCCTTGGCAGATTTGAAGACCCGGCTAAACAAAGCCTTGGCTGGGATGTTGTAGTTGGGGCTGGCCCTGCTTTGAGCAGATGGTTGGACTAGATGCAACCTCCTGTGGTCCCTTCAGCCTCACTTTCTATGATTCTGGTCACAACACACCTAGGTCCCTGCCACAGATTTCCCCTGTCACCGACATGCCCCTGAACTGGCTCATTGCTGAAATGCCACAGGCTCCACGGGATGGATCTGGTCTGCAGGCTGCAGCCCCTGCTCTAGTCACATTTGTCAATGGTCTTCAAATTCCAGGCATTTCTTCTGTATTTTGTGCGATGGGGAAGTTAAGGTTAAACAACACACTACGTCCTCATGGACATCCTACATGATAGTGGCATCCCACTAAATCCCACGATAGAGTATTATTATAGAAGAGAATGGATAGATAATAAAATACGCTGTCTCCTTACCTGCTCTAATAACTTGTTTGATGACTGCTGCTGAGAAGTGTTTAGGCTGAATGATGCACACTGGGTTTTTTTAGAACCCAACATGTGTGTGGAGTATTTTAGCACCCATTCATTCAGACATTGCGCCTCACCTTTAGATTGAATCCTGGGCAGATATTCTGAATATTTACTTCAACTAATTTTATTGATTTTTATATCCTTCTCACTTCTGTTACAATCCATCATTAGTGGGCCTAACAGCATGGGAGGTGTCACGTTAGCCCAGATAAATCACCAGAGAGATTTATGTGTGCATTAAATCAACAAGTATTTGCTAAGTGATTCTGTTTCTAATATTTACCTTCTCTGGTTACCGTAGTCGACTTTTCTCAGGTGGGTAAACTGTTATTGGTATCACCATAATAGGACAGGTGAAACATTGCTTATCGCCTCTTAGCAACTCTTATTCATTTGTTTGCCCACCTTTCAGTCTCTAGCTACAAGTGAACTCTCCAAAACTTGCTTTGTGTACATTGAGGTTTGGGCAAATATTCTTCACCTGCATACTCGAAAAACCCAGGGAACAGGAACACTTTGCATCTCAATTTGCTATTTTAGCTATAATCCAGTGTCTTGATCTTTGCAAGATTTATGGAGGCATTCACAGCATGCAGACTTTTATATGTGCATGAGACTTTGCAGGATTAGGGACGTGGCTACAATTTCTAAGGCAGTCTGGACCTTCACTGAAAGAAAGGAGAGGTGCAGTGTCGTTGCTATTGCAACTGAGACTCATACCCTGCTGTATCTGGAAAGGCTCAGAGCAACTACGGGAGACGGCAAACAACAGTAAATTCCCCCAAACTGGAAAATGTCATTTCTGCTATCCTGCCGGCAAAAGCCTTATAGGTGTAACAGTGCTGACTGACAACGGCTCGTTATGTTGACCCCGATCCTACAACAAACGCACGTGCGAGATTCGCTCATCAAGCTGGCGTCAAAGCGAGCATTCGGAGGGCCAAATCCCGGTGGCACTGCCGTCCTTGGGAATGTCGCCATGGACTGTAACAGGTCAAGGGTGTCACACGCGGCACGTGCTCAGACCTGCATGAACCTCGTGCACGTGCACGGGGCTGAGCCCCGGGAGAACCGGACTTCGAGTTTCTGGGCTTAGACTACGCATGGCCGGGCCGGGTGCAGCGGCCGGCGGCGGCCGCCAGGGGGCGCGCG
>NW_017728951.1:25007579-25026798 GCF_001723895.1 Crocodylus porosus | reverse complement strand
TCCCGCCGGGCCTGCACGGTATCTACGGCGAGTGCCGCCGCCTTTACCCTGAGCAGCCCAACCCGCTGCAGGTCACCGCCATCCTCAAGTACTGGTGAGCGCGCGGGCCCGGGGCAGGGGGCACGGGGCGGGGCATCCCGCGTGACGTTACGAGGGAGGGGCTTAAGAGGGAGGCGGGAGCCCTGGGGTGACGTCATGGGGAGGGGGTTCCTTGGGGTGAGGGGTCGTGACATCATGGGTAGCCCTGACCCCCTCACTGCACAGTGGGGGAGGGGTGTGTGGGGGCTGGGACCGGGGTCCTCAGGACACCAGGCGAGACCCTCGAGGCCGCCTTCCCTCCCGCATGGGCATCCCGCGGAAGTGGGCGCTATTCCCGGGCCCTGCTCGTCTCGGCTCTGCCTCGGGAGGGTCCCGCCAGCGCTGTCGTGTGAGCTCACGGCGGCCCGTGCCGACGGGTGAATCCAGACACGGGAGACCGGTCTCCCGCGAGGAGACATTGCATAAAAAGGAGCGCGTTTCCGTAGGCCGGGCGCCTTCCCCAGCTGTCTGAGCCCAGCGGGCAGCGAGCGCACAGCGTAGACGCCCAACTCGAGGCATTGAAGTTCGGCCCAAGCCTTCAGTCGCCTTTGTTTAGGAGCTGGCGTTTTTCTGTGGACGGCCGACGATGGCACCGAGCCATGAGACACGTGCGGGACGAAGGTAGAGCTGGGTCTGTGATGAGGGCTGACGGCAGTGTCTTCGTTAGGGATCAGTGGTGCTGCTGTCTGCCGAGGGGTGCACCAAGCTCTGCGCGCGCTTGCGTCCTGCATCTTAGACTGGCCGGGGTGATGCTGTTGCCTCCTAGGGCCTTTAAATTTGGACTTTTTCTCTCCTTAGTCTCCTGTTGGTACCCCAGTTCAGCTGAAGGCAATAGCAGCGGGAGCTGCTGTCATATAGATAGACACCTGTGATGTGATATTAGCTTGGCAGAGGAAATCTTAGCATGAGGGTTCAGTGAGAAAGGGAGAATGTGTTGTCTTGGGCGTCTCTAAACAGTTGAGTTCAGTGTGTCTTGAAGGTGGTGAATTCTCTGCTTACCCTTGTTGTCTTCTGGCATCGTCATTCAGCGCTGCAAGCTGTTCGAGGGCTTAGGTGAAAAGACGACATTGTGAGAGCTGTTCAGAAGTTTCAAGAAGACCATCGGGAGCCTAATCTGTTTTTTAGTGAGCTGTGATTCTGTGTTTTTTAAAGGGAATACCACTTCAACCTTGCTTTGCAGAGTACAGTGAATTTCTCTATGGTGCAGCCCAGCCCACTGAAGTGGAGGTTTGTTCATGGGAAAATTTAGCTCTGAAGACTGCTTTGTGCAACAGGTGCATCTCTTCCCATTTGCATGTCTTTTGGAGAGATGCTGCGCTGGTGATCTGGAGCGTTTGGACACCCTCCACACTGTCCATGTGAGAGGGCAGTTGTATTTTCTCTAGCATTTGGGTGTTAAGAAGAGTGGCTAAATACACCTGAAGTGAAATTCTCTGATGGGGTAAAATTGCAAGGGGTAGAGCCCCATGGATGCACTCCTTTCTTTCCAGTGTATTACGTGATACTATAAGGTCCCTACGGGCATGTCTGTGCTGTCTCTGCAGAACCCCAGAGCATTGTTCTGCAGCTCCTGCTGCCCATTCCCTCCTGCTTTGCTCTTGTCAGATGCCAAAAACAAGGCCTGGCAGCTGCCTTTAAGTGACCTTGAGCTCATGCTGCTTAGCAAGGCTAAAGCAGGGAGCTCAGGGCCCTTCTGAGGCAGTGTTGCCTCTGAGTGGGCAGCATGAACCTGTTGGTACTCCTATACGAAGGCCGTGTAGGCTTGCTTGTCACCTTGACATGCGAAGAGGTGAGGCTGAGCTGTCTCTCCATCAGTCTCTGGCCAGTTTCCGTGTTTTGCTGCATCTCGTTCTTTCAAGGCACTGAATGCAACGACCATTCTCTTGTGTTTCTTTAGAAAAAGCAATGATATGCTAATAAATGAATCATATTACTTCCTCCAGTAATCATTCTTTAGCCCCTGGCTGGGCAGGTGTCTTTTTCCCTGATATCAAACTTCCTAGGGTTTCCATCAGTCATCAGAGAATTGCCCATGCAAACGCAAATCCAACTTTTTCCTCTGGCTGGTCTCATCAGCCCTCTGACTGGGGGCTGTTACATGCTTGTGCAGTCCTGGCTTTTCCAAAGGAAATCCCAGACATTTCCATTTATCACATCCCCTCTTCTGAACCTGTTGTTCAAAGCGAGCTGGGGTATATCTATATAAGTTGCAGCACAGAGATGCGCATAGCTACAAGATATGTAATTCAGTTCACTTATTTGCTGCTAGTGTGTGGACTGTTGAAAACAACAATTCAAAGGTTTGTGGAATAAGTGGATGACTCGGTGGACTGTTTAGAACAGAGAATTAACCAAGATGTCTTAAGACAACTCCCTGCCTTGAAAAGGTTACGGTCAAAGGGCTGGCCTCCACTTCAGAGTTGTGGGTTGAGTTGATTTGCATTCAAATGCCTTGCGTCAAGCAAAATGCAGTAATGCTGATCTGGCCTCTCACTGCACATTATCAAACCCACTTTGGAAGCAGCCCATTCAGATGCAGGATGGTTTTGGTTTGGTTTTGGTTTTTTTTTACCTGTTGCAAAGTACATCTTGGTGCATCTGCATTTAATACTTGTTGTGCCTCTATGAGGATCCCATGCTGCTTTGGCTACCTGGGATATGTCTGCATGCCCTGTACTGCTCTGGGTTCATCTTGATCAGCTGTTACCTTCTGCTGAAACGGTTCTGTGCACCCAGGTGCTGGTTTTTAGCACTTGCAGTTCATGGGAAGTTCATGTACTGGTGTTAAACTCTTCATTCCTTGTATTGAGATTCTGAACTATTGTTGATCTCTGAGGAGAAGAGCCTTATTTTGCTCATCTGTTGAGCAAATGCTGAGCCAAGGGGCACAACAGAGAGTTTACTAAGGCACTGAAAGGAAGGATCTCTGGCTAGTCTGTAGGCATGCAATGAGCTGTGTGGCTGCATGGCCTGCTCTTAGTACAAGGAGCTTGTCATTACCTTCTACCACTGTACTAGAGCTTGTTGTGAACCCCAGATAGATTCTCCACTGATGGTAGTGACTCTTCTGCGTAATGGATTTTCAGTCTCCTGGTCGCAGAAGTCCTGAGCAGCCTCCTATTATAAAGCGGAGATGGAGGATGAACCAGGACCACAGATGGTGGTTGGTCCCTGTAAGTATTGGATTTTATCTCATTGCTGTCATACTGTCTAACTCTTCTCCACACTGGGGGACTTCTAACACGTGTCCCCAGTGCTTGTGTAAAGGATTTGGCTGGCGACTTTGCAAAATTCATAAAAATATTAAAACACAAATGCCACATAATTTAGGTTCCCACCCAAATCCTCCATCATGTCTTTGTTTCACTTTCCTCCTCTGCCTCATTAGCTAAGCCCACCCCTCCACCCCAAAATGACAGCATTTAGGAAAAATTACACTTTTTGAAGTGGTCTCCTTCGTTGTAGATGACTTCTTTTGTTTTCTTTCTTTTAGTGTAGCATCAGCAGCTTGAGGAAGAAAAGCAGAAGGTCTTATGAGATGGAGAGACAGACTGCCTTGCTGAAGTGTAGTGTCTTCAAAGTGTGCCCAGTGGTGTTACTACTTAATAAAACTCTTCTAAAGCGAGCAGTTCCTGTTGGTATATTATTGTATATATTATAAAAAAATTAACTGGAGGCTTGGCTCCTCCTTTCAGTTGTGAAATTGCACTATCCTGATATCCAGTAGGGCTCAATACCATAGAATCATGGAAGTCGGGTCAGAAAGGACCTTGCAGATCTTCAAGTCTGACGCCCTGCCTGAGCAGGAGAAAAAAACTGAGCTCAAATGATTCCAGCCAGGTAGGCATCAAGCCTCCTCTTAAAGACCTCCAGGGCAGGACCCAGCACCACTTCCCTTGGAAGTTGGTTCCAGATCCTAGCCGCCCTGACTGTGAAGTAGTTCTTAACAGAAAGAAGCATATCAATTGGGAAATCATAAACTAAATGTAAAGGGCATTAAAGTAGGCACAAAATGTACTAATTTACATGCGTCTGTATGGTGAAATGCTTGCATTAATACTCCAACAAGAAAATGTACAGTAAAATTTGTAGCATATACATTTTTCCACAGGTGGTCCCCCAGACTTAAAGTAGAAGCACAACAAATCCCTCTTTGTGCCTGTCACTAGTTGCTTTATCTAGAGGCCTCCTCTCTGGCTATTCAAAACGTTCACTTCAATGTGTCTACCTTCTGTTTCTCTTCTTGTGCAAGGCTCTTCCCCCTGCTCTCTCAAAGATGGTGCAAAAATCCATTCTAAGAAGGAGTTTCTTACAGGGATTTTCCAAGGGGCAATGTGAGTTACAAGGAAGGACTGAAGGAACTGGAGTTGCTTTGCCTGGAGAAGTGAAACCCAAGGATGAATTTGATACCAATCCTTAAATACTTGAAGGGAAATAGACTCTTTGCTGTAGGGGACAGGGCTAGGAGCAGTGGCTTCAAACTGCAGCAGAGGACATTGCTAGTCAAAAAGTTCCTCCCCATCTCCAGCCTTAAGAGTGGCTGAGCATTGGAACAGGCTGCCTTGAAGCTGTGACATCTCCATCACTAGACATGTTCAAGAGTAGGTTGAACAATGTTTAGTTGGACTAATAAAAAATATTGCATCTACCCAAATACCTGTGTGTGCCTATGTCCTCAGACCAACATGTTTATAACTAACAACCCAACAGCAGGTTAGACGCTTCGCTGGGAAGGGTTAGTCGGGGATGGTCCTGTCCTGAGCAGTGGGCTGGACTAGGTTTGTCTCGTGAGGTCACTTGCAGCCCTGTCTTCCTAGGATTTTAACTGTGTTTCTAAAGGCATATTCCAGAATCATTCTGCAGCTACCAGCCTATATGTGCCTGATGACTTTTTCATATCCAAGTGCTTGGAAAGAGGCTTTGTAAGCTGGAAGGGCATAAGCTGGGTCTCCCCGAAGGAGCAGAGGGATAGCTGTGCTGTTAATGTGGAGAGATTCCACTTCCCGCTGCAGGAAAAACGTCCAGAACTGCCACAGATCCTCGCTGCACAAATAAAAGTGAGCCATCACAATCCTGCAAAGCCTGATCCAGCATCATCGGAGAAGCAGCTTTTATTTTACTAATGTGTTGGAGCAAGTAGCTGGGAAGAGGCACATACATCCCGTCAGTACCACCAATGTAATTCTGGAATACTCACCCTGTGAGGCTGTTAATACCCACCTGCACATTACCTAGTGAAAGGCCCATGGGCCCAGGCCCTGCTCGATGGCAGAGCACACGTGGTTAACAAGTGATGGACAGCAATTGGCAATGGCATATTTCCAGATGGTGATGGCCACCTGCTTCTTTACACGAGCGGAGCTTTCTTACAGGCACTGCTGCAGCTAAGTGCCTTTTAATGTCCTGAAGCTTTGCTGCTACAGCTTGTCACCCCAGATCTGCAACTCTCTCCTGTCCCTGTAGCTGCTGCTGGTAAGCTGAACCCGGAAGCAGTGCTTTGCCGAGCAAATCCGCTCTCCAAAAACATGTAGAGAAGTGCTTTTTTTGTTTTAAGGTGGCTGCCTCTTTTGGTCCCCCTAATGCTCTTGCTATAAAGTTTGCTTGACTTATCTGTCCAGCAGTTTGATTAATATTTATGACAATTTATGGTGTTTTCTCCAAGTGCTGTCAGGCAACATAGAGAGCAGTGCTGGGCAAAAGCAGGAAGGATAATGGTAGAAAATAAAAGGAATCCTCAAATCTTGCAGTTCAACTGTCTTCCAGCTTGAAGAGTGCTAGAAAGTACACGGCACAGGACACCACAGCCTGGCTGACCAGCATGCAGAGCATTTCTTCCTAAACACAGGCATCCTGCTTGCCTGTCTCAATCATGAGCAGAAACAAGACTTGTTCATTACTTGTCCAAACCATCATTGTGAAGCGCTTTGTGTGGCTGCACGAAATCCCGCAACAAATGGAAAGTACAGACCTGCTCCAGTACATCTCTCAGCAACAAGCCATAGGGCTGGGGCTTAATCAGACAACATCCAAACAAAGGGGTGGGACTCGGTGTATAATAAGAGGCTTGATTGAATGGGGCCTTCTTAGTTCCAGCTTTTTACGTTGGGGTATTTTTGTCTTGACCAAACGGCAGCTTGGAAACAGGAACCAGCAAAGCAGCTGCTTGCTCTGTTGAACACTAGTGGTTTGACATCCCGCCTCTTCTCGCTTTCTTCTCTCTTGTCTTGTGACAGTGCAAATAGCGAGGAAAGCAGTCGCACACATCTCATTTAGATGGGGCTTTGCCTCTTTCTTCACACAGCTGGATGCTGCGAGAGTGCATTGCAGAATGTCTCTGCTTATGCTGCTTGATTAGTGTAAAACCTGTTTCTGGTTTTTTTTCATGAGTAATAGAAGTTTCTGCAAAGTCTGTCTCGGTACAAGATGGTTTGCTCGGTTTTATTGTTGGCGACGCACCGTATGCTGACTTTAAATAGCGTTGCATTATGCAACCACTTTTAGTAGCTAAGCAGAAGCGCTGGGTTATGCTTTTAGTCATTAAATCAGTGCTCTGAGACTGCTTTCATTTCGCCTCCACCCATTCTGATTTTGTGGCAAGATTCCAAGTCATTGATTGATTTCTTAAAATCTCACTCTTTTCTAACTTTAGGAATTGCTGGAAAAGTAGCAGTATGCAGTGCTGAGCTGAAGCAAGGGTCTTAGAGCGCAAGTACAGTCTGCATACGATTTTTCCAGTATGATTTTTTTTTTTCAACTGTTCTTGTGTGTGTTGTGAAAACTTTAGTTTGGCCTTCCAGTCTGTTCCATGCTTTAACTTTAAAAGCATTTTAATCTGTGGCACACATGCACCCTATCTTCCCATGCTTCAGATACTCTGTATTTCCCCCAGTCTTTGCTAGAGGTAGGCTGAATACGGTGAATTCATTGTTGTCACTCGATTTACTCACAGTGATTTAAAGCAGGCCTTTGTCTGTAAGGTCCATAGGAGCGTCTGTGCAGACTTCCTGCTCATTCAGAATAAATGGTAATTACCATAAGGCACGTGGTCTTCTGGGGCCCTGTGAAAATGGAAAGCACAGCTGAAAGTTTCCCAAACAGACGGTTTTGGCGGTGCGCAGGAAAGTTCACGTTCACCAACCTAGCTTTCTGTTGGAAGGACGTCGGATTGACGAGCCAGCTTCTTCCAATTGCATCCAGCCTATGAGATGGTTAAAAACCACATATCTCCGCCATCATACTGAAACTTATTTCTGTCTTTCTCTGCAGGTTGGGGGGACCAGATCCTCTGGACTATGTTAGCATGTACAGAAACTTGGGGAACCCAGCGCTGAATGTTCCTGAGCACTGGCATTATGTCAGCTTTGGGCTGAGTGACCTGTATGGAGACAACCGAGTACACGAGTAAGTGCCTTATGTATTTAAGTGCCTGTATTTTAATACCACGTGTTCTGCTTTGTGCATTTGTGAGTGAGAAAAGTACAGCAGGTGGTAAAACCCCATTGCTTTCTACTGAGGCTTTAATCACACAGATCCATTGCCCTGAAGCTGATGGCTGTCATCCTGCATAGGGGTGTGTGGGTGTACTGCGTGTGTGTGCAGGAGTCTTCCGTGCAGGTGTCGTTGCAGGGCTGGGGCCTCAGACACTGCTCGTTGTCTGGTATATTCTGTATTTTTGACTCGTGAGGAAATTTAGTGTGGTGGGGTGGGTTTCTTAATATTTTATTAATGTTCTTACTGCTAGTGTTTCACTGCGGTCGTATTCTTCACCCTGGAGCCAGCACTCGTTAACTGCTTCTGCCTGTGAGGCTGCCGTCAGGGCACCTTCCCTCAGGCTCGTGGTAATGTCTGTGTTACTTCTTGGAGAAGTAGCAAGCCTAGCTGTCGGACTAGCTTGGAGTGGAAAGTGATTCCTGTTGCTGGAAGTATCTGGCTGTTGTGGAGCAGACAGACTAGTGAAATTCCAGCTTGCACAGTCTTGCAGTCGGAGGGTGACGACCCCGGCCGGATGGTGCCACCAGGGTCTTAACTAGTTCATCTAAGTTTTCTGTCTTGCATCTCATCTTGGTTGAGTTTCTGCCAACAGACTCACGCAGGTGTTTGTCTCACAAGAGCAGGCACACGGTCAATTCTTTAACCTCTCACACATCCACCAGCCCCAAGGCCAAGCGAGTACGTGCCCACAGTCAGACATCTAAGGTCTTTCAACAGAATTGGTTTTCAGCACGGCTAGTGTCACGCACAATATGAATTTAGACAAAGCACCTGTCTTGTTGGGATCTCTGTGGAAAAGATCCCCTCCATTAGCTACTCAGTAAGAAGGCTGGCTATGAGGAAAGCAAGAGAAGAGAAAGAGAGGTTGAATTAGGAAATGGTTTCCATCAATTGCAGAATAGATCCTACCCTGGCCATTCAGAGCTTCTTAGGGTATCGTAGGAAAGAGCTGCAAGGGACCTCTGGAGGTCATCTAGTCCAACCCCCAGCTCAAGGCAGGATCATCCCTATCCAAACCATCCCAGCCAAGTGCTTGTCTAAACCCCACAAGCAGCCCTTGCCTGGTAAGTTGACCCTCTCAAATCAAGAGATTGAGTTTTCATCCATCTCTCTGCAGCCACGTGGTGTCCTGGGCCACTGGAGCGACAGGCTCTAGGATTCACCACCGTCAGTTCGATTTGCTGCTGCTTGCAGGCTCGTAAGCCCAAGTCTGGCCTTTGGGGCACAGTGCAAGGCTTGTCTGTTTACTCAGACTCCTGGCTGAGGGTGTGGAGCTGGCTCCGTCCTGAAGGCATGTAGCTGGGTTGTGTAAATGCACATTGCGAATCGAAAAGTAAACCATGCAAAGCGGGGCTGTCCAGTTGGCAGCTCTGCATGCAGCCGACCAGGGGTTACGTTACAACCTGCCCCCCCAGCTCCCACCTGCCTGCCGCTCCTCAGATTGCTTCAATTGCAGCAGCATCCAGAGGCTCCAGGATCACCTTCCCTCTGACTTCCCCTTCCTGCCCCTGCCCTACGATGGGGCGTTGCGGCATAGCCTTCAATGCCAGGGGAGCCTGCAGCTTGGGGTGCCTGAGTGACATGGTGAACTGGGCGCTTTGCAGCTGAGAAGCTATGGGAGAGTCAGGGTGCTGGGACATGAGAAGCAGCAGTTGGTTGTCTGGTGCAGTGAGGAAGCACAGGGAGCAGCAGTAGGGGAGGGGTTGCAAGGTGCAGTGGGGAGTCTCCTGGGGTAGGGGCAGTGCTGAGGGTGGAGGGGCCCGGGCACACAGGGTAGGGAGGGGGATGCTACCATGGTCGAATGGGCGAGTGGCCTCCTGCCACTTAGAAATTAGACAAGCCTGATGTAAACAGTCAGCCTTTTGCCTGGTTTTAACCCATACCTTGCCTTCAATAAAAACCAAGGTAGTAGGTCTGAAGCATCCTGTGTCGCTCTTAGCCTATGGCAGGACTTTCCTGCAAAGCCCAGGGTGAACAGCACAGGGAATCTAGCAGACGTACCTTGTGAAATCCAGAGCCATCTCCCAGAAGTGAAACTTTCCAACTCTTCCTGTTGGACAACTTGGCCGAGAAATCCCAGATTTGTTGGTCTCAGAGGAGAGAAGTTCCTTTTCCCGGTTCAGGTGGAGGGGAAGTATTCAGATAACCCTGTTAGAGTGATAACCAGAGAGCCATGTCTTGAGAGGGCTCTGGAGCACCGTGGGAGAGTAGTCCTGAGAAGAGTTTACTGCACAGCTTGCAAGCTCTGCCAGGACTCCTGTCCCCATGCACTCTCTGAGCCAAAAGATCTCGGGTTCAAGAACTAATTTTCCATTTTTTTCTTTGACAGTGCATTAATGTTATGTGCCTTCGGGGCCTAACCTGTTATCATCTCTAATGTCAGGTTTCCAACACTTGCAACTGTGTGTCTGGACTTTCATGCAGGACTTTGTTAAAAGTCTTGCTACTTTCTCATAAATAAATTGGGGAAAAGTGGGCTAGACAAACCTGCTGCAAAGTGGATAGACAACTGGCTCAGTAATTGCAAGCAAAGGGTGATTATTAACAGATCCATGGCAGAAAGGCTGGAGGTTTCGAGTACAGTCCCACAGGGTCTGTTCCTTGCCCAGAGCTGTTCAACATGTTCATTAATGATTTGGATGCTGGTGTAGAAAGCTTCTTGAGCAAGTCTGCAGATGACACAAAACCGGGAAAGATTGTGAACATGTAGGAGGAGAGGAGCACAATTCAGAAGGATCTTAACAGACTGGAAAGCTGGGCTGGAGCAAACAGTGAAGACCAATGCTGTCAAATGCAGGGTGGTGCATCCTGGGGACAGTAGTCACAAATCCAGATATGAAATGAGTGATCCCTGGCTGGGTGGCAGCACCATGGAGAAGGATCCAGGAGTCTTGGTAGTTCACCAACTCAATAGGAGTCTGCAGCATGACGCAGCTAGACAAATGGTGAATGTGGTTGCGGGTTGCATCAATAGCAGCAGATGCAATCTTGGGAGGTGATAGTGCCTCTCTACCCTGCACTGGTTAAACCTCATCTAAAGTATTGTGTGCCAATTGGGGCTCCACGTTTCAAAAATGACAGGCAGAAGCTAGGGTCCAGGGGTGGGGGTGACACACATGTATGACTCGCCTTCCAAGCCCTTGATCAAGGAGAGGTTGAAGGAGGTAGGCATGTTCACCTTGCAGAAAAACTGATTAAGAGGGGACATGACAGTAGTCTTCACATATCTGAAGGGCTGCTGTAAAGAGGAAAAAACACCTTTTTTGCCATTGCTGTGGAGAGCAGAATGCGAACCAGTGGCTTGAAGTTTCAGTAAAATAGGTTTAGGTTGGAGAGCAGGAAAAATTTCTTCACTATTAAAACAAGGAGGCAGTTGGATGGATGCCTAGGGAAGCTGTAGCTGGAGTTGTTCCAGAAGAGATTGGCCAAGCATTGGATAGGGATGGCCTAGGAGTAACCATGCAATGGGTATTTTCCAAGCTCTTGGGCTTTGCTGGTGCCCCAAGGGGCCAGGAAGAAATTTTTGCCCTCCTGTTGCTACACACATCAGGTGGGTTTTTTTCATCTTCCTTAGAAGCATTGGATGCTGGCTGCAAATCCCTAAGAGCTGGGGATTTTGCCTGTGGTGTACCAGTGTTCCTGCTGGGACTCAAACCCAGAGGGTCCTGGCTAGCAGGTCTTGCCCCTCCACTCAGGGTCAGACCGATGCCAGATTTGGGATTAGAAAGGTATTTTACCCCATGGTCAGATTGGTATTGACTTGGGGGGGGGGTCATTATGTACCTATTTACCTTGATGTTTTATCTGCTTTTATATTCTTTTCTTTTTTATTGTAATCTGTCCTGAGTGAGTCTCTCTCCTTTCTTCTTTTTTTTTGCAAAGGGCCGCATATCATCTAATAAATAGGTCTGCTGAAAAACAGGGTTTCTTAATCCAGACAGAAATCAATAGGATTCTGAAAAGACAGGCACATATTCATAACTCGGGTGCTGCCAGGCTTTTGCAAAATAAAGAGCATCGTGTTGCAGACTCTCCTCTTCTTTAAGAAAATCTGCCTCCCATCTGAAGGCAATGTAAGCATTTAAATCCGTCTGCCAGTGACCCCGGGTGGCGCCCAGCCTATCTCTCTCCTGGTAATGCTGTACCATTTAGCCCCATTATAATTCAGTATTAGCTGAAAGGGCTTTTTTTTAAGAGTGAACCTAGGCTGAATTGGAGGCCCCTATATTTTTATTAATAATGGAATAGCAAACAGATGTAGCAAGCAACGTGAAAATGTTGACTTTAATTTATATTTTTTAATAAGAACCTGAAAAGTCTGAAGTGTAGCTCGCCCTGTGCCTCCTTGCTGACAGATTTATTTTCAGTTAAAACAGCACTGTTTCCTGCACTGCTTAAGTATCGGTTATGCTCCGCTTAGAAATCAGGTCTGTTTTGACCGGTCACAGCATAAGGTGGAAGAAAGAGGAGAAAAGTGGGAGACCCCTTTTCATTTCACAAACACTCAGAGTGTTTCATGCTATAATGGCAACCACAATACCAGCTGTGCTGGCTTGATTGCCGTCAAAATCCGAAATCAGGACATCGTGACAGTGTTATGGAACCGCAGGTCTTTCACCAGGGCTGCGTGAAAAGCGCTTTTATAAAAAGTCTGTATTTCTAACCGGCTGCGGCTCGCAGCCAGATGCCCGCAGGAAACCCCTCTCCTAACCTTCTGAAAAGGGTTCTCCCATGTTTGTTTGAACTTCCTGGCTGATTTTTAATATTGAAAGTTGTTTGCTGTTTTTCTTAGGGAAGAGCCCTCGCTGCCTTAAAAATGGCAAAGTCCAAGGAGAGTTGGATGGTTGCATGTTGTTTGCTTGAGTGGCACAGAGATCCTGTAGTGGCGGCAAGGAGGTTTACTATAGCTTTCAAACACAGTTGAAACTGCTGCTGGTAGTAGTGTTTTTTGTCTGACCTTTAGAAAGGAATCGCATCTATTCCAGGAATGCATCTGTCTCAGTGTAATATCCTTCCCTTCATACTGGGCACAGCTACACGAGATGATTAATGCGCAGTAGTCTAATAACATTGCGCAGTAGCGCACCAGGCAAAAACTTTGCTTATACGCTACTGTGTAGTAGTGTCAGGCTACTGTGCAGTAAGCATCACAAAAAAACCATGCGCTGGAGCTGCTGTGCGGTAGCACAAGTTAGTGCGCATTCAGTTAGTACTTCATTAAGCAAGTATTAAATTAAATGCACAGTAATTACTGCATGTTAATGAAGGTGTAGATGCGCCCACTGATTCTTTTCTGTTTGCATTATAGTGGCATGTAACAACCCCACTGGGTGGTAGGTGCTGTACGAGCCGCTCGGCAAGCAACATCTGTGCTCCAAAGATCTTGTTCTCTGTTTAGAAATGATAAGATTGGGAGATAGAAAAGATTACCCCCAGTGTGATTTGCCCAAGGCCACCCAGTGAGTCTGTGGCAAGTCAGATTCCCTGTTGCTCAGTCCTGCAGCTCGGCAGGGTCATGTCTCAGTGCTGCGGCTCGTAGAAAAAAGAGGGCATTGCTCTCCTTCCTAGGGAGACCTTTATGCGGTAAAAACCCCAGAAAGGTTGAACAAAGTCACTGGCTTGAGATCTGCAAGGACGCGGTAGTGAGCCACAGCAGGAGCTGTGAGTTGAATCCTGACTGTGCTGTGATAAAATTTTAATTTGAGGTTTTTTGTACCCAGAGAAGAAAAAAGCGCAATAGCATTTTGATGCATTGCTCTTTCATATAAAATCCCTCTACCTGCATCGATCAGGACGCCTGCACTTTGCATGGACGAGGAGCTGTGCTGGCAGCTCGCCAGACCCCTATGTGCTGCACCAAATCTGCATAAAACAGAGCAAAAATTGCTGTTGCCTTTCTCTCTGCCATAGCAGCACCGAGGCAGCAGGTCCCAGCTTGCAACACTCCTTTTGATTGACGCTGCATACCACTCGGAGCAAGAGGGAGCATCTCATGCTGGGAGCACACGTTGCCTCTATGGAGGGAACCTCTCTATAAAAGGTGATGGGGGCATGCTGGCTTTCACAGCGTGATGCTTTCTAATCTAGTTCCTGGTGCAAGTCCTGTGAGTGATTCTCCCTTGTGAAAGGACACGGGGTAACAAATGTACGGCTGAAGAAGGGATAGGCATTTTCTGGCAACCTTTTGTGAATGGGCTTTGATAGGGTAGTCAGAAATAGCCAGCTGAAAATTGGAGTCACCATGCTCTTTCTCATCAGTGTGGGCTGTCTTTTGAGTTCCAGGGATGCAGGCCAGTGTGGTCACTGAGTAGCCCTCTTGGCTCTGCATCTCCTCGCCTCATCGCCTTGGAGTCCTGCGTTTTGATCCTCGTGGGGTCCCCAAGTGCTTTACAAACTTCAGGGATGTATTTGGTAGCTGTGTTGGTCTGAGACGAAAGGAAATGCAGGAATCTCAGACTTTTGGTTCACAGATTATACCTTTTATTAGACCAACTGAGAAATTGCAACAACAAAAAATTGTTTTGCAACTTCTCAGTTGGTCTAATAAAAGGTATCACCTCTGAATCAAGAATTTGAGATTTTTGCATTACAAACTTCATGCATAAAGCACTAAACAGAGCAGGGCAGGGGGGTGACCACTAGCACACCAGGAAGAAGTGGAGATGGGGACTCTGGGCAAACCCTCTTTCTTCCCTAGAAAGTGTTGGGAAACCCACATCCGTAAAGAACAGGCAGGATGGAGAGGTAAATTTAAGGTTGTATTTGAAAGTCGATCTCTCCACAAATGCTTTGGAAATCGCCATATCTGTCTGAAAGAGAGGAAAGGTCAAGTCAGCCTCTTTGAGATGGAAGCCTATAATTCAAGGAGGGACTGTATGAAGTGTTGATAAGTTTCCAGCCTCCGTGACTATGCATGTTCTGTGATGGGCTGGAGCGGAACGTTTTCCCAGCAGAGCTGCCTGGGCTACAGGGCGTGATCTTTTCACGCCTCCGGCTGACAGCTCCCTTGGCAGAACTTTGTAATGCAGATGTGGACTGAGGCATTAACCTTGCAAATATCTCAACTGCATGAAGTCCATGAGATAAACCTGGAGATTTCAAATAGGAATCCAGAGTGCCAAAAGCCTTCTGACCTGTTGTGTTCCCTTCCGAGTTCTTTGCAACACAAGAATTGCTCTGTAATAATTTAAAAAAAAAAGGGGGGGGGAGTGAAGAGCTGCCATTTTCCAAGGCTCTAGTGCAGAGGCCCTTGAGTCTAAAAAGGTTGAGAAACACTGCTTTCAATTAAAGCATCAACTACTTGATAAGTGTTTTGGGGTCTGAATGTAGAGCTGAGGGTGGGTGGGGTGAGAGTAAAGAGCTGGAGAGAGAGAGTCAGAGCGTAGAAAGAAGGGAATCAGGGTAGAAACTGGTGGTTGTGAAGGTGAGCAGCCTTCCCCATGGGTGATGCTGAATGCAACAACAAAGTTGCTGGCCGCTGGAAGGTGATGTTATTTGGGAGCAACCGCAAGTCCAGTAAAACACTGGAAGCTCAGTATTGCTCCTCACTGGTTCTTGTCAGTTCTCAAATGTTTACCATTTCCTGCTGTCTGGCAGCATCTTGCATGATGTGACACAAACCCCACTTTTAATTGGGGGATTCCTAGGGGTCTGTCCTGGACCTGATGCTGTTCATTAATGACCTGATGGATAAAGGTAAGTAGACAAAACATTTGCAAGCTGGATGGGATCGAAGACACTTCAGAGGAAGAACTAGGATTCCCTTGATAGATTGGAAAAATGGCACAAAATGAATCAAATGAAATTCAGAAAGGACAAATGCAAAGTCCTGCATTGCACAACTATAAATTGGGCAGCGACTGCCTAGGCTGTTTTGGCCCATGGCTCAATAGAAGTGACCTGCTATGTTTGTCCCAGGGCCTTTGTAAATACAGGACTCCAGCTACAAGTGTGGGAAAGAGTGCTTCCAGACCTGCACGCACCAAATACATTGTAAATATAAAGGGAAAGTACCCATTCATTGCCATCAGCAGATTCACCAGAAAGAAACTTTTGATTCACACATACAGATTCAACACAGTCACATATCTCCCATCACTAGTTTAATATTGGGAAAAAAAGATGATGAGTATACCATATGTATTAATTGGAGTGCCATATACAAGTCACAGCGGGAGAGTCCTCTGGTTCTCATGAGCCTCGTGAAGCCTCGCCTGGAGCACCCCGTCCAGTTTGGACCACTGCCTTTCAAGAAAGACACGGACAAGTTGGAAAGTGGGCAGTGGGGAGTAAGAACAAAGATTAGTGGGCTAGAAAATATGACTCAAGGAAAGGCTGGAAGAACCAGCAGTGCTTAGTGCGGAGAAAAGGAGACATGAGAGGGGATTTGTTCAACCGTCTCCAAACACAAAAAGGATTGGCACAAAGACGATTGTGGCCAGCTGTTCCCCTTGTCCTGTCCCCTGTGAACACAAAGCAGTGGGCCAAAATTGCACCAAGGGAAATTTAAGTTGGCTCTGAGGAAGAACAGGCTGTGAAGGTAGCTCAGCCTGGAAGTAGGTTTTCTAGGGATCTGTCTTAATTGGAAGTTTTTAAAGTGCAGGTTAGACCAGCATTAATCTGGGAAGGTTTAGACAGGTGGATGCAATGACTCCCCAAGGGTCCCTTCCAGCCAGATTTTTTTTTCCCCCTGTGATTCTCTTATTTTGTATGACTACAAATGTAGCTTTGTCCCATATATCCAGGAGCATATTTCCTTTGAGCATTGTCACCTGAGGCAGCAGCAAGAGGGAAGGCTTTTGATTAAGTTTCCTTAATGACTTTAGCTATCAGTCATAGCTGGAAGCATACCGAAGGCAAGGAGTCAGAGTTCGGGTCTTGTTTGCTCACAGCCCCGTCCTCTTTCTACCTACCTCATTTGCTTGTCTGAGAGTAAGCATATTGACCTGTAGGCTGATTGCTCCTTTTTCCATTCGGGCTTTGGGCTGGGGCACAGAGGAAAGAGAACTGGAGAGGAGAATCCATATAGCAAGCAAGTTGCCGTTCTTATTATTTTTTTTCTTTTGCACATTTGCTTACTTAAGCAAATCTTAAACATCTGAAAAAATAATGAAGCCAAGTGTCATGCCTGCCTGTACACTCTCTAGATAACTCCATCAGATACCGCACTGAGCTAATACACCAGGGGCATTTAAGACTTTATTTCTGTGCTGGAGGTAGACCTCCCTTGTAGCTATGGTCACCACACGGAAAACTTTTATCCCCCCCTCCCAAGAGTGTATTTGGTTTCCAAATGTCATTTGTTTAAGGTAGTTAACACCATTAATAATGCAGAAGACATGGGCCACCTACAGAGAGAAGTCAGCTGGTGCTGCTGTGTGCATTTGCAGGGGCTGCAGAAGCAAAGCGCCTTCTTATCGAGTTAGATTTGGAAGGAAACTTTTTGGAAGTGCGGGGGGAAAAGTAGTATAACATTTACAGCACAGTAGTTGGGTTTACAAGGGGGCTGTTTTCAGTAAAGGGATACAAGTTTATAGTTTTGCGTTATTGGAAGGAAAGTGGGCTTCCTCTATCGGTAGCACATCTGCACACGCATGGGGCTAGGACAAGCATCTTTGTGATACAAAATGCTTTCTTGCTACGCGGCAATGGGGGCTGACAAGATGCAAAAAGGATGTGTGCTGTTTTCTCTCCAGGTGGTCAAATTTGCTTCCTCGTGAAATTATGATGTCATTAAAAAAAATGGGTAAAATTGGATACATTTATGAAATTATGAAAATTTCATCTAAAAAGCTGGCTAAAAATCGATATTGTTTTCTCTCTATTGTGTTCAGCGTGAATATTTCTCTGTTACCAGATCCTCCCTCTGTCATCTAGATGGCTTTCTCTCTGGCAGAGACAGGGTTTTCTAGGCAGAAGGCAGGGCAGGGTGGTACCTTATAGGCTACCTCATTCAGAGAGGCATGGGCTTTCGTAGCCTATAGCTTCCTTCATAAGATGCCGTGAAGATCCCATGACTAAGGGTTTGTCCAGTTAGTTGGTACTGCTGCTTCACCTGCCTGCTGCATTTCTGGCAAGCGCTGCGAGCCCGAGCTGAGCGCTCTGCTTTCACAGCATGCTCCCTCACCATTAAACCCGAGAAGAGCAACTGGGAATCCAAGCCAAGTGTTCAGAGAGCATCAGCACTAGTCACTAGCCTGTTGGCTGGCAGGAGCTCAGTGGCTTTAGAGCATGTTTACAAAAGGATAGTGAGGAAGAGGTTTGATTTCTAAGGATGTGCACAAAAAACTTTTCCTGGGAGTGGTGTTGATAGAGGGAGAGGTGTGCAGATGCATGGGATAAAGCAGCTACTGTCTCAAAAGATAAGACCCAGTCAGACACAACACGTAGATCTGGATGTACTTGGTTAATGAGGGTGAAATAAAAATTAAATAGAGCTCTTAACCTTATTTTGCCATAAAATGACTTTTTACTTGACAGGTGTTTAAGAGGTCAAGCAAGCTTGACCAGGCTTGTGGCTCGGACGGCTGTAGAGGGCTCCAGTGGAGACGTTCTGCAGTCTAGGTGGATGGGCGAGGTTGTCTGCGTGCAGACGCCAGACAGGCTTGTTGCGTATAGTGGAGAAAGGAAGAAATTTTAGGAAGACAAAGTACAAGGGAAAAGCAAACAGGGTTAACCTCAAATCTC
This sequence comes from Crocodylus porosus, assembly GCF_001723895.1. NCBI lineage: Eukaryota > Metazoa > Chordata > Crocodylia > Crocodylidae > Crocodylus > Crocodylus porosus. The sequence continues at coordinate 25,008,543 of NW_017728951.1, read as the reverse complement.
TTCTGAATGCCTCTGTCTGGCTAATGTGCATGAAATTCAGAGGTTGCTGCTGCTAAGTTTTCCTTGTACTCCCTCTTCTAAAACGCAGAAGTCTTGTGAGACCGTCTGCTGCTGTTGTGTTTAGGAGTAGCTTTTCCTTTCAGTTCCCAAAGTACGGTTTTATTCTTGGGACAGCTGTTTCTCCCCTCACCTTTATAACCCTATCCAAGCAATGGTTTGAACAGCTGTTTTCCGCAGCACGTAGTTAACTGGTGGGATTTGTTACCACAGGAGATTGTAAAGGCAGAGAGTATAACTGGCTTCAGAATGGATTAGACCAGTTGATGGAGGACTGGGCCACTGGGAGCTCTTAAATAGGCCAGTATGGATATGCTTGGAGAAGGAAGCTGGGTGAGTGACTTGCTTACAACCCAGTTCAGTGCTCGCTGCTCATGGTCCGATAGCATGGAGTGGCTTCAAGGCTTGCAAACCCACAGCTCCCACCATTTCAGTTGCTGCAGGTTACTGCACGAATTGCAGACCCTTTGGCCTCGAGCTTCACAAGGGCATTGCAATGGGATAGATATGCAGCCAACACGGGTTCATCAGCGGCAGGTCCTTTCAGACCAACATGGTGGCCTTCTACGACCAGGTCACCAAATCCTTAGATGCAGGGTAGCAGTGGACATAGTTTTTCTGGACTTTTGGAAAGCCTTCGACACTGTCTCTCACCCCATTCTCATTAAGAAACTGGAGGACTGTGGTGTCGACACCTACACAGTCAAATGGGTCTCCAACTGGCTGGAGGGCCATGCCCAGAGAGCAGTGGTGGACGGGGCATTTTCCACCTGGAGGGATGTGGGCAGTGGGGTCCCCCAGGGCTCGGTCCTCGGGCCCGCACTGCTCAACATCTTCATCAGCGACTTGGATGAGGGGGTACAAAGCACCCTGTTCAAATTTGCTGACAACGCTAAGATGTGGGGAG
>NW_017728951.1:24976032-25002988 GCF_001723895.1 Crocodylus porosus | reverse complement strand
CCACGTCCTTCCAGGTTGAGAAGGACCCATCCACTACCACCCTCTGGGTGCGGCCCTCCAGCCAGTTGGCGACACATTTGACCAAGAGTGACCAGGAATAACGGTCACAAGCTGGCAGAGGGTACATTCAGATAGACATCAGGAGGCGCGACTTCACAGTCAGGGCAGCCAGGATCTGGAACCAACTTCCTAGCGAAGTGGTGCTGGCTCCTACCCTGGGGGGCTTTAAGACAAGGCTAGACAATCACCTTGCTGGGGTCGTTTGACCCCAGTACCCTTTCCTGCCATGGCAGGGGGTCAGACTTGATGATCTGCTTAGGTCCCTTCTGACCCAACCAACTATGAAACTGGGCAGGGCCTCATTTTCTGTTGCTCTGTCCCTTGTTTAAATACTTGGGGTGGGGTTTGGAGATGCCACGTAATGAATGGAAATGGCAGAGACACTGAGAGCCAGGAGCAGCCAGGACATCAGGCTCAGTGCAAAGGGAAGGAGGGCTCTTTAGGGACCAACCTTATTACTGCTTTCAGCTCTGCCTGCCCTAAAACTACAGAGATGATCATACAGGGAGAAAGTGTCATTTCAAGATGGGAAACCTTAGTAGGAGTTTCCCAAAGTGCTCAGATTATAGCTTGTCCCGGTAGGAAGACAAGACTAAAGGCAAGAGGTGGATGGGTGAATTGCCACAAAGTTAGATCAGGAAAAATATGGCTCTGCAAAGAGAGAAGCACGATGAAGTTTTCAACAGGAGGGCTTAGAGGGTTGTTGCAGTCGTGATGGTCCAGGAAATAAGCAAGAGACAACATTTCTTTGGTGATATCTTATATTGGACAAGCTGTATAGGTGGCAGAGATGCTAGACAACCTTTCAAGCACAAAGTGGTGGAAGAAGAGGCAAGCTGCAGAGAGGAATTTGTATGAGAGACTTCCTTTCATGGAAGGAATATACAGTAGGACTGGGTGGATTAAGCAAACCCTCCTCTGCTTTCACAAGTAATTATATCAATGTAGCATGGGCATAAACCATCACATCCGATTACTTGTTACGGCTAATTTCCCCTGGTAGAAATGATGGTACAAAGTGCAGAATGCTAAAAAATTAGTACCTGGATGTGTCTGATCATCTCTACTCTAGATACCGTCTCAGAAATATAATCCTGATGAAAGGACCACGTATGGAGTAAAGCCCCGTTTTAGTGTGTTCTCTTCTTCCTCCAGCCACAATCCAGGTCTTGCTGTTCCTTCAGCTTCTCCAGTTGTGTGGCCGCACCTGCCACGGTGTCAGAGGAGGAGTATTTTCTGGATTTGGCAACCTGAACGAGCGTATGAATAAAATGAATGTTGCAAGAAAAGCATCTGAGTGTCTCAGCAGCAGACGCTCCCTCTGCCTGAAGAAGGGTGTTTGTGCCCAAAAACTGGCAGAGAACAATTTTTCCAACTATTTAGTTGGTCTAATAAAAGATAACACATTTACCTTTTTCTGCCTCAGTTTACGTCTTCCCCTTGTCTTTCCGACTCGCATCTTCCCTGGTTACTATCTAAGTAATACTGTCCTAGGGTAGATGCTCCGAGCTACTTATTCAGTGCCGTTACCGTTGGGGGACTCTGTATACATCACTTGGGCATTTGATTTGAGATAACGGGCTCACCCTCAGTTTACAGACTCCGCTTTGCTTGCCCAGCCAGTTGCTCCCCAGGCTGTCATTTCACCTCCCACTTGAGTGGAAATCCCAGGGGGTAGTGACGCAGGAGGAATAATGGAGGGTGATTAGATGTTGGTGGTCCCCTATTCATGTGGAAGGCCCCTTGCACAAAAAGCTGGCTACCACCCAGAAGTCCCAGTTTGCCCAGGTGGCTGGTAACTAAGCAACAGATCACCTTGAGAGGGATTTGGATCACTTGAGGCTGGTGAGGGGTCACCAGACAAAGGCCGGGATGAAAGGCTCTCTGGCTGACCTATTGAGAGCGGGAGGGAGAGTGAGAAGAAACTGGAAACAGAAAGCCCGGCTGTTCGGGGGCAGAAAGGGGAGGAATAAGGACATCCTGGGCTATTCTGCATGGCGGTAGAGAGCAGGATGAGGGGCAGTGGCCTCAAACTGCTGCAGGGGAAATTGAGGTTGGAGATCGGGGGGACTTTCTGTCTCCAACGATGGTCAAGCATTGAAGCAGGCTCGTAGAGACGTGCTGGGATCTCCATCCCTGGAAGTTTTCAAGAGCAGGCTGGATGGACACGTACCTGGGAAGATTCAGTCATGTGATCCTGCCTTGAGCAAGTGGCTAGACGAGATGACTTTGTGAGGTCCTTTCAAGCCCTATTTTCCTGCGATCCATGAGGACTCGTGTAAGATTGGCAAGGAAGCTGAAGCAGGGGAGGGTACTTTACTGCTTTGTGTAGAGCTGCGGGTCCGAATAAGATGGTTTCAGAGTCCTCTTTGCAATGTGCTTTGACTGTCTCCAGGCTCTGGAGAGACCAGCTGGAAACGAGTATTTATGAGGTCGGACCTCTGGGACCGTGCATGATTGAGCTGTCAAGATGTCTGGGGTACCTAGCACACATCCCGAGCGGGTAACAGCTGCCAGGCCAAGAAGTCTTTCTTCTGTGAAGTCTTAGGACAGGACCATTAGAGAGCTCAAAGAAGCTGAAGACTACAAGTCCAGTGTTACTGGACCAGATACGATGGCCTGGGAGGAGTCTAGCAGGGGGAGCATCACCGAGCTGGTTTATCACATGCTTTGCAAGAGGTCGGGCCTGTCCTCAGCATAGCCTTCTTGTAAGACGTTGCTTTCTGCAGTTACCAAGGGCATGTCTACCCTAAACTATTTACTAGCACTGCTACACCAGTATAATTACACTGCTATGGTTACAGTGGTCTGACTCCCCGAGTGAAACTGCAGGTAGGATAACAGCACCTTTTTCTGTTTTCAGATGAATTAAACCAGAGAAAAGGTCAATGTTATGCAACGTGAGGATCTACAGGGGAGTTCGACCTGTATAACTGTAGTAGCCAAATTATTTGGGTGTGGTAAAGCCAACAACTTCCCCAACTAAGACATGCCCTAAGTTGCCATTTTCTAGCTAAGTTAAATCCATATGTATAGCTTTATTAATAAATAGAAATATAGGTTGCTGGGCCCTAAATTCTTCAGTATTCATAAGAGAGATTTTAAACAGAAAAGTGACAAATGTAGTGTTCAGGGATGGATGGGGAGTGCCACTTAACGGCTGCATGCCGGATGCCACGTTTTACAGGGTCGGTTATTCCTCCATGGTAGAGCACAGGCTGTGGATTGGCGCGGTTGTGGGGACTGCGTTGTGACAGAAGTGATAAGTGAAATGTGCTCCAAACTGACATAGGTATTTTCATCTGCGTCTCCATCTCCACTGCTGTTTCTTTAATGAGAAACGGATTCAAAAGTCTCCACAGCTAATGTGCCTGGCAGAGATGTGGTGGTTAGGTTTCCACTAAAAACTTTCGGGGAAAAGCTGGCCCTGCTGAAATCAAAGGAGGATTTTTCATTGAGTTCAAGTGACCGGGAATGTACTGTGTTTTGCTTCTAATCTGCTGCATTTGGGGCACAAATAATACATCGGGGCAATCTTTCAAAAAAACCCAAAGCCTGGAAACTGGATAGCAGAATCCATGCCTCTGACCGCACGAGCACAAGAAGGATATGCCCTTTCTGGAGAAACCTGATGTTTAAGGGCAAATATGTCTGTAGCTCATCTTCCTTACAGCCGAGTTGCTCGCCTGGATTCCTGTTTTCAACCATGATCTGATGTTTTCTTTTCCTCCGACCTACTGGGAGCAAGGCTGGGCACGGCAGGTTCATCCCCCGCCCTTATTAATTAAACGTTATCAGTAGTATTCACGCTACACCTTGTGCCACAGAACAATAAGATGCAGCTTGCCAACGCCCTGGGGGACAAGGAAATACTATCCCATTTCCCACAGATAGTGAGACTGAAGATCAGAGAATGAACACCTTGATCCCGATCTCCTGGGAGGAGGTGGCCTAGCCGAGAGCAAGACTGAAATCCATCTCAGTCGCTGCCTTACAGTTTTCTGTCTTCGCTGCGGGTTAATTCTTAGCAATAATTAATGATTTGGGTTGTATCCAAGTGGTGCACTAACAGTATTTCTTATCTGGTTGATTTTACTTTTTATGTTGGAGCTGATGGAGAAGCTGTTGGAGGATACCAAGTGTTTCTACAGGCCGTAGCATGGTGGAGCTCTGCTCCCTGACGGAGATCCTGGCAGTCCTAAAACACGGCTGCTCAAGAGGCTGCAAACGCTACAAGCTCGGCCCTTTGCTCTTTCCTCACCCCCTCTAGCTACAACATACTCCCTGAGCTGCTGTTTAGCTCTGGGCCTCTTGTGCAGCGAGTAGTTGATCTTGCAACCCAGCTATTTGGCATTCCCAGCAAGATTTTGAAGGTGAAATACCATTCCCCAAGGGCCTTATAAGGATCATTGCTTTCACACTGATAGGAGAGGCTTCAGCTGAGGGTTTAAGTGGGATCTCCATGCCCATGCAAAGGAAGCGCATTCGTTTAGTTCAGTCATCTTCTGACATGCCATGCAATAGATAACTTGTCTTTATTATTGTATCATGCATCTCTCAGATAGACCTGGGGCCTCTTTGTACCTAGATACTGTGCAAATGGTGACAGCCCTTGCCTTGAAGGGATTACAGCCTGAATAGAGAAGAGAAGAAACATTGAGATATGGATCTGGATAAGTTGCTTCTTTTCCCTCACTAGTTTCTCCTTCCCCTTCTGAACATAAGTGCCTTTTTGCTTTAATGGCTTTCTCCTCTTGCTGTAATGGCTTTCTCCTCTTCCTCCCAACTAGTCTGCGAAGCGATGCAGACCGTAACTGAGAGTTATAGCATCTCGTTTGCTCAGGTCCCTGTGCGTTTGTCTAGACGTATCTTCCTGCTTGCATATTTTAGGGAATACCAAGATGAAATACAGTTGTGTATGTGGAACTGAGGCATAATACGGGGTGGGGGGAGGGAAAACTTGGGCCTAAAATCTGTTTATTTGTGTAGCCATGTTGTGTCAGGTTAAAACATAGGCCTTGGCTAATGGTGCAGCAATAACAATGTAGGATAGAAATCTCTGGTCTAGCGTATGTCACTGCTTACCCAGTGCAAGACCAAAGCCACTTATCCTTGGACTTCAGTGCAGCTAAAAACACCAGCGCGAACAAAGGTTTGATGTTCATTTTAGCTACTCCCTCCTATTCAATATTAATATTAATTTGGTGCACAGGAAGGGGTCCATTATTTCCTTTTTGCGGCCTCTGTCACCACGCTGTATAAGTATCTTGCTTTTACTGAGTTTATTATCATCCTGTCCTCTCACAGAGGGACATGTTTTATTAGACATGGGGACCTGTGCCACAGGTGACTGGGAGTTTGTGGCAAGGAAGGGATTCAAGGGCAGGTTTATCCCCCGCCCTTATTAATTAAACATGTTATCAGTAGTATTCACGCTACACCTTGTGCCACAGAACAATAAGATGCAGCTTGCCAATGCCCTGGGGGACAAGGAAATACTATCCCATTTCCCACAGATAGTGAGACTGAAGATCAGAGAATGAACACCTTGACCCTGATCTCCTGGGAGGAGGTGGCCTAGCCAAGAGCAAGACTGAAATCCATCTCAGTCGCTGCCTTACGGTTTTCTGTCTTTGCTGCAGGTTAATTCTTAGCAATAATTAATGATTTGGGTTGTATCCAAGTGGTGCACTAACAGTATTTCTTATCTGGTTGATTTGATCTGACCCAGATCTTCTATGTCCTCATGGCCTCTGTATACCGTTGATTTGCAGCATCCTAATGTGAATTTAAGCACTTGGCTGCGTTTCAGACATAATGCGTCGTTCCTAGCCTCCTTGGAACCCAGGTTCATATATCAGTAGGGTCAGCTCGGCTCTTTTGTCTTCGGATGTTGAGGTGTGTGTATACACACATCCATACACACACACACATATATTCTTATTGTAATTTATATATCTGATATAGATCTATATATACCTGATAGATAGATATATCTATCTATCTATATATAAAAAAAAACAAACCAGGCTCCTAGAGAAATGCTGGGATCTCCATCCCTGAAAGTCCTGGGATCTCCATCCTCTAGTCTGCTATGTCTATGTCCATATCCTCTTACTGTAATTTGCTACCTAACACAATCAAGACAACACTTTTGAATTTGGGTAGGTAAAATTGGGCACCTGCTATTTGAGAAGTGGCCTATCTCAGATGTACAAAGCACCCTTCGTTTGCACTGCAATGCAAATAATACTCCAGTGTGCTACGTGTTTTCTGTAACATTTTGAAATGCAAGTAGACGTATTAAATCAAAATATACACTCACAGGCGACAGGTCAGGTTGTAACTTCGGTGGGCAGCCTGAACACGTGTTTGTTTGTTTGTTTGTTTTTAAAAAAAGAAAATTGCTTTGCCCATTGTGTCAACATTTAGGATCCCATCCCCGGGGCTTGGTAGGCTTTGGGGGCAAGATTGTTACCAGCTGAGTTTTGGGGAAGCTGAACAGTAAAGTAGATGTGTAATGAATAGCACATCTCTGACAGAGTGGAACTTACATTGAGGTCTTTTTTCTTTCCGTCTTTCCTTTTGTCTTTCTATACTTCACTCTGTAAATGGTAGCTCACTGTGAGCAGAATACCATTTGCACATAGCTTTGCACTGAAACAATTTACAAATCTCAGCTCTAACTCAGTCTGAATGCGGGTTTGACTGTCATTTCAGCAGTGTGGTTCCTGCGTTAATATTCTGAGGTATTACAAACACTCTGCTTCCAAAGAACTGCATGTGAAATGGCTCTGCATATGTTTGGATTTTGGAACAATTTTATGAAAATGATGTCACTTATTGGTTTTAAAAGGCTTCTGATTTGGCTGATTGGAAAGGCATTGCATTTAAGAGGAATTTTAGCTATTTTAAATCCGGCTCTTTCCCTTTGAAGCAGTTTTTAGACAAGCTGATATGTCAGCAAAAATTGAAATGTCATCTGGTCTTTGCAGCAGTATGATGCATGTTAAAGAATCCAACTTTTGTGAGTGAATTTTGACTTTCCCTGTGCTCAGGTTGATGCCGGGATAGGAATGAGTCCAGGAAACTTTAGAGGCATGGGTTCACGGTTGTAAGAGCTTGTGAAATGTCCTGCTGAGAGTTATGAAAAGATTCCATTCTGCTATCCAGATAGATTTCATATTTTAGTGTATCCAGTTTATCTATTCTTAAAATAAATGTTATGCTTTATTTTAAAACAAAGGCTGATGCTGTTCCCTGCTTGCAGGCCATTGAAGAGAAGTGTGTTGTGCAAATAAGCAGAGTTGGGGCTGTACTTGCTGGATGTTTTTGGTGTGACGGGTGGTCTTGTGTGTTCACATGACATCTATTCACAAGGACGGGGTTTTGCTGCTTAGACTTCTGATGGGGTTTTTTTTTCAGATGGGTTTCCTGTTCTGTTTTTTACGGATGCATAAAGACAATATCACTCCCTGCTATGGACATGATGCTGGATGGACTACCTTATGGGGGTTTTTTACCTCTGTGTGTGTGTGTGTTTAAATATACATCGCTTCTTATGATAAAGCATGGCATAGAAAGCTGGTTGGGTTTTACTGCGAGAGGACAAACCTCTGAATGAAAGGAGTTGTTTTGGCAAATCAGTTCTTTTGCTGAGAATGAAGACAGTTTCATAGATTTCATAGACATTAGGGCTGGAAGGGACCTCGGGAGATCATCGAGTCCAGCCCCCTGCCCAAGGGGCAGGAAGTCAGCTGGGGTCCTAGGATCCCAGCAAGATAAGCATCCAATTTACTCTTGAAGGTGTTCAATGTAGGTGCTTGAACCACCTCCGCTGGCAGACTGCTCCAGACCTTGGGGGCTCGGACAGGAAAGAAATTCTTCCTTATGTCCAGCCTGAAACGGTCTTGCAGGAGTTTGTGACCGTTCGACCTCGTCATCCCATGGGGCGCTCTGGTGAACAGACGTTCCCCCAGATCCTGGTGGTCACCCCTGATAAACTTATAGGTGGCCATCAGATCACCCCTGAGCTGCACTTTTCCAGGCTAAAGAGTCCCATGGCTCTCAGCCTGTCATCGTAAGATCTGTTTTCCTGACCTCTGATCATGCGCGTGGCTCTCCTCTGGACTCTCTCAAGCTTCTCCACATCCTTTTTGAATTGTGGAGCCCAAAACTGGACACTGCTCCAGCTGCGGCCTCACCAAGGCCGAGTACAAGGGGAGAATGACGTCCCGGGATTTGCTCGAGAAGCATCTATGGATGCACGCCAGCATTTTGGTCGCTTTACTAGCCGCAGCATCGCATCGGAGGCTCATGTTCATCTTGTGGTCAATGATGACCCCCAAGTCTTTTTCTTCTGTAGTGCTAACCAACGTAGCACTGCCGAGCCTATAAGGGTGCTGCAGGTTTTTCCTCCCAAGGTGGAGAACCTTGCATTTTTTGGTTGGGAGGGGTCAAGGTTGTAGCTGTGTTGGTTTATGGACACAGGCAGATAAGGTTCGTTGGGTAAATCTGGTATCTTTTATCTAACCAACTCAGATAGTTGGAAAAATTCTTCTTTGCAAGCTTTTGGGTATAAATACCCTTCACTGGGCTGAGGAAGCATCTGCAGTTGGTGCATGCTCTTCTTAGATGGAAGACAGTTGGGAGAGATTTAGCTGAGATGCTCTCAGATCTCCTACTTTGTTCCTACATCTGTGCTCTTTGCATTACTGCTATGATTTGGCATAAATGGTGCAGTTATAAGTGCCTGCAATGTTGCTGTCCTCCAGTTTGGGACTGGGAAATGTGAGCAGTTGATTATAGAGTCTCTGTTTGGCTGCGGTGCACTAGCACAGCCCTCTGTATACTGTAAGTGTCTAGTGTGCAAAGAAAGGCTTTCATAAGAAAAACAGGACTTTTGTGGGCATTTTAGAAAAATCTCCATGATGTCCTGTAATTATTTTACAGAAATTAAATAAGAGAACCAAAAATTGGAGTTTAAAATACATTGCTGTCATCCAACTCCCATTGACTTGGTTACGTTACAGGGAAACAAAATCCTACTCGACTTTTTCAGTGAACAACCAAAATCCCCTCAATTTCAGACTCCTAGGAGCTCATGTACAAAGATTGTGGATAGGCAATTACAGTTCATTGTTTGGGGCAATGTCTGGAGTGGCGTGAACAATTCTGAACAATTTTTTAGTTGGTCTAATAAAAGATCTCACATTTACCCCAAGTACCTTGTCTGCCTATGTCTGTAGACCAACACAGCTACAACCTACACCCTGTAGGCACTTAAGGCTTTCAAAATCATAGTATCCACGTACATCCCAGTTAATACAGTTAATATCACAAGCTTGTACTCGTCAGTGGAGTAAGGAAATATATTGCCATTTGCAGGCGAGAAGCTGAGGCAGAAAGTAAATTGTCACTTGGCCAAGGGCCTGCAAGGAGTCGTGGCTGAGCTACAAACTGCGGGCAGGGCTTGTGAGTCCGTCCAGCGCTCTCTCCCCTTGACCAGGCTTCTTGGACTCACGGACCACTGCCCAGCCTCCATTTCTCATAGGCCACGTCATGCCATTATCGTGAACCAGGAGCGTAAATCATGCCGCCCACATGCCAGATTCGACTCCATCTGACCCGGTGGGCTATGGAAGCTGGGGCATGGCTGGAGGGGGAGGACCACAATTTGGCCGTGCAATTCAGCACCTCTGTGTCCTGATGGACATGGCCTTCATATCCCTGCTTGCCCAGTGACTGCTTACCTCACTGCCCCCGCTGCTCCCTACCACACCTGGCTTGTGAAGGTCCAGGTCTGACCCGGGGCACGGGGTGAGTTTGACACCCATCACAAACCTTTTAATTAAATGGGGAGGGCAATGTGATTGATTGGCAGACCTGCAGTTTCGAGCCCATGACACTAGACTCTCCTTCCTCCAAAGAAAGGCTTATTTCCTTGCATCTCCTGTTTGCAAACAGGAGCTGGCATAACTTAGGAAGGTAAAATTGTAATGGTACAAAAGGCATCCTGAAGGGCTTCTTGCGGTTCACTTTCTGGAGTGCCTGTAGCTATCTATGGTTGTTTTCCTATGTAAACTCCCCTTTCCAGGGGTCTGTACACCTAATATACGTAGACACGCAAACTCTTAAACTCGCTAAATAAACACCTAAGACACTCTGCTCCTTATCCAGGAGCGCGGAGGCCTTTGGCAGTGCTGCCATCTTGGTACCAAAAATGAAGAAAAGCTTTTCTTGTTTCTCTCTAAAGTCAGGACATAAGTGCTTTGGCAAGTTGCTTTGATTTCAGCTAAAAAGCCTCTGGTTTGCAGAGCTGCTTTAATGCAGAGGGCTAGTTTGCCTTTTGATCCTCTTAAGCTGGGTTGTTTGATGTGAAAAACACCCTGGGTCCTGCGCTGCAGAGGAGCAGCTTTTCAGCTCTATGTGTGTGGCTTCTGGAGAGGTCCTGGCAGAGGCCAGAGTGGCGGGGGGCTCGGGGAAGCTGGTGAGGCCGCTCTCTAAATAAAGGGGCCTCTATTTCTTCAGATTCTTTCGCTGGAACTAAATATCACGATCCCTGAAACTCTTACCTCATTAAAGAACAAGCCAGACTTCTCGAGCACGCGGGCAGAGTTGCAATGCGGCCTGTTCCATCGGGCTGATTTGCTGAGCAGATAAAGGGAGTTTTTAACCCAAGAATGGTATGTCAAATGTGACCTTGGCTTTTTAAATGGTTTACTTTCACTCATGTGTCAAAACACGGTTTAACTATTAAATGCAGAATTGGATTTGACTTGGCACATATGAGAGCCTTCCATTACAGCTGCAGTCAAAATATGACTCTGTCTGATGTACGGCAGCGGTTCGAGCCAGTGGATTTCTAGCAAGCCAAGAATTCCTCCTCTGACTGTTTGCTTTTGTGAAAATAGCTTCAGCCACTGGCTTCAGACCTGGGGCAGCTATAAGGTAGTGCGCTTCCCCAGCTGGAAGAGCAAAAATAATGAGATGTACAGGACAACCGAGAGGATGTTTTTCTACCCAGTATTCTCTGGGGTTTGGGCAAAATAAGATTTTTTCCTCCTTAACATTTTTATTTTCTGGTAAAAACCTTTCGCTCAGAAGTGTATAGTTCAGCGGAAGCAAGGCATCAACCAAAAACTATGTGAAATATTTGGATCTGTTAGGATAGAAACTCAGTGCTGGATTGCAGCGCTCAGTTGATATACCTGGGACTATGGACAGATGCAGCATGTTCATCCTGAGGTTTCGCACACATCGGTAATGTTTCTTCTCCAAGTGTGGGCTGAACTGCAGGATGGATGGAAAATTAATGATTTTTTTTTTTTTTAAATCAGAAACTTAGATTTTTTTATTTAAATCAGGCAAGGTTCTTTGCATAAATGTGATATCTTTTATTAGACCAACTGAGTAGAAAAAAAATTCTTAGTAATCATCCTTCTTATTTAAATCAGATTTGTTTGATGTAATCTTTTTTAAAATTTTTTTTTGCTAAGATGCTTTTTTTTGAAAAAATAAACCTATATAAAGATAGTTTTAATTAAAGTGCAAAGATATCATCATGGAATAGGGATCATAACTTCTAATTATATACTACTTGAGACGATATATTCATGTATTCATGTCAGAAAAGTTTCATAAACAGGTCACAACAGGCCATGGACTATGTTAGGGGCCCAATTTTATGGGGTTCCCAGAGGCTTCTCTATAGATTAGTAAAGACTAAAAAAAACCACTCTACCCAGTGGGACTCAGTGCTTAGTCTAGAAAATCCCATTAAGCATCTCTGAAGCTGAGTTTCATTTCTTAAACCGTGGATTTGTCTCCAGAGAGAAATCCTTGTTAACTGCTGGATATGGAGATGGGAGAGAATAAACCTGATACCCACCCATAAGCCCTCTTGCCCCTGCAGATTTGTGCACACAGTCAAGCCTTTACCTCTCACTAGAAGTGCAGAGTTTCAAGAAATTAAATGAATAATGGCTATCAAACAGCAAGAATGCACGTTTTGTAGAAAATAATGATTAAATTGAGGCTTCCTGACCTGCGATTTAAATAGTAACTTAAATGGATTTGACTTAAATCCACCCTGCTGGACTGGGACCATTATTTTATCTTGCTGTAAAGCTGAGACACTTTCAGGCGTCTGTATTGGAGCTCTGTTACTGATGCAGAAACGTGCACAACACTGCAATACTGATGCAGTGAACTGAGCTTTGCTGCTCCGAATCCATTGTGACTTTTTAACTCATGACCTTTAGAAAGAAACGTAGGGCCAGACTCTTACTACTGATGTGGAACAATTTAAAAACCCTTTAATGAAAATGTATTGCCATGTAAGCATGCAGCAGGGTTGGGTGCAGCATGAAAGATTTGATCGCTTCTAACTGTGTGGGGATCTTTGGAGAAGACTTTAAGATGCTGAACAGTTGACTTCTGCTGGCCTCACTGGGAGCTGTGGAGCTTGCTGCCTCACAGGATTGGGCCCCTCAAACCTTTTCATAGATTCATAGACTGCAAGGGGCTGGAAGGGACCTCGGAAGATCATCGGGTCCAGCCGCCTGCATCAAGCAGGGAAGACATCTGCCGTCAGGAGACCCCAGCAAGGTGCCCATCCAGTCTCCTCTTGAAGACTTCCAGGGTAGGTGATTGCACCATCTCTGGAGAAAGCTTATTCCAGTCTGGACACTGACTGTGAAGAAGTTTTTCCTAATATTGAGCCTGAATTGGTCTTCCAGGAGTTTGTGGCCATTACTCCTAGTTTTCCCCTCAGGTGCCCTGGTGAACAGTTGCTCACCAAGCCCTTGATGTACTCCCCTGTGAACTGCTACCAGGTCCCCTCTCAGCCTTCTTTTCCTCAGGCAGAAGTGTCCCAGGTCCTTCAGCCTTTTCTTGTATGGCTTGCCTTATGGCTTGCCTCTGATCATATGGGTGGCTCTTCTTTGGACTCTCTCAAACTTGCCCACATCCTTGTTAAAGTGTGGTGCCCAGAACCGGACGCAGTCCTCCGGCTGCGGTCTCACCAGTGCAGAGTGGAGTGGAAGAATCACCTCCTTGGCTTTGCTGGAGATGCATTGATTGATGCATGCCAGGGTATTGTTAGCCCTGCTGGCTACAGCATCGCACTGCCGGCTCATGTTCATCCTGTGGTCTATTATTACACCCAGGTCCCTTTCGTTCATGGTGCTGGTCAGTTTGGTGCTGTAGTTGTGTTGGGGGTTGCTTGTCCCAAGGTGAAACACTTCACATCTTGATGTTGAACTTCATCAGGAACTGATCCGCCCAACTTGCCAGCTTGTCTAGGTCCACTTATATCTACAGCCTGTCTTCAAGCATGACCACTCTTGGATGAAGATCATCTGGTCTTGCTGACTTGTATACGTCTAATTTTTTAATTGGTCATACACCAATCTTACAGCAATAGTAGGAAGGCAGTTATTCCTACCATGCTCATCCTGTACTCTGCCTGGCGTGGTTTTCCCCTTGGTCCAGTGAAAGGTGGATGCAAAGTCATCATCCAGGAGTTCAGCTTTCTCCTGGATGCTGGTAACCAGCTCTCATGAGTTGTTGAGCAGTGGCCCCATACTCCTATTTGTTTTCCTCCTGTTCCCTATGTATCTAAAGAACGACTTCTTGTTGTTTTTGATTCCCATTGCTAATCTAAGTTTGGTTGCCGCTTTAGCCTCTCTTATCTGTTCCCTGGAAATGCGGGCCATCATGGAATAGTCCTCGGGGCCTGTCCCAAGCTTCCATTGTTTATAAGCCTCTTTCTTTTTTCTTTCCTCTTTCTTTGTCTGTCTGGGCAGTTTTTAAAAATATCAACAAATGTCTCTGCCTGCTCTTTGTCCAAAGGCAAATTGTCTTCTTAAGTATATCCATTTGAGTTATTGGTTTGTGAGGTCTTGAACCCAAATGAATACGTTTTACTTCTGCATGGGTATTTAATGCACAAATACATGATTAAAGAAGAGTCGTTGTAGCCCAGGAGCTTTAAGCTATGGGGAAAAAAAACTCCCAAGTAAATGGCTTTACATCTATTTGTGCCCTTCTTATTGCAACAGCTGTAGGGGCATCAACAACGGAAGGGCAAAATGCATCCGTTTTGCTTTGCAGTTGTACCAAGGGTCTTTTCTTAAAGGACAAAAATGTCTTTCCAGTCACGCTCGTTCAGTCAGGTTAGCTTAACACTCCTGAAAATCTCAGTTGAGACTCAGGCTACTGTGCTTGAAGTTATATTAGCTGGTTGTGCTCGTAGCCTAAGGGTTTTTTCAGTCCTGTCAACCCAACTCGAATTAAAACTGGTTTTGCCAGTGGGAAGAGAGATGCTCATGAAGGGATAGGGTATGCAAAGGAAAGCAGGGAGCAAGAGATGGGAATAACAAATCAAAATGTCCTAGGCGGCCTGTTCTAGTATTGCCTCCAATTTTCATGGAATCTAGGATTTCACCCTACCTGCTTTTTCAGCATCTCGTTCTTACTGTTTATGCCAATGGGACAGATAGTAGTTGAGAAACAATTTATGAAGTGGCTATTGGGATCTCAGCAGTTTTGGGCTCCACTTTTTTAAAAGATGTGGAGAAGTCAGAGAGGGTCCAGAGATGGGCGACAAATGGGATAAAGGGCTTGGAGGACAAGTTGGACAAGGAGAGGCTAAAGGAGCTGGGCAGGTTCGGCTTGCAGAAAAGGCAGCTAAGAGGGGACAGGAGAGCAGTCTTTGCACAGTTGAAGGGCTGCCATCAAGAGGAGGAAAAGCACCTTTTCTTCCTTGCTGCAGAGAGGAGGACACGGAGCAATGGCCAGAAGTTGCAGCAAAGTAGGTTTACACTGGATATCCAGAAAAAAACCTTCTTTATTGTTAGACCGGGGAGGCAGTGGAATAGGCTGCCCAGGGAAGTTGTGGGATCTTCCTCACCGGAGGTTCAAGAGGAGGTTGGCTAGGCATTGATCTAGGCGTAGCAGTGTCTATATCCTGGGGTATGTCCTAGGTTTCTGGGTTTTGCTGCTGGCTGCATGGGGCAGGGAGGGGACTTTTTCCCCCTCCTGCTGCTATGGGTGTTGGGGTTCTCGTTTTTAAGCCTTCCTCAGAGGCACTGGGTGTTGGCTGCAGCTAAGGCTGGAGATTTTGGCCAGGGTGGGCCAATGCTTCTTCTGGGACTCAAACCCAGAGGGTCTGCCCCTCGGCACAGTCTCAACCCAATGCCATAGTTGGGATCAGGAAGGAGTTTTACCCTACACTCAGATTGGTACAGACTGCGCTTGCCTTCCTCTGTATCAGGGGCACGGCCCTCTGCATGGGATCTCTTGAGCATAGCTTTCCAGCAGCAGGAAGTTGGCTACCGTGGTCCCCTGCCTTACCTTTGACAGGTCCAGGTGTGATGTCTTGCGTTGTGTCGGGGTTAACTATGTAAGTAAGAGGTTAGACTGGATTTGTACAGGATGATTTGGATAGGGCTTATCTTGCCCCAGACATAGCAGGGTTGAACTAGATGACCTCTCAAGATCCTTTCCAGCCCTATTTCTCTCTGATTCACTGTGATCTAAGGGCTGGGTGGGAGCCATCAGAAAAGGTCATACCTTCTGCATTTTTACAAAAACCAACCCCCGAGCAGGCTCTGAGGTAAAGAATCAGTTTTCATGGTGTTCAATCCTGAGGTTCGATGAAATGATTGTGCAAACCGTATACTTGAAAACTAACCTTAAATGTCATGGGTTACAACGGCTGAGTGAAGATTTGGAAGACTTTTTAATTTACCATATTTTCTCACATACAACACACACCTTTTTCTCCGAAAATCACACCCTCCTGCCCTGCAAATTGGGGTGTGTATATTAAGGAGAGAAACTGATTTTTCTTGTTGGCTTTTAGGATAACTGCTGTGACATCTCTCACGGTTTATTTTCTTTAGAAATGATGTTCAAGGGAGAAACAAAAATGGCAGCTTTGGTAAAGTAGTGAATCAGATTTTGGATATAGGCAAAGTGATTTGTAGGGGTCCCAAAATACAGGGGTACTTTTCCTTGTTTCTATTTTGGGAAATGATTTGCATGTTCTGAACATATATGTTAACACAAAGCTTGCCTCTTAAGTAAATACGGAAGGATTTCGTAGTGAGTATAGATTGGCTTTTAAAATAAGGCCTGAAGAGTAAGGGTATTTCCTTATTCCACATACATATATTTACCCATTACAAACTTGAGAGTAAACGGCTTCAGATCAGACTTGCAGCCCAGCGATTGTCGTTCCCCTTGCATGCTAATAGAAGACACACCAGCTACATCTGTTCAGAGTTTCAGTCTACAAAAGGACAGCTTTTTCAGTAACCACTTGTCATGGACAAGTATATAGCAAACATTTTGGGTAAGACCTTCAAATGCAACCTCTGTTACCACTGTTTCAATCTATTCAGTGGAATAAAGCCACTTCCAACAAATAGTTTCCCTTAACCACATTCTTTATTTAAAGATCTGAATGCTGCAAAGTCATTCTTGCCAAGCTGTCAAAGTGGTTGCATTTTTTTGCAAAGAAAAATTTCCTTTAATACGCAGGCTGTTTTCATATTAAACCTGCATCATGGTCCGTGGTGGCAGAACGGCTCTGTTTTGCTTCTTTTTGTAGTCACCATGAAAATCGTATCGTTCTAGCCATGCAGCTTAGGGTTGGATTTTCAGATTCCCTTTGTACAGTAGAACATGGACAGCTTTAGGCAGAACTGAACTAGCGAGGAGTCCAGGTGTTACCTCCTCAATAGCCCCTCTGACTTCGGTGGAGCTACCTGCTTGCAAGGACTCCCCACCATCCACTTAGCCCTGAAATCACATGTGTATTCACTGAGAGAGGTTGGCATTACGTGGTAGCTTCAACATTGACTGTGACAGTTTGAGGTAAGGCATCAAAGGTAACCTTGGAATCAACATTTTTCATACCTAGGACAGAGAGTTCTCTTTTTTTTGTTTTTTAGGAGACAATCCCTTTTGAGACGATGCCTATGAAGCAATCTCCTGTTTTAAAAAAAACCCTCCAAAATATCCCCAAGCATATGAAATAAAACACTCATCTACAGTTCTGAGACTGCCAGCTTCCTGAAGCAATTGTTTCAGTTTGTCCTCATAAGCACGGATCCTGGTTTTCTCTGATTTAAAAAAAAATCCCCAATTTTTTAATTAAAAAAGTAACCCCAAATCCATCTTTTCCCATGATTAAAATGAAACACCACTAATATATGGATGCAAATACAGTGGTTGTTTCATTTTAAACACAGAATAATGTGGATTTTGGGTTCCGTTTTTTAATCCAAAAATTGGATATTTTATTTTTTTTATCAGAGAAAACCAGGATCCCTGCTCAGAAGTGGTCCGGCGGGGTGAGTTTTACTGTATGTTTAAATTCTACTTGCGATCCTAAGTACAGTTAATGGTTCAGTCAGTGCTAAACAATGCAGTTGTTTTCTGTTAAAGAAGTGCAGTCATGGCTTTCAGTCCGCCGTTCTTGAATACAGCATCTGTCCTTTTTGTAGACAATTCACTTTTCCTCTAGGTCAGTGCCTGTGGAGTGCTTTGCTAGGAACAGGATTAAGAAGACCCCATGAAAATGAAGAGGCTTTAATGTGTTGGGCAAAGCTGCTGAGTTATGCCCGTAATTTGTGTCTTTGCTGCGTTTCTTGTTTTTTCCTCTCCCACATAGAAGACTTTAATTATTCAGTATCCTGTCTCTCATTGCCTGCAGTCACAGCTGCTCTCATCTCTGCAGGTTGTTTCGTAGCTGAGCCCTGTCCTTGGATATACACTGTTGTCATTTGCAAATCAGATCACAATTTAACTTGCATCAAAGAAACCCTAATAAAAGTAGTTAGGGTTTGCTGTGAAGGGAACAACGTGGCCCTTCTGTTTTGTCGTTCTCAGACTCTCCTCGCTGTTGCCCCGTCCAGAGCTACCTTGAAAATTTAGTAATAGCTGTTGAACAGACTGGTTGGAAATGTTCTCTCTAGCATCTCTATACCAATAAGGGCAGATGCCAGGGGGGGTAATGAGAGATAGAGTTCATTGTTCTTCCTCTACAGCAGTGGTTCTCAACCTTTTTTGTACCGGGACCCATCTGGAACTATCGGTGTACAGTCCTGACCTACAGTGCCCTGGCCTTGCTGGTGCCCCTCACTCCCATCCTATAGCCCCTTGCCCCCTGGAGCTGCCCCGGTCCCGTTCAGACTGGAGTGCAGTGGCTACAGTGGCTCTGGCTCATGCAGGCAGCAACAGAGTGAATCCGGCCCTGGCACAGGCTGGAGGAAGGAAGAGGGGAGGAACAGGCAGCCTGGCCATGGCGTCTTCTGGGCACCTCACCCATGAGAGTATGAGCGCCAGCCCCAGGGCCACTAGCCCAGCCACACAGCTCCCTGCTGCCTCTGAAGCCCCCCCCCACTCCCTTCCCCTGCTGGGGGGCCAGGCACCTTCCCCTGCCCCCTCTGCCCTGATGCAGCCTCAGTGCCTGGCCACCTTCCCCCAGTGCCAGCAGGCATGCTCCCCCACCCCTCCCAGCTGTCCCTTCCACAGCCCTGCCCCACCAAACAGTCCCCAAGCCCTGGACCTCCAACCCTGTCCCCCAAACACTTACCTGAATCCAGCTGCTGGGGCTGCTCCCACCACCCTGCCTGGCTGCCTGCCGGCCTTGTGCGTGTGCGCGCGCAGACACACATGCACCTGCTGCTGCCAGTTGCCCCAAGCAGCTTCTTGCTGGCTGGAAGACTGCCAGCCTATAAAGGGAAACCTGCATTTTTCTGGGTCTTGCTTGCGACCCTTTCAAATATTCTTGTGACCTGCTTTTGGGCCACAACCCACCAGTTGAAAAATGCTACTCTAAAGGATCCAGTCCTGCCACTGGACAGAGTATTGGGCTAGAATGGATGGACCATTGGTCTGACCCAGTATGGCACTGCTTCTGTCTTTATGAAGACAGACAACTTCTTTGTCATTATGGCAGCTCTCTCAGTTCTTGGAAGTGCTTCATGCACCCTTGTGGTCCATGCTGCACAACTGGAAAATTCTCTAGTCAACCTTTTCCTACTCTGTCTCTCTGTTTTTAGTATAAATAGACCACTAGGGAATCAGAACTCATGGTAGAGGTGGTATCTTTTATTAGACCAACTAGGTATTTGCCTGTATCCCATAGACTAGTAGTGCTTTCTGCATCCTGTCTTTCATGTCAGCGAGGCAGCTGCATCCAAGGAGTTCGCAAAGTTTCTCTATGGAACGCGCCAGTAACTATAAGGGTTTTTGCTAACGTACACAACTCTCAGAACTGTACTGGCTCACAAGATCTTGTAGGATGTCTCCATGCGATGGATGGATCTTTCTGTGGCTCAATAGATAGATCTCTCTGTGGATAGATATAGATATTGGACTTCACAGAACAGCCTATAACAGGCAAGTAAGACATATGGTGGCGTTAGTGGTATTTGCTTCCTTTATACTAACGCAGGTTTTAACTCCAGCTCTGTGGAATTAAGTCTTTGTACCCACCATTCTTGTCGACTTGGAGAGATGTTTTGCCGTTTTAAGGGCAAAACATTTGGAACTCATAAGTGAGGGGCTCCTTGTGGGGGCCAGTCTTTTGTTTGTTCCTCCAGGGTGACCCCCTAATGCTGCTCAGTGCAGCCTTATTGTCCTTGCCCAACTGAGCCAAGTAAAACTGGCACCCAATCCTACAGAAATAGGAAGTGGCCAGGCATCTTGTGTTTCTGCTGCACCTGGCTCCCGGTTCTCAACACATTCAGTGCTGCCTGGATACACCAGAGAGAAGGCACCCTGGCAATAAATTATCACCTTGGCAATAAATTATGCTGGACTCCTACAATGTACATAGAAACAGTTGAAAGAATTAAATCAGGTTTTTAATATTTCTACCTGTACCTGTAATTTCTACTTTTTCTGTTCATAGAACTGTAGAGAATTGGGGTTGGAAGGGACCTTCCACTGACACCTTCCGGTGCAGAATACTGTGTGCCGTATCCCAGAATAAATACTGTGGCCTTCATTGGCCCTGAACTCACCCATATGATGTAATACTTGAAAAATATTTATTTAAAGTTCAGTTCCTTGTTATCATTTTTGATGCACAGAAATTTAATTTTATGCATAAAGAATATCAAAATGTAACTTACTGGCTGTTTCACAAATTTCACGTTCCTCAGTGTTCAGTATTCTGTAAATCAAATTACCGCAGTTATCTATGCAATGTGTACAACCTTTTAAAAAGCCAAAAAATCTGACTATAAAATTTCAGTGATCCCTGGAAACCAGCTTCACGCTGAGGTTGAGAACAATTGTTCTGCCTGAAAGCATTAATGTAACCGTTACTTCTGACCTAAGTCTTGTGCTAGCTGACCCAGTGATTCTGCGCCAGGTGGCTGCACGTAGACTAGAAAAGGTCTAAAACCTCTTCTTCCAAGGAGGCAGAGGAGAAATGGCATGGCCTTGTGAAAACAAACATATTTTATGCCTGCCTCCTCTTCTCCCACATACCTAGTCCTAAAACCAGTCCTTGTCAAGAAGGCTCATTGTAACCCTTTTTACCTTTTTACTCGTTCCAGGTTTACAGGAACAGACGGGCCAAGTGGTTTTGGATTTGAATTGACATTTCGACTCAAGAGGGAAACGGGAGAGTCGGCACCACCTACGTGGCCAGCAGAGTTAATGCAAGGCTTGGCCAGATACGTCTTTCAGTCAGGTACTGTGATGTTGAAGCGTGTTGCTTTGTTTTCTCTAAGCCTGAATTTCTGTGTTGTACTGGAGTCTTGTGATGTCATAATTCCACTCTCCTTTGTTTTAAATTTGACATCTGTCTTGTCTGAAAGTACCGTTTTGGTCAAAATGGTTGTGTTTCCAACATAGCTTGCTTAGGGCATATCTACACATGTACTTTAATGCGCATTAGCCTATTTTAATGTGCATTAAAGCGTCACTTAAAAAAGTATGCTATTTAGAGTTAATGCACATTAAAATAGACTAATGGGTCTTAAGCATCACTTAAAAACTGTGCTCTTTAGTTAATGAGCATTAAGACAGGCTAATGTGCATTTTCTTAGTCCCTCACAATGAGAGCATTTGTACACATACTTCCGCTGCAGCGCTGGGTGCTTTTAAAAGTCTTTGGGATTACTTACAACAAATAAGGTGCTGCTTACTGATGGAAGAAGATAGATATTATGTGGCATGTTAAAGATGGCAGGGAAGAAATCGGGGATACACAGGAAATCCTGGCACTGTTAGTGAGGTGGAAGAGCCATCAGAAAATGTCATACCTTCTGCATTTTTACAATAACCAAACCCCCGAGCAGGGTCATAAGTGAAGACTCAGTTTTCACGATGTTCCATCCTGAGGTTCGGTGGAATGATTGTGCATGCAGTATACTTGAAAACTAACCTTAAATGTCATGGGTCACAAAAGCTGAGTGAAAAGATTTTTAATTTACCATATTTTCTCACATACAACACACCTTTTTCTCCAAAAATCACCCCCTCTCCCCACCTCCCACCCCCACCCCAGAAAAATGAGGGTGCATGTATGAAGGGGGGAAACTGATTTTATGTCTGGTTTGGAAAAGTGTACAGACTGACAAGGGGCAAAGCACTGCTGGACTTGGTATTGGCCAAAGGGGATGTTCTAGTCCGTGACCTGAGAGTCAAAGGGAAGCTGGGGGACAGTGACCACGAGTTGAGCACTTTCTCTATTCACCACAAAGCTGGCAAGTCAGTCAGCAGTATGAAAGTCCTTGACTTTAGGGAAGCCGACTTCCACAAGCTTAGGAGGCTATTTGTTCAGTCCCTGAGAAACCACAATCTGGCAGGGAGGAATGTCGATGATGAGTGGTCATTCCTCAAGGATGCAATCTTTGAAGCACAAGGGAAGTCCATTCCAACCCACAGAAAAAGTAGCAAAAGGGCTGGATGACCTCCTTGGCTCAATAGGGAACTCAAGGACCTCCTGCACCTAAAAAAGAAGCTTATAAAGGATGGAAGACGGGAAACACCACTTAGGAGGAGTACCCAGCAATAGCCCACCCCTGTAGGGAGCAAACTAGGAAAGCCAACGCTGAAACTGAGCTCAAACTGGCCATTCAAATGAAGGACTATAAAAAGTCCTTCTTCAAATATGTGAGAAGTCGGAAAAAGAGTAAGGGTACCATTGGACCTTTACTAAACCAAGTGGGGCAGCTGATAACCGACACTCAGGAAAAAGCCAATCTCCTTACCGACTACTTTGCATTGGTCTTCCATCAGCTCCGTGGGATCACCATGCCTGACAAGAGGCAGGATCACCAGGGGAAGGGCAAAACTGTGCCCATCATTACCACTGATCTTGTGAGGGAATACCTTAAGATGCTGGCTATCCACAAATCAGCCAGCCCTGATGGAATTGGAGTGCTAAAGGAACTAGCTCACACTATAGCACAGCCTATGGTGAGGATATTCAAGAACTCATGGCAGTCGGGCAACATGCCTGATGATTGGAAGAGGGCCAGTGTGGTGCCTGTCTTCAAGAAGGGGAGAAGGGAAGATCCAGAGAACTAGAGGCAAGTTAGCTTGACCTCAATCCCTGGAAAGATCTTGGAAAAAGTCATTGAGGAAACCATTATCAACATCCTAACAGATGTAATTTCTGAGAGATACCCAACACAGCTTTGTGCTGGGTAGATCTTGTCTGACCAACCTGATTTCCTTCTATGACCAGGTGACGCATCACCTGAACAAAGGAGAAGGGGTGGATATCATATTTTTGGACTTCAAGAAAGCCTTTGACCCTGTGTCCCATGAGGACTTCATGGAAGAAATTGGGGAATCGCGGCTTAGACAGTTTCACAGTCCGATGGCTTGGGAACTGGCTCCTTGGATAGATCCAGAGAGTGATAGTTGTTGGAACCGAATCAACGTGGAGTGTGGTCACCAGTGGCATCCCCCGTGGGCTCTGTTCTCGGACGTGTACTCTTCAGTGTGTTTATAATTGATCTGGACTTGGGTGTTATAAGCGGATTGGCCAAGTTTGCTGATGACACCAAACTATGGGGAAGTGCGGACACCCTAGAGGATAGGCTGGCAATCCAGGCCAACCTCAACAGGCTTACAAGATCAAAACCTGGTGGCATTCAACACTGAGAAATTCAAGGTGCTCCACCTTGGGAGAAAGAACTCGCACCATGCTTATAGCCTTGGCAGTGGTACACTCACTAGCACCACAACTGAAAGAGACTTGAGGGTGAAGATGGACCACAAGATGAACGTGAGCCACCAATGCAATGCCACAGCCGGCAGAGTGAACAAAACTCTGGCCTGCATCTTCTGATGCATCTCGGACAAGACCCGGAAAGTCTTCCTCCCACTTTATTGGGCTTGGTGAGACCGCAGCTGGAGTACTGCGTCCAGTTCTGGGCTCCGCAATTCCGAAAGGATGTGGAGAAGCTTGAGAGAGTCCAGAGGAGAGCCACGCGCATGATCAGAGGTCGAGAGAGCAGGCCTTGTGAGGAGAGTTTGAGAGGCTCAGGGGGGACTTGGGGGCAGCCTGTAAGTACATAAGGGGTGTGCATCAGGAACTGGGGGAACGTCTGTTCACCAGGGCATCCCATGAGAAGACCAGGTCCAATGGTCACAAACTCTTGGAAGACCGTTTTAGGCTAGACATAAGGAAAAACTTCTTTATTGTCCAAGTCCCCAGGGCCTGGAATAGACTGCCTCCCCAGAGGTGGTGCAGGCACCTACTCTGGCTTACTTATGAAACACTCGACTGTTTATCTTGCTGGGATCATTTGACCCCTGCTGACTGCCTGCCGTTTGGGCAGGTGGCTGGACCTGATGATCTTGCCAGGGCCCTTCCAGCCTTAAAGTCTATGCAGTCTATGACTTAATGGCTTATTGTTCTTCACTCCACAGGTATTAACAATTATCTGTCCTTTTTAATGGTCCACTAATCAAGCCAGACTTTCTTAGGGCAATTTTGCTGTCTGCTAGCTACTCCTGGTCTCTCTCCCCCTGTTTCAGAGCCTTGGAGACTCTTTAGCTCTTTTGAGAATCATGCATCTACTCATGGAGACCAGTCCTCAGCAGCAGCTAGGGTTTCAGCCTTAGGTAAGCAGGAAGGGGAGGGTGAGTTAGCTGAAGATTAGGCTTTGTCCCTGCTTTATGCAGCCATAACTCTGGTAAATCTATTTCTTTATTCTGCCTTTCAAAAACAAGGTAGATTTTATATTCCAGGGTATGCTATATGCGAGAAAATATGGTATTTTGGGATCCTTTATGCCAGTTGAAGTAATTTCTAAAATCACTGATTACAGGCAGGTAGCCTTGGAGATGGTCACCAGATCAGTTTTCCTAGAACTTAATAAATTACTCAGTAACTACTCTGGGTGTTGCTGTTACCGAGTCCTGTGACGGACTTCTAAAAGGGAGAGATCTAAGCAAAAAGAAGATCATCCTGTTACCTCCTTTGTGCAGATCACTGGTGCCGCCCCTCTGCAGCGACTGCATGCGTCAGGCTACTTGCTTTTTAACAGCCGTTCAGCGGATCAACACGCTCCCTAAAGTTCCTTATCTTGATCTCAAGAATGCCCCTTGATGCAGCACAAAATGACAGGAGCGCCTGGCTTAAACTTTGCTCTTCCCATGGTTTGCAAACCTGTGGCCACGCTGCCTTCTCCAGAGTCAGGTCTGCCTGCTCTCACTGGAACTTTTCTGAACGTCATCGTTTTTCAGGAAGTGTCTTATTCCAGGCGAGTCCCCTAGCTTGTATCGGAGCACGTGTTTCCCCACCCTGCCTCCACCTGTTGTACACTGCCACTCTTTCATCATGACACTTGGCAGTGGCTGTATTAATAAACCTAACTTTTTATGCCCTTTTGAAGGCTTTTTTGTACCAAACCAGGGAAGGCCTCGGAGAAGACAGGCTTGAGCATGCCTTGCCCACCTAAATCTGCTCCAGAGCTGGAAGGTCACCTGTGAAAGTGGCTCCACGCTCCTCCCCATGAGGCTCTGGCAGACCTGCCAGGGACTGAGAGCTCAGGAGCACACATTGGGGATGAGCCTGAAGTAACCGCATGGGAGAGCCGGCAGCACTGGTTTAGGTCAGCAGAAACAGGTGCGCCGAGTGTGGGCCAGGCATGCTCGGTCCTGTTTCCCTGAGCTGCGCTCTGAAACGGTGCAGACGAGCCCCGAGGTGCTTCCTTCAGACTTTGTGCTGATCGGTGCTGATAAAACATGGTTACGATTTCAAGTGGCTTTCGTAGCCTTTCAAAATCCCTACCGTTCTGCAAAGGAGGCGTTAAGCAACACGGCTAATGCCAGTCGTGTGCTAATGTCCCATCTCCTTCTGGGGAAAAGAGTATTCAGGGGCCTGGGTGTTGGTAGGATTTCTCAAAACTGTTCAGTGACTAGGGAAAGAGTGTTAGTTACGAAGGCAAACCTCTTACTTCTGGAGCAATCTGGTAGTAAGAGTTTCCCATGAACACCGGGACACTTCATTTCTGTGCATGTCATATGAATAACAGATCCGCTGTGCTCGAGAGAGCAACAGGGTTAGCCATTTGCAACAGATTCCCTACAGACTTCTCTGCTGGAAGGCCTCTTATGAATCTCTGCATATTTTTTTTTTTTAATGAATCTGCATAGACTACAGTTTCATCTTTCTGACAAGACATCCTACACGCCAGCTTTCTGCAAATTCTGGGAAAGACCAGCTCTATCTACATTCCTTACCAGCATTTCTCTGTGCCATCTTTTTCATGTTTAATTGGTCCATAGCCTGAAGTGCTGTCTTCAATTATTTAGGCCAGTGCTATTCTTATATTTATCACGTCTTGTTTGAGATACAGTTTAAATATGTTTTTAGATTGACTAAGTCTCCGAGTAGCACAGGTCTTAGGTAATTTTGTTGCATAGTGTATAAAGTAAGGACTGAGTTTGAAACGCAGCTGTCTGTTCTTGGTACCTTCAGCTCCATTGCAAGGCTGTGATGCAAGCAATCTGTTTCCTGCAGTAAAATGAAATTTCATGCTGCTGCGGTTAATAATCAGATTGTACCTTGTATCATGACCCCCAAGTCTCTTTCTGTTGTGGTGCTACACTGACTAGCACCATGACCAAAAGAGACTTAGGAGTCATGATCGACCAGAAGATGAACATGAGCCACCAATGTGTTGCCGCAGCCAGCAGAGCAAATAAAACTCTGGCTTGCATCCACCGATGCATTGCAGGACCCAAGAAGTCATCCTCCTGCTTTACTCGGCCTTGGTGAGGCCGCAGCTGGAGTACTGCATCCAGTTCTGCGGTCCGCACTTTGGGAAGGACATGGAGAAGCTTGAGAGAGTCCAGAGCAGAGCCATACACGTGATCAGAGGGCAGAAGAACAGGCCTTATGAGGAGTGGCTGAGAGCCATAGGACTCTTCAGCCTGGAGAAGCGTAGGCTCAGGGGGCACTTGGTGGCAGCCTATAAGTATATGAGGGGTGTGCATCAGGAACTGGGGGAACGTGTGTTCACCAGGGCACCCCAAGCGAATACAAGGTCTAACGGTCACAAACTCCAGGAAGACCGTTTTAGACCAGATACAAGGAAAAACTTCTTTACTGTCAGGGTCATCAGAGTCTGGAACAGACTCCCCGCAGAAATGGTGCAAGCAGCTGCTCTGACACCTTTAAGAAATGCTTGAATGCTTATCTCACTGGGGTGATCTGACTTCCTGCCCTTTGGGCAGGGAGCTGGACCCCATGATTTTCATAGACATAGATTTCATAGACATTAGGGCTGGAAGGGACCTCGGGAGATCATCGAGTCCAGCCCCCTGCCCAAGGGGCAGGAAGTCAGCTGGGGTCATAGGATCCCAGCAAGATAAGCATCCAATTTACTCTTGAAGGTGTTCA
>NW_017728951.1:24918077-24974089 GCF_001723895.1 Crocodylus porosus | reverse complement strand
TGACAACCAAGGTCCTGGAGCAAGCGGCCTCAGTCAGTTCCCGGGCGAACTCCTGGTCAAGCTCGGGACTTTGAGTGGGATGATCTTGCGAGGTCCCTTCCAGCCCTAATGTCTATATATTTATGAGAGCTTCATTGTCCTACAAATGCTTATTTGGCTAATGTGATTATGATTTGCCTGTCTGGGATAAACAGCCGCAGTGCTGTAGCTAGATAGTTTGGGCCCAGTCCTTCCCCGTCAGAGGCATGTGAGGTCAAAGCACTGACAGGCAACACATTTGGGGACAAGGTCAGTGAAGCGCTTCTCCCTGTTCCCACCAATCTCGGGTATTACTTGTTGCCAGTCTTTAGATGCATCCCCCTCTTTCTTAGATGTGGACAGACAAAACAACTGTGCTGGTTTTAGATTATACCAGCCATCATACTGAACCAATGATGATGCTTCATCTGTCTGCTCCTACACCGGTATAAATGGAGCTAAGTTACTGTAACTTTAATCTGGAATGAAATAGGCTTATACTTCTTTTAGCTGGGTGTGTACACGTGAGCAGGTAGTTCCTCCCCTGCAATATCTATAGCCCTTGCCTGGGAGCTTAGTCTGTTCTGCTCAGCCTCTTGCTGTCCGGATGTAGCTCGCTTCTCTTTGCTCTGCTGCATCCCCAGCTATTCCCCTGCTGACTAGGAGCTTAGTGCTGTGGTGCCTTCTGCCATTTAAGCCACTGTACCCCCTCTTCTCATTGTGACGGCAAGATGACTAAAGCCAGCTGGTGTTACTTCTGGTTCTAGACCAGTGATTTTCAACCAGGGTGCAGTGAGATCCCTTTCTCAAGCAGTGTTAGCTGTGCAAACACCTATACACGATTCCCAAGATGAACCCAGAGATTTCAGCTAGGAATCCACAGTGTCCAAGCCCCGTTGTGGTCTTTGAGATCTCTGCACCCAAGGAATTGCTGTATTAATTTTCTGTAGTCAAAAAAATGAGTGGAAGCTCAGAGCTGGCATTTTCTGAGGGGTGCTTTGAGTCTAAAAAATGGGTGGGGGGCACTGTTCTAGATCACAGGATTTTTCCCAGACAGTCTTACCTGCTTTGCAAGGTTGAAATGGATGATTTCTGCATTTTGCACTCCTTGGCTGTAGGCAGAGCACTCCCAAACACTGTACGCTGGGATATTAGCAGACATTTCGGAGACGGTTCTCTTGTCTTTGAAACACAGGCTGCTCAAGGCATGGTGTTGCCCTTGCAACGTTTTCTTATGTGCCTGGATATTTTCTACCTTACCACATCTGGCCACCCCAAATGTGGCTCTCGGATACAGCCGCGACTGGCATTGGTTAAAGACACAGGTATCAAATCAGTAAGACTTTCTTTTTTTCAATTTGTGGAAAATGTACTACTCATAAATGGCCTCTGAATCATTTGATGAACCAAAGCAGCTTGAATAATGCTCCTTACCTCATTCCCTAAGAAGTAAGAAGAAATAATGGTGGTGAATATACAGCCCCTGCTGGGGCTGGTACAGAAGCCACAGCTGGGAGTGGGCTGCAAAACTGTTGGCTGTTATAAAATAGTCTTGTATTCGCCCATCTCAGAGCTCAGCACATCCCTCTGAATATTTAGCCCAAGTTTGTATTGTAGGTGCTTTATTAAACATTGCAGGAGCGTTGGGGAATGGGATGTAGCTTTACCCACTGCTTTTCATATGGAGGTGATAGAGTGGAAAATACATCTCACAATTACTGCCTAAAATAATCCTTGTGGATTACTTGCAATTAAGAAACTCCCTTCCCTGGGTAATCTGTGCCCTCACCCAGGTTGTTTTGTGACAAATGTGTTTAAGTGAATGGGTATTGCACTCTTTGGTTTCCAACACCGCTGCCTGTCGTACTTTGGAAAATCAGCCTTCTGCGTTGGATTTGAGAACTCTTGAAGCCTTGGCTTCTCTGTTCACTGTAGCAAACACTTGGTGCTTTGTGCTTTTCATTAAATGGTAGTGATCCTCTGGTTCAACAAAATCGAGTTTGCAAGTCTCAAAGAATTTTATTTATGGCCTTATCTGCTCTTAATTTTTATCACTCTTTGACCGTGACCACAAATTCCAGCTGTTATTTTTAGTTTCAAAAGAGAACGACAATCTGGCAACCCTTGAAAATGAAACCTTGCATAATTTGATGACCTTAACTTGTTTTGGTTCATGGATACGATGGGAATATCTCGGGGTAGAAGAAATGTATGCCTCAGTGCAAACTGGGAAATAAAAACACAGGTCCAATAGCTTGCCTGTTTCAAGGCTTGTTAGATTTGTGGTTAACTCTATATATGCTTCATTAACAGAATAATTTTCCAACGTTGAAAGTTAGTATTTAGCTAGAGGGGATTGAATCAGACTATGCAGTACTGTCAACCCTTTCCAATGCAATCAACTTGTTTTTAAGAAGTTGCTCAGTTGGAACAAAAAGGCAATATTGTATTCACATTACAAAGATAAGCTTATGGTATATCTGAGCTTACATGGTTTTTATTTTTCTTGGCCTGAGACAGGCGAGTTGTACTTTTACCATTTGCTTTCAGTTGGAGTTTGGAAAGACCTGCCAGTAAATTGTGCATCATAAATGTAACCTGAAAACAGCTAGGGAGAGCATGCATTGGATTAAGTGTCTTGGAAGCTGGAAACAGTGAATATTAGGGGTTTTTAAGTCAAGATAACTTCAAAAGTACCGTATTTCCTGAATGCAACATTCACCTTTTCCCCTCAAAAGCCAGCTGCTGGAAATTGGGCTGTGCATTGTAAGCAAGAAAATACGGTAACAGCAACTTGTCACTGAAGGTTCGGCTGGGCACAAGAGAAAGTAACTGCAGGCAATCTGCAGGGAGCAGAGCAGTGGGCAGGCTCCACTCCCTGCTGCGACTCAGTAACTCACTGTAAGGAAAGAGCTTTTTGTCTTCATTGCGCACAACTAGGTGCATCTCTTATACTGGGGTTTAGTGTTTGCAGGATAATATGGTATTAACATCAGTTCAGGGAGCCCTGTGTGCATTATAACATGCTCACCCATCTCTTTCCATGATTTTCTTACCTTCACATGGTTTGAAGGATGATATATTGGCAAGTTGCAGTTATTTTCAGCGTTGAAGATTAGTATTTCACTCTGGTAGTATGTGTACAGTTTGCTCACCTACTGATCCAGTGGTTCCCGGATGAAGAAGACATGAGCTATACAAGCAAACTGTGATTGGAGCTAAGCCAGAGAGATAAGGCTCCCCGCATTAATGACTACCGTGGGTTTTGCTGGGTAGCTCAAGAGGAAAGCTACTTTTATATGACAGAGTGAGTCTAATCATCAAGTCTCTCTGGCTTTTGTCCCGCTGAATGTTGGGGTTTCATTAAACTTTTTAAAAGCGTCTTTTATCGAATTGTTTCAGCCAGACAGCAAAGCTCACATGTTGATAGCAATAGGTCATCCTCATGAACCTCTGCCCAGTGGTTATTAGCAGATCTCTCTGCTCACAGCATTTCCCCTTTGGTGTGCATGCTTCTCACCTCTTGTGCATAGCGATGGGTAAGGATACCCAGCTGTTGGATTCTTTTCCCCCAAGCACTTTCCTGACTTGGAGTTAGAGCTAAGAAGATGTGGGAGTGCCATTTGAAGCACAATAAAGAAAACTGCTTCACTCTGGTGAGGTGCTTTTTCTCTCTTCCCAAAGGCACTGAACACCTTTGTTAAGCTGCAGGTACTCAAAGTGTCTGAAATGCAGCCCTCAAATAAGGATTGCCCAAATGTACCCTGGACCCAGTCCCAAGGAGAAGGCCAGAGCCCTGGACTGGGACTCAGAAATCCTAGATTCTATTCCCAGTTTTGCCACTGGTTTACTGCCTGGTCTTCGACAAATCGCAGCATGCCTCAGTTTCTCCACTTGAGTTGGGGATAGTGGTACTAACCTCTACAGAGTATTTTGAGCTATACTGACGAAGAGCTCCAAGTAAGAGGTAGGTATTAATCTGAGTATCCCATGGTGGTCGATAGTGGCATGTACCCGAAAGCTTGCAAATAAAGACTTCTTTGTTTTTGCAACCATCTGGTTGGTCTAATGAAAGATATCTCTTCTACCACACCGACAACTAGGGGTTTGATGAGCATCACCAGAGTCTTAGTCACCATGATCCTGTGAGGTGGGCAGGCATTTTAATTTTTCTTTTGAAATTGGGACTCGCAGTGATTAAGTGACTTGACTAACTAAATTCATACAGTCTGGTGTCAGAAGATCTTGGCTCCTAGGGTCCTGCTGTAGCCACGACCTCTCTGTCAGAATACTTCTCGTCTGCAAGTCTCCAGCTCCGTGGTAGTGTCTCTTTCCAAACACCTCTACCCTCACATGCGTGTTTTCCAGCGCTCTTTAGACAGGCAAATTCTTCTGTAAAAGTCCACTTCCTTGAATACAAATGAGATTTGTCTAGCTCTTTTATAAAACAGTTCTTATTTCCTCCCAGTAGGATGAATAAAGCCAAATAGATCTGTGTAGTGATATCATTTTTCTGACTCTCTGCATTTTTAAATTATTTTTTTTACCTTAGTCTGATTTATCATTCTGCACTGGTTGCTATGACTTTGTACAATATATGTATTTGTCTCTCATCTGTCTGTAATATTGACCTGTTTCCAGTGTGGAAGTGGTCCTGCCTTCTCTGCAGCCTCCAGAATTTTACATTAAAATGTCGGAATTAGCTATTTCAGGACCACAAAAGAAGAACAAATTGACTTAATTTTTTTTAACAGAACCTGTTGTGCTGGTAACTTTGTTGCATATAAACACTGGAGGGAAGTTTGTAACATGGACTCTGGGCAGTTGTTTGTTGCAGGTAAATAGGAGGCAGCCACATTAAATAGATTGCCTGGCTTAATTTTGCAAAGGGATATGAAAACATCATGTCTCTGGTTTGCATTTGCCCTGAGTTGGTTGTGGCCAAAAACTGTCATCATCTGGTAACTATTCAGTGGTCCATGTGAGATCAGTTGGGTCTCAGCCTAATTCCTCCTGAACAGATCATTTACCAAAAACCCCTCTCAAACACAACACAGACCTCAGTCAACACCACAGTTGGCCTGCCCAGCAGAGATAGCCAAGCACGGACTCTGCAGCTGAAGGCTGCCCTGTTGCTCCTTGTGCATCTGCGATCAGCTGTATGTGGCAGTGTTATACAAATGGCATAAATACATGGCAATTTATGTAATAGCAGGACATGGACAAACTTTTGCTGCCATTGCGAACCGTCTAGGATAAAACATTTGTCTCCAGAACGTCTGCCAGTGTTTAAAGGACCAGAGAAAACTTATTTGGCTGAATGTTGAATGCGATCGGGTTTTTAAACCTGAAAGCTTGCTAAAAAAAAATTTTCCAACTATTTAAGTTGGTTTAATAAAAGATACCAGATTAACCCAAAGAACCATGTCATCCAAAGAGACCAGCTTTTCTTAGGGCCGCGAGGTCTCAACATTTTTAGGCTCAAGGCACTCCTTGATAGACTTGAGGTGCCACTTGGAAAATGCTGGCTCTTAGTTTGCATTTGTGTTTTTGGCACAGAAAAATACTAGAGCAATTCTCCTGTAGCAAAGAGCTCAGAGAGACCACAACAGGGAAGAGTATTTTTGACACTACGAAGTCCCCTTCAAGCTCTCTTGCAAATCGCATCTGTACACATAGTAGTGCTAACATTGTGTGCTGTTGCAGGGCACCCTTGAAAGGATCCCAGGGCGCTGCAGCGGCCTGATTGAGAATCGCTTTGTTAGGGCCTTGCTAGCTTATTCTGTTGAAATAGGGTTTCTGCCAAGCTGCCCATTTAAGTCATGCCTGCATGCTAATCTCCCACCCCGCAATAATTTCCTATTGGTTTTGCCACTCCTGATGCTCAAGACTTAAATACATTAATGCTGACGGCTCATTAGTATTTTAGTGTGTCACATTGCCCTACTCAGAGCAAATCTAAATGATGCAATGGTCAAAACGCCAAAGGCTTTTCTCTGCTGGCATTCTCACCAGTGAAGCTTCTGCAGTACCTGCAATTGGGGGGGGAAAAGGCTAGTATAGAGAAGAGAAAGCTTTTGTATTCCTCCTCATCCAGTTTTGCACACACTCTTACACCAAGTCCAGGCAGGGAGGGTATCGAACACCAATCTGCTTCTCTGATGGAGCCACTGTTTAGCTTCCATGAAGCCTTCATTCTGGCGCTGCTCAATCTTTGACTTCTTCAGGCCCTTTTCTGTGCTCTGTTTAACTATTCCTGTGAGTGCTCTAGGTTTAGTCCAACCGAGCACAAGGACAGAGTTGTTTTAGCTACCCCTGCCCCCTTTTTTTTTTTGCTTTTTGAATGTAATTTTATACATCTAGGTTTTTTTGGTTATAAGGTGGTTTCCTCATCTGAGAGGGAGAGGCAGAAAGGAGGGGGACAATGGCCATGACTACATGCAGCTTTTGAATTGTTGTGATTTTCTTTGGACAGGGGCTGTTTTTCAGGGGGAGAACAACAGCAAGGGTGCCAGGGGGTTCAGCAGATGCAACTGCTTCTGAATCCTCTCTGGATGTACCAATTCAATCTCCACAAAAAAACTGCTGGATTTTAAATTAGATGTTTTTCCAATGTTAAGTAGCTGTAAGGCATCAGTTCCCATAACTGTGTAGTGCCTCATAGTCTTCTGATTCCTTTATCCTTCCAACACTACTGGGTGTGGAGAAGTTCAGTTAATCCCATCGTACAGGTCGGGGGCTGAATCACAGGGGTGTTATGAGACTTCCCCCATATCGCTGAGGAAGTCTGTTTTAGAAACCATGACTCATGGGGAAAAGTTGGAAGAATTGGGATTGTTTAGTCTGGAGACAAGAAGATTGAGGGGAGGATTTGCTAAGTCTTCAAATACTTGAAGAGCATAGCGATAGGCTTCTTTGGGAAATTTCTTCAGAATGTCATTATTCATCCCGATATTTGAAAAGACACCAAGATCCAGGTCTACAATGCAGTCGTTATCCTCATGCTCTTCTGCGGATGACTTAGAGGTGAAGCCTGGGTGACCTACCATCGTCATCTCAGGACCCTGGAGAGGTACCACCAACGCTGCCTCCAGAAGATCCTCCACGTCCAAGCGGAGGATTGCCATGCAGACACAGCATCCTTGCTGAAGCCAGTGTTACCAGCATGGAGTTGATGATCCTCAAGCACCAGCTTCACTGGGTGCGGATGCCTGACTCAACTCCCAAAACAAGTGCTCTGCTCCCAGCTTAGCTAAGGCCTGGGATCTCTCGGTGGCTGGAGGAAACACTACAAGGATGCATTGCAGGCAGCCCTCAAGAAAACAGGAGGAGCTGGTTGCCATCTGACTCCAATAGCGCTGCAACCTCAACCAAACGGTAGCTGATTTCGAGGTAAAGTGCTTTGCTGTCGAAGCAGAGAAGAGAGAACAGAGGAAGGAAGAGGAGAGGACTCTCAGCCTGCACTCTGTTACAGAAAGCCCTGCAACTTCTGTGCACAAATCTGTTGCTCAAGGACAGGGGTCTTAAGTCATCCCAGGACCATCAGCAAGCCATGGTAGAGATCATCCTTGAATCAGGACTGCAGATGACGGTGATAGACTCTTGTTATGCAACTGCAGGAGACAGGACAAAGAGCAACAGTTTTAAATGACAGGAAGGGAAAATTTATGTTGGATGTTAGGAAGAGCTTCCTACCATGAAGCATTGGGACAGATTACCTAGAGAGGTGGTGGAAGCTCCGTGCTTGGAGGTTTTTAAGAGCAGGTTGAACAAACGCTTGGATGAAGCTGTTCAGATGGGGACAATCCTGCCTTGAGCAGAGGGCTGGGTTAGATGACATTGTGCAGTCCCTTCCAGCCTGATTTTTCTATGATTTCAGCAATTGAACCCAGCTCATGTAAGTCCTAGACAAGCACCTGAGTTACTGAACCATCTTCCCTCTAGCTCACTAAGCACAACTAGGTTAGGATCTAGCTTGAATTTGGCTAAATCTTTGGCTTTTGTGATAAGCCAGCTGAAACCAAAGGCAAAAGTATAGCTGCTTAATAGTTCTTTATAGAACGTACGTTACTTTACAGAATTTTGCAGCCAGGCAGTATCCACGGTTTTGCTCTTCCTGAGAGCGTGTGTGGATTGATGAGCACAGTTTCTGTATTGGGGCATTCATGTCCTGCTGCACAGCTCCCCTTCTCTTTCATAATCTTGCCTCTGGGATTCAGAAGCAGACTTGTTGCTGGCTTCATCCAGGATGAAGCCCTGCTCTCGTTAGCTCGGAGCACCAGAATTTCTGCATCCACCAGTGGAACAGGTTGGCAGTTACATCACTACGAGCGGCTCGGGTCTATAAATCTTTAGTCTTCATAGCATCTTTGTTTCACTTCCTCGGCCTGCTCCCCCCATCCTTGGCTCCAGAGTCACTGGAGCAATGAGATTCGAATGCTCTGGTTCCCTGATTACGGCACCTGTCCAGCAGATCGCCCAGTTCTGAGTATTGGAAGAAGCCCTGTAAACACTGAGCCATCCCCAGGATGGAGGCCTGATGGAGCTCTGTGCAGGAACTTCATGGAGGAGGTTGCTGCCATGAATCATTAATCCTCACTTTGTTGGCATGGGCGGGTTGGAGTCGGATTGGCAGGCTAGGACTCCATGCTCCCCTACCAGCTCTGCGCTGCAGCTTAGCCTGCATCTCTGCCCTGGAAAGGCTCTACCAGAGCTTGAAGACTCCCAGGGAGATGAGAAGTGCTCACAGCCTGGGGTAAATCTTGCACAGGGACACCCTCCCCAGTAAAAAGCAGGCGTCTGCTCTCTAAGCCCGCAGTTCCTGTTGTTGCCCATTAGCAAGCCATGTAAACAAGGGTTTAAACTGTCTCTCCTCTGCCCTCCCAGCCTCAGGGAGGGTTTCGGGCTTCTCTCCAAAGCAGGGCGCTCTCACGGTGCCCTGCCCTGAAGCATGTCTGGGCCTGCAGAGAAACCTGTGAAGCCCTGTTGCAGGCATTGTGCCTGCCTGGGAAAAGGGTCTGAATCTGAGCGGTGGGAAGGGGTCTCCCTGCTTTCTCTTCTCTAAAGCCTGTGGCCCAGGAGGCCTCCATTCGCCAAGCAGGCCCGCAGAGAGGGGAAACCTGCCCTTCCTGGACGGTGTATTGCGCCCTGCCTCATAGTACCCCAGAATGGAAAGAAATCCTTTTACTTCTTACAGTGTGGGAGGAGGGCCTGCAGGCCTTTGGTCCCCTGGGCATTTACCTTCCAGCCCTTAGCCCTGGCACACCCCAGGTTCAGCTCCTGTCTGACGTAAAGGGCTGGCTCTGACTCCACAGGGCCTTGGCGCCAACAAGAAAAAACCTCTGCCTTGTTCTGCGAAAAACAGCCTGAGTTGAACAGATGATCTCCCTGCTCAGGCCGGCACCCGTCTTCTGGTGTCATCTATTGCTCCAGCCTCTCCGAGGTCCCTGTCCCTTCCACCCATCCCTATGAGGAAGCAGCAGCAGCCTCTCGGATAGCAAAGGTTTGGCTCGGGATCATTGTTTTTCCTCCTTCCATCAGAGAACGGGAAGCGGCGAGACCTGAAGAGTCACAGCTCTGAGAACTGGCTCTCGTGCGTGGACAGTCCCCATCTTCCAGCCTCTGCAGGAGGGTTTGGAGGGCAGAGAGGAGAAGGTGGTAGAGGGAGAAGTACTCGACAGGCCTGTCTTTCTCCCTCCTCCCCATCCCGTCAAAGTTTTTGGAGCCGGCTTGAGCAGCGAGGGATGACTGCAGGGAGGGGAGCCAAGACTGAGCTTGCACTTATGGCTCAATGCACACCTTCTCACATTTCATGCTGCCTAGGTACGGCACACTGACAACATAAATGCACACTTTCTCGCATTTCATGCTGACATTATAAGACGGTGAGAATCAGGTCCAGGCAACGCTCTGTCTCCTAAGCCTCTCCCGTCAGCCATACTCCCAGTCCCGTGAGCTGCCAGAATGCTAAATTTGTTACAAGCCGGCTGTCTCGATAGCCGTGCGAGCAAAGACCCCATCACTTCCAGTGTGCTGCCGGCTCGCAAGAGTGGAGGGAACAAGCACAGCAGGGGCAGCTTTCTATTCTTGGCTGGGAAGAGAAAGAGCAGTCGTTCGTGTTGGACTGTTGCAGCCAGCACAGAGTTGGCAACAATTGGACTCCTCTGCTTTTCCTTTTTCGATTTGGGGTTTGCAGGGATAATTGAAGGCTGCTTGTGACAGCGGGTGCACCAGGACATTGTGCATCTGGGTTAATCATTTTGCACATGTAAGCCAGGAACAATCGTTACACTCGCACTAGCTTTTTACATGTGACATCTTATCCTGGGTGCCAGGGTAATAGGAATAACTAATATTCTCTTTTCTGCTGCACTGAGCCTGCTGCTCTCTGGTGTCGAGCAGGCAAGAGCTCAGTCCTTGTCTGACTTATTTTTGGATTTATTTTCCCAGCTTTGATCATCCCCCAGTCTGCTTTCCTTCTGTTCTCAGTTGGCTTCAGCACCTGAGATGCAGTATATCTTCGCGGTCCTTTTCTTTCTTCCTAATGTAGTCTCAGATACCTCCATCAAGATTGGCTTTAATAGTCACCCCTTAATTTGCGGATCTCGCTCTCCCTTTAGTAACAGCAGTGCTTGGAGTCTGTTCCTGGGTTGTTTTGTGGTAACTTCAGCAGAGTCAGGATTCCCTGTAACACCTTCAGTAGTCAAAAATCAAATTGCTTTTTAAGACGAGTACAAACCCTGTATCTACCTTTTTAAGGGAGGCTCAGTTATGGATTTGTATTTGTTTTGGATGTCTGCAGTAGGAAATTTCCCTATCAACTTTTGCAATGTGCCATTGGAATATTTTTCTTACTAACAGCAAAGACTTTTTATCGTTCCAAATCTTTTCCAAAAACTGTTCTCCAGGAGCATTTCAGAGCCTGTTTTGCTGCAGTAAAGTTAGTAGAACTGGTCAAAAATAACTTTTTAGATTTTTTTCCCATGGGAAATTTTGTTCTTTTGGGGTTTCTTTGTTCTGCTTGGCTATTTGGACGTTTCCATTTTCATCTAAGATTTTGGAAACCCTGCTGTGGGGTTGTGGTTCAGGCACATTATATTCCCACAGTCTAATAGGGCGGGCTCCCAGGTCAGCCTACATTTCCCATAGTACCTATGGCTTTCTCCCTTCTTCCCCTGCTCGAGAGGATAACACCCATAAGAGAGACTGGGAATGGATGGAAACCTGAGCACAGCTCCCCCGAGGCATTACGGCAGCATTTTTAGATAGAAACGCTGCAGATTTTCAGCAGAAACAGTGAAGTAAAAACCCCAGTTTCTGTCCAGCATTTATCATGGAAATGTTCCTGTCTCCCTTAGAGGAGTTGCTTGCACTTCCTGCCTCACGTGGAGCTGGTAGGTGCCTGGAGCTGTCTCTTGGACCTGGGTTAGGAGTCTCAAGAGTCCCTGGAGGGGCAGGAGTAGTCACAGGGGACACCAGGCGGTCAGGTCAGGCCAGGCGTAAATAAGTTGGTGCCTTTGGGGGCTAACAGGACCCCCTTGACATTTCAGCATGGGAGCAGAACTGCCTCAGTTTACCACCTGCCAGCTGTCCTAGATCACTTATGCCTGCTGTCCTAGACCAGAAGATACATACTTTTTAAACCAAGACTTCCTTTCAGACCTGAGCTTCAGGCGACTGAGCCAGGCGGGATACTAAAGTGGTCTCTACATAAACCAGTTTAAAACACCTTGCTGTTGGAAGGGAATCTCCCCCCAGCCTGTCCTGCACCCCAGTCTGGGGCTGTTCATGAATAAGCATCATCCCTTTAGAGGTACCTGCAGGACAGATTTCCAGATCGTACAGCTGAACCAGCGCTAATACGAAATGCAAGCCCACTGCACAGCTGGCCAGCGATTGCTGGGCCTGCTTTCCAGTAAAGCAGTCTATGAAAAGTGGCAGCCTTGGTCAAGTATATCGCCTTGTGAAATGACACGCTGTGCAGGTGTTTCCTGCAGCCTCAGCATGGGGAAAATGCTCCGGATGTGCCCTGGTGCCGGGATGCTTCAGAACTCCTTTCCAACACCTCTGAGTTTTCAGCTTAGTGAGTTTTAGTGAGTTTTCAGCTTAGTGCATCCACATCGGCTCTTGCATTGGGTGTTTATACACGTACTCTGGGGGGGTGGGGGCATTAAATAACAGTGGCTCCGAAAGGAAATCTGGCAGTAGGGAGGGTGGCTGTATTACCAGATTCTCCCAATCAAGCCCGATTCAGTGGGTTGAGGCCGGGCCACCCCCCCTGCAAGCAGCTGGATCAGGGCTGGTCCCCCACCCCATAGCCCCTTCCCCACTATGGGGTCAGGTTCTGCTGGGCTCCCCCCACATGGCTAGATGGCGCCCTGGTGTGACCACCCCAGGTGCAAGATCAGGACCACTGGCCGGATTCGGCCCGTAGAAGGACCAGGCACTGCCACCAGCCAGAGAGGATGAGCATCCTTGCTCGAACATTACGCTCCACCAGTGACAGCTGTGACGTACCGCATCTCGGACGCTTTTCCCACCGCATTGCCCAGCCAGCCAGGAAAACCTGACGCCAGCCTCCGCCACTTGTGCTGCCGGAGGTGCACTGCGAGTCCCCCCTCTAGGCCTTTCTGCCTGCTTTCAGTGCAGTCGCCCAGATGATCAAAAAGGCCTTTAGAGTCTTTAACTGGTATGAATTGCTAGGGTGCTGTTGAAAGGCTCATTAAACATAGTTTGCGGAGAAAAACGGGCTGGACTTTTGAAGTCATTAAGTGTGAGCTGTGCAATAAAGGGCTTCTTTTAGTTGACCAGCAGGTTGAAAATACAAGATCAGTCTCTGTTTTGTTTTCAGAAACTCGGTCTCCCACCACAAAGGCGCAGCAGTGTGTACAGTACTGATAATCTGTTTTTTCACACATTTCTTTTCTTTAAAAAAAAACAAAAAACCCTTCTGTCTATGCCCCCTTGTTTCCAAGAGCCCAATTTGAATCCCTGTGGTGGGGCTATTGTTTAATTGTGCTCCGAGCATTTAATTCTTGCTGAGGCATCTTGTCTATGTTGCGTATGATGAACAGCACAATGCAATGTCTTCTGCAAATCCCCACTTCTTTAGAGCTCCCAGATGATGATCGTTTCCCACTGTTTCCATTTCCCAGACAGGAGGTGAGTGAACCCAAAGCCAAATTGCAGAGGAGAGAAACTTGTGTGGGGAGAGCACTAATTATTTTTCCCTAATGTACATACCTCATGGCTTTTAAATTCTATTAATTCCTTGTGTGGGCCAGGCCTCCACCCCATGCAGCTCCAGCTGAAAATGGAGTTATGAAAGTCACGCTGCCAGCAGACCCAGCAGATTACATCACTGCGGCTTCCCCCTTGGCACTCCAGCTGATAAAATGCTGTGCAGAATTGACAGTCTTATAGCTGCAAATAAGGGATAACTTCACCGTCCCCAGTTTACAGAGTGCCCTGCTCATCTGCATATTGGATAAAAGGCATAATTTGCTTAAATGTATTGGCCTAAAACTGGTCTTTTTTTTTATTTTTCCTGTTTACATTATAACAAACTGCACTTATCTGCATATTAATTAAGTGCATAGAAAGTCTTTGGCTCTGTCCACTGCTTTGTGATCCAGTGATACTGTTTTACTCCAGCCTTGGTGAAATTGGTTGAGAGCCCTCCATTTCAAAGTTTGTAGAGCAGCACCGAGCTGCCTTGGTCCTCTCCATTTCATGGCTGTATAAGGTAAGGAGCCCTAATAACCTGCAAATGCTTTAGCTGAGGGGTTCCTGTAATTAATGAGAATTGTTAACATTTAATTCTGGATAAAGGCCTACTCTCGCTACCTGTGTAGCGTTTTTCATTCTTGAGACTATGTACTTAAATGAAGTACAGCAGGTTTTAATTTAAAGTGACCAGCGGACGAGTTGAATAAAAGCTTATTCTTTATATATTTTTTTTAACTCCTGACTAACAGTTAAGAATGACAGTGTTTGCTGAGGTGCTGTTAAGACACGATTGTAAATGAGCAACTTTTATATCAGGTAGGGAATGTGTGTTACTGAGCAGGCTTGAAATATTTTAGGTGATTTTTTTTTTTTTTTTAAATATGGCCATTATACTGCAGAATTTGGCTTTTCTTTTGCCCTTATTATTTTTTTCCCCAAATATTACTAGCTGTTCAAAAGGAAAATGAGTTCAGGAAATGGATAACTGATCTAGTCTATGTAATAAATAGACAGATTACCTGCAATGGGCTCAAGGTGCAGCAAGTCTGGTTGAGGTTGGATATTAGGAAGAACTTTCTCACAAGGAGGGTGGCGAAGCGCTGGAACAGGTTACCCAGCAAGGTGGTGGACTCTCCATCCTTGGAGGTATTTAAGACCTGTCTAAACAAAGCCTTGGCTGGGTTAATGTAGCTGGGGCTGGTCCTGCTTGGAGCAGGGGGTTGGACTAGATGTGAGCTCCCTTCCAACCCTCATTTTCTATGATTATTAAAAACAGGCTAAAGAAAATCTCTTTAAATTACACACCATATATGTACATGCTTTACATTATACACATTGTAGACACATTATACAAATGACACACACTGCAGTGGGGATACCAGTGTGACAGTACCATCATACCTGCAACTATGTAACAAACTGCATTTTTTCCCAACTTCTGGCCTCCTCCTCTGCACCCTAAGACATCAGGGAACCACCTCCTCACCTTTGAGCTGTTAAATTTTAAAAAATCTAGTCACAACCTGCCTCTCTTTCCAGCCCCTAAATATGAAATTTCTCCCAGTGTTCAGTAGTTCAGGATGCACAGTTGGTCCCCTACACGTGAAACTGAGGTCTCATAGAAACAGAAGGATTTTTCCCCTTTGGAGACATGAGATCCCAGATTTCCCTTTGGTCTGGCCCCTATGAGAGATGCAGTCCCGCCGTCCACAGGCCAGTAACCTCAGTCACAAACATCAGCACGTAGTTATTGCAAATAGGGATTATGTCTAGGCCATGAGAGTCAGGAAATATCAGTGGGAAGATGGTATTATGATGTAATGAAATTATATTTAGTGATCAAAATATAGCAAAAAATATGTTTTGGATGCCTGCTCAAAGTTTTTCAGTACTTCCAAAGAGCATGTTCCATGTTTGGTGCAACTTGGTGGCAACTTCCATTGGGTTATAAAGGACAGGTCATTTCCAAGGAAGTTAATTCAGAACAACACGGACCTACACCATAAACAGGGTAAAAACTGGATGCAACAAATAGAGAGCCCAGATTTTAAAAGGCTTCTCCCTCCACTTTTTTTTTTATTTCTACTAAATGAAATACTGTGAAATAGCTCCATGGAGGAACAAATCTGTGAAAAAGAGGTGGGGACGTTCTTGCTCCTTAATGTTTACTTTTTGTCTAATAAAGGGGAGGTGTGTCTAACTGGACAGCACCATTTATCGCGCGCCAGGCACATGCATGGTGATTTATAGACTGGTAAGACCTGCCTGAGAGAAGGCAGGTTTTTGGTTTCGACTGTGCATAGTATAACAGGCAGAGAGGGTGGGGAGGAGAAGATAAAGGAAACATAAAGGTTGTGCAATTGGTTGGTTTCCATCTTTATGGCTCTGTTTGGACATTATATTTAATGCACATGCTTGGATTTCCTCTGTTCCTCTCCCACCCTTGGGTGACGCTCACCTATGGGCATGTGAAGGCAACACGCTAAGGGGCATAGAAGAAGGGTGCTGTTGTCTGCAGTGGCACAGAGGCAAAGGGCCTGCTGGAAGAAGGCCACGAGGAAGATGAGAACAATGAAACCCAGGACACACAGTTGTGTTGTATGGGAGGCTGGGGCATTCTTTGGATGTCTAATTAGGTAATGGCAACAGTTAACCATGTGTCATCTTAGCTGCTCATCCTGTTCTAGTCCTCCACTGGCTGCTTCTTGCTCTAGACTACCATCGGGTCTGAAGGTGGTATCCTGAAGTTTTTGCTTTGTGCTGGACAGCGAAGTTTTATGTAGGCTTCCACTGCTCTTCTTCTGGGCTTGTCCAGCATGAATATTTGAACAAAAACACTTTCCTAGCCGTTTGTGGAAATGACAGATTTTTAAATCAGCAATGGAGAGTAAGTGTGGACAGCAGACTTGAAATGATGTGAGTGTCTTATCAAGAGAAACCATGGCCTGGTGAGCACTGAATCTGAGCGACAAACTTTTAGGAAAACATCTTCGAGCCAAGAATAGCACTTCGAATGGTTTCTGTGGGCATTCATATTATTTATGTAGCTAATTTTGAAATAACACAGAAAGGAGGGGAGAAGTTACAAGCTCAAAGGATAGTTCACAGATAAGCGAAAACACACAAGTGTGGAATTATTCACTATGAATTATTTATCCGACTCCAGGTCCAGAGCGGCTGGGTA
Source organism: Crocodylus porosus (assembly GCF_001723895.1). Taxonomy (NCBI): domain Eukaryota; kingdom Metazoa; phylum Chordata; order Crocodylia; family Crocodylidae; genus Crocodylus; species Crocodylus porosus. The sequence continues at coordinate 24,957,660 of NW_017728951.1, read as the reverse complement.
GGGGTGATAGAGAGAGAGCAGGCTTCTGAATTATGACCGCCGTTGCATGAAGGGGCCTCCGTTGTTTAATGGAGGCTGTAAAATAAAATTGATGTTGACATTTTAGAGTCTTCAAAATATGGAAAGTTTAAGGAGAGCTGTGGTAGAATTGTCTTGCAGACACAGCTTTTGTATGAAACATTGGTACCACAGCTGGGCTAAAAAAACCCAAACCAACCCCTCCCCAGATTTTGCTTCTAAGACTTAACAGTTTTGGTTTTGTCCCAAACCTGAACAGAAGTGGAACTCTCATATTTCCATTAACAATTCTGAAAGTTTTCATGTCATAGATTTCATAGAAGTTTGGGCTGGAAGGGACCTCGGGAGATCATCGAGTCCAGCCCCCCGCCCGAAGGGCAGGAAGTCAGCTGGGGTCATAGGATCCCAGCAAGATAAGCATCCAATCTGCTTTGTTCAGAGTAGGTGCTTGAACCACCTCCGCTGGCAGACTGCTCCAGACCTTGGGGGCTCGGACAGTAAAGAAATTCTTCCTTATGTCCAGCCTGAAACGGTCTTGCAGGAGTTTGTGACCGTTTGACCTCGTCATCCCTTGGGGCGCTCTGGTGAACAGGCGTTCCCCCAGATCCTGGTGGTCACCCCTGATAAACTTATAGGTGGCCACCAGATCACCCCTAAGCCTGCGCTTTTCCAGGCTAAAGAGCCCCATGGCTCTCAGCCTGTCGTCGTAAGGTCTGGTTTCCTGTCAAAACACTTTCAACTTATTCATTTATGATCCCATAAAAATGTATATTTTTATTGTTAAATACTACTAGACAAGCATCTTTTTAATGTAATCCCTAGTGAAATAACTTCAAAATGATATGGTTCCACTGAAATGCTTTAATGTTTGTCATCTCCAATTGAAAAAAATGTGTCCTCTGACATGCTTTGATTGGGTCTAATCAATACAAAGAACCTGGGGTGGTTTAGGTTGGTTTAGCCGGTGACCTCCTAAGGGCCTTTTCAGCTCTACCTTTCTAGGATTCTGTAAGCTGCAGAAAATGAGCTGGTTCTAGATGGCCCAGAAATCACAGAGCTCCTAAGATTCAGTCTTGGCTTCTGGTTTTAAACATGTGCTTGCCTCCTAGTCCCTCCCCTCACCACCACTCAGATCCAGGTAGTTTGGGTCTTGGTCACAACCTCTAACCCCAGACCATTTCCATGCTGCGTTGTGTAGGATATGATGTTTCCTTAATGAGACCCTTCTACATTTTTCTCTTTACCTAGGCTTGAAGGTCAAAAGACAGGAAGCTTCTTCTGGAAACTTAGACTGAGTGCATTTGATGTGGCATGCTTAAAATACAGTGGACACGTCTACACGTGCACTGTTACTGCACAGTAACTGAAAATTTACTGTGCAGTACAGGCGTGCATCTACGTGCCTGTACTGCACAGGAACTATGGCAACTTATGGCAACTTGGGTGTAAGTTTGCTACCCGCATGATGCAGGTAGTTACTGCGCAATAAGGCACAAATAAACACCTTACTGCGCAGTAACCTTGTTTGTATAGACTGATTTGAGACTAACTTTAGTCCCACCCAAGTCAGTCCACACACAGCGTTACTGCACTGTAACATTTGCATGTGTAGACACTGGCATAAAAGCTGCTTACTGTGCAGTAATTGCATATGTAGACTCACCCAATGTTGTGTAGTGTGGGAGGGTGGAATTTGGGATATTTCTACACCTGCACCCCCTTCATTTAGGAGTATGAGTAAATGCTGATCATGGTACATGTCTCATTTGAAGTACCTTCTACTGACAAGAAGGCAAAACCCACCCGCTTTAACGTAGGCCAAGCTTTTCCTTGCACACCTTTATCTCCTGTGCATAACTTGTAAACCCCATTCCCCGTGACTGGCACACTTCATGCTGCTTAAAGACCACTTCATTTCTAATCAGTGTTGCTCCCTTTTCCCAGCTGTCTCCTAGAACCTCTGCTGAGCCACACCAATGCTCTGCCTGGCTTCCTCCCAGCTGGTGGGACTATTTGAGGCATCAGATATTCCTCCTGAAAGTGCAGATCAAACCCTTCACCCACTAGGTAGGATTAGTTCCTTTAAGCACAGTGGAGCAGTTGCTGGTTTTACTACAAGAACAGAGTTAACATGGAAAGTCAGAAAGGCAACACCAACCCCTCCATGATCCTTTTCAGACTGACATCACTGTCACGCTGCGACTGATGGTGTTTGCCGTGGCAGTAAAGGCGGTGCTCATCCTTGGCTTCCCCTCACTTTTGATATGAAACCCCTGTATCTCTAGCTAAGGCCTAGGTTCCCTGTTATAAATGTCCCTTGTGTTTTGTATCCTGGTCTTATTTATCAGTGGGTGCGTGCGAGTACAAGCGTGCTGCTTAATGCTGACGTATTGCTGCTTCTCTGCAAATGTCTGGAGATGAAAGACTTTAGGAAGTGCATTAAAAGCTCTATGGAAGGGACTGACAATAGAGATTTTTTTTTTCCCTTCACCTGCTTATTTGTCTGCGCTTAAAGTAGTAGCTGGCAATTGTCTCTTCTGATGCGGCATTAACTGTATCCAAACTCAGAATTTGTTTGTAAATATAACATAATTTTTTCCTTCTATATAAGCAAACTTGGAGCCTTTTCAGTTAAAAATAAATAAATAATGGTCTGCCTTAAATTTGCATGAGGGGAAAGACTTTCATTGTTCCTGTACTTTTTCAGAAATTGCTAACTGAGGCCTGGGAAGAAGAGACATAGCCAGAGCAGTTATTTCACCACGAGTGGGTAGATGGAAATGATCTAGTCCTCCTTTGTTCCCATAACTTAATGGTTCCTACTACGGAGATTTCTGTAACTTAAACTTTCCTAGGTATTGCCGGGGTCTCAAAGCGAGGCCTGAGCTCTCATTCCACATCAACTACAATGCAGTTAGTTAAGAGCTGAACTTCAGGCCTTGAACTCTGAATTTCCTGGCACTTGTAGGTTTTAATTGGGTTTCATGTTGTTTGCACATGGGGTTTTTTGTGGTTTAATTGAGCAGTCAATGTGAATTTTGTGGTATTTGTGTGTGCGTGTGAGAGAGTGGGAGAGATTTGAGAAGTGTTCAGCCTTCGAATAGACAAACAGGTGGGTTTCCAGCAGAGACATTTGCATTTGAAAACCAGCTCCAAGCGGCCGAGGATTTCCCAGAAGGAGCTGGACCAGCCGTGCAGCGCGGCGATCGATCAGCATAGAATCGTGCGAGCGTTTGACGTGCAAAACTTCGCAGCAGAAAGACAGGGCCCAAGAATGAGCTCTTTGTGGCTTTGTTTCCTTCCTGAAAACTGTGACCGGGAAGCTTTCATCATTAAGAAAATTTGGTGAGTGGCCTGGCCAACCCCCAAAGCCTCGCGAGGATCCTTCAGGAGAGCGTGGACACCATTTCACTTCAGCCGCAGATTTTTAAAAACCTTACATTTTGACACGGGGGTGGGTGGAGACTACCCCTCAAACATCTATTTTCCAGTCTTTTTGTACGGTCTCCCAATAACTGCGAAGGGTGCAGGAGCCAGATGCAAACCCGCAGACTTCACTCATTCCCTTGAGTTGCACAGCTAGTAGCATGTAATTTGCTGTAGAAGGCGTTTAGCTGATTTTTAAGCTGCTCTTATCTGATAGGTGGTGGTTTGTGTTTTTCTTTTCCTTTTCTAGTTTGGACTAATGAAAACATTTCCCTTGCTTATCACAACACTCCTGTTCCACACCCTAAGCCTGGGGCCAGTTGTTCATGGTATTTTAAGCTTATTTTGATTTTTTTTTTTCCATGTCTCCAAGAAATACAGCTGTGAAGGACTTCTAAACTTCCAAAGAAGCACCAGTGGGGACCTCTGGTGGCACGACTAAGACTTGCAACATGAAGCTAGCCCAGAACAATTCACTTGGGTTTTCTAAGTCAGTGGTTTTCGAACTTTTTTTAATTTGCAGATACCTAAAAAAAAAAAAAAAAAAAAAATTTGAATGGAGGCACAGACCCCTTTGAATTGCAAGTGTGGGTATTCACATAATTTTGATTGATTGTAGTCATCTTTCACAAACCGGCCTGCAGATCACAGGTTGAAAACCACTGGTCTAGCTCAAAGTGACCAGCAAGCAGCTGTTTCTCAGCCGGAGGGATCCAAATTGAGCAAATAGTGCCACAGAAATCAGCAGACTGCTCAAACAAATGGGGGTGGTAAGACTCAGCACGCCGATACTTATTTAAAAGCAGGGCAGATTGATTTAAGTCTAGGTGGGCTTCATCAGCGAGTGAGATGGTCAGTTTTTATCACCTCTTCCATTTGCACTTTGCTTATTTTCTAAAGAAAAGTTGGTTGATAAAGCCGTCGAAGTGGCCCAATATACAACTAAATGATGCTTTCACACTAGATTTGGTGCAAAATGCTACATGAAGAGATGCTCTCACTTTATGCATTTATTAAAGGAATTGTACTACTCAGTGCTTCCAGTTTGTCATTAGCTTTACATTTTAATGTTTTAGCGAGTAGTAAATTTTTCCACTGGAAGCAGTGGATTTTGATATCTGATTGCTCTTACCTAGGTATCGAGTTTATTGGTGTTTTGTGTCAGTCAGCTACAGCAAGGATGAAACTAGAGTTTACTCCCAATACAGTACAAAACTTGTTTGTTCTTCTGGAGTCAGAGGTCAGGTCCCAAAGCCAGTGAAGATTTTGGCAGTCTCCTAAATCCAGTATCGCAGCTCCTGGGTTCCTTCCAGAATCAAACCCTTAATGCAGTGCTTGGCCTCTTGCACCACATTGATCAAGCTCCAAAATAGATATTATCCCCCTGATTCTTTATATGGAGAAGTATATACTCTATATTCCAAAGTTTTTGCCAGAGGCTCACAGATCCAACTTATTATACTAAAATGAAATGGTTTGTTTTCAGTTAAGATTTCATTTTAAATAGGCGTATTTTTAAAGTGAGCATTTAAATAACAAAATAAAATAACCCATTTTTTATCATAATTTTAATTTGGAAAATGCATCCATGGGTTTTTTCCCACCTTGTTTAATTAGGAAGTGCCTGGGAGGGGTGGTTGTACAGTTGGAGGTGAGGCGGGAGGTTGATACCAGTTGTGGTACATAAAGGCGTTGCTCGGAGTAGAGTATGCCCCTGCTGTGATGGGAATCACGCTTTGAGGTTGTAGTAAATGTTCAGAGCCCAAAGTAGCCACTGGCATGCACCACTTGAATATTTGTAGTGAAAAATGCGTCCTCATGCACCTGCTGGATAAGTGTCTGGAGTATGCTGTAGTGAGGAAAACAGATTCCAGAGCATTTGCACGAAAGGGAGGAATTTGGCTTCTCGAACTTGAATTCGTGGATAGCATTAGAAGTGCTGTGGGATTCAGTACTCAGGCTTGCAGAAGTCTCAGAACCACTCCAGAGCCATGCCCAGTAGGCCACACTTACTTTGAGGTGAAGATGCCCAAGCTGGGTTGTTCTGGCTCGTTTCAGGATATTTCTGCTCAACAAGTTTCATGGGAAAATGTCACCTGCGGATAACCAAGTCCCATCATGTTACTTCCCTAGAATAGCTCCAACACCCACTGGATATGGTACCTGTAATTTATTTCTTCCCATCCTACTCTTGTCTTTGCAGAGAAGGAACAAAAACGTATTCCACTTTCGTGGCAGGGAGAGAAATAGAGGAATTTCTGCCTCCTAATCTTGATGTAGTTTATGCCCCATAGGTTGAACTTCTCGAGGCTTTCCCACCAGTTTGGGGTACAGAAGCACACACATCTGCTACTAATAATGTAGCATCAGCACCTCTGAATACTTAATTGTGGAAGAAAATGACTTTGTTATTTCTAGTAAACTTGCACATTCCTGTCCGTGAACTTTTGAGAGGAGGTGCCAGAGTTGCTTAGACATATCAGATTTACCCAAAGAACCTTGTCTCTTTCATTCAGCCAACTAAAGTAGTTGGAAAAATGCTTCTTTGCAAGCTTTCGGGTACAAATACCCTTTGAGGAAGCATCTGCAGTTGATCTGTGCTCTTCCTGGATGGAATATAAAAGAAGGCAGAAGCCAGTATGCATGCGAGAAAGCCAGTCAGTGAAAATGTAAATTGAGGTGGTCAGTGGGGGAGAGGTACCTGGGGAGTCAGCTGTCAGGTAGGTTGTAATGTGTAATAAATCCAATGTCTATATTTAGTCCATTATTTTTTGTATCCAGCGGATGGATGAAGTGAAGTTCGTAGGCTTGTCTGTGAAAGGTGTTTTGTAAATTCCCGTTGAGGATCAGAACTGAGAGATTGGAGAGAGAGAGTAGTTTTCTTGTGAGAAATGTGCCCCCACAGGTAGTAGGGTATTCTTGTCTTTAACAGATTTCCAGTGTGCATTCATTCTCTGGTGCACAGGTGTTGTTTGATCTCTCCCACATATTTTCCATCCAGGCGTTTAGTGCGGTGGCTGAGATGTATTACATTTCTGGAGGTGTAGGTGTAAGATCCGGGAATGCTAATGGCCCTGTTGTGGGGTGTAGTAACTGTGGGGGTGGTGGAGATGCTGGCAGGTTTTACATTTCTTGTCATGGCATGGTCTGGATCTGGTTGGTGTGCTTTGGGCCATAGGAAGTTTGCTTCTGGTGATGAGGTTGGCAAGGCTCTGGTGATGAGGTTCGGTGCTTGTTAAAGGCTAGGATGGGTGAGTCTGGGAAGATCTTTTCAAGAATTGGGTCTTCTAGTATGGGTTGCAATTGTTTGAGGGTTGGCCATGTAGGTTCCAGGGAGGGATGATATGTCCTAACCAGTGGTGTGCAGTTCATGGGGGTTTTCTTTCTGCAGTTCTTCACATGGTATCCAGGTGGCTCTTTCAAAAGTGTGATCTCTCTCTCTGGAGGAGCGTCCTTGTTGAGTGAAAGCCCCTCTGAGATCTGTGAGGTGATGATCCCAGGTGTTCTCCTCAGTGCAAATCCAGTGATATTGGAGGGTTTGGCTTAAAATTACAGCTTTCTTGGTGTGTTTAGAGTGATTGCTGGTTCTATATAGGTCTGTGGGTTTCTTGTATATGGTGGTCTGTATTTTACCATTCTGGATAGTGAGCATTGTGTCTAAAAAGAAAATGTTGAATGGAGTGTTCAAAAGATAGTCTAATAGAGGGGTGATGATTGTTGAATTTCTGATGGAAATCACTCAGAGATTGCAGGTTTTCAGTCCAAATGATGGTGTCATCAATATATCTTAAGTATAGAAAAGGTTTGATGGTGCAGTCCTTGAGGAATTCTTCTCCCAGTTGGGTTAGATGCACTCTACCGTTGGCCGCAAATATGTGATGCTGAATCTGAGTCCAAAAGGATGGCTGCAGGTTGCCATTCACAACCATGCAATGTAGCTAGCTGACCTTTTGCACCAGGTACGCATTGCCGTGTCCGCTGTCACCACAATGATGATGGTGATAAATGGACATGGGAATTCTGTCTGTGCACCTTTGCACGGAGCTGGTAGCGTCAGTCGAGCACGCTGCTCTTGCCTCACCAGCCTGTGACTGAAACCTTCCATGTCAGGTGTGCTTCAGTTCAGATCCCCCATCTCAGCAGGATTATTCCTTTTCTGCTCACAGCTGATGCCTGCAGAGCCTTCAGAGACCTGCCGCAGGTGGTTTTAGTTAGTGATGCCTTTTTGGTTTTCTTCCCTGCAGAAAATACCTTCTGTAGTGGCGACCACGTGTCATGGCACAGCCCTTTGGACAACAGCGAGTCTCGAATCCAGCATATGCTGCTGACCGAAGATCCACAGATGCAACCAGTGCAAACGCCCTTTGGGGTTGTTACCTTCCTCCAGGTAAGGCAAAGGAATGGCTGGTCGAGCTGCCATCCCTTGGGAGCTGAGGCTGGCATCACATGCATGCATGCATTCTTCCCTGATAAACAATACAAAGTCTTGCAGCTTTTCTGTGTAATACTGTTCCAGTGATTCTCTCTCCCTTCTGCTTTGCTGATCCAGGGGTTTTGTCATGGACTCATTTCCCTAGAGAGCTTAGATGGGGACTGAATGGGAGCTTCACTGCTCTTTCTTTTAACTTTAAGAGTGTCATCACCCCCGTCAGTTCCCAGGTGTGGCTTTTTTGTGTTTAACAGAAAGGGAGTTTGACTCTCAAAAATGCAGCTGGGAGTTGAATAAACTGCAATATAGGTATATTGTCAAATGCATTTTGGCAAACCAGCAGGGGAAAAGCAATCTTCTGAGAAATACACTTCCTTAAAGTGCACTTGGGCTTGAAATTGTATCTGACCTGCCACGGAGGCATCGGTAGGTGGCTCCCTAGTGAAGCTTGTCTTAGGAGTCGAGCTGGGAACAGGAGCCGGTCTTCCTCTGTTCAGGGCTGTGGTGGTTGGATTTTAGTCTGCAGACTTGGCACAGGGACTTCCGAGGGGTCATTTGAGTTTTCCATCTAACAGCCTACTGTTAGGGAAAGCATTTGTGTCCTTTGCAGAAGGAGCTGTTAAAAGCCTCTCCCTTGAGACCTAGTCCCAGTTCTCATGTCTTTGGGCCCCTTTGCATCTTAAACACAGATCGTTTTGACTTTTTTTTAAATTAGATGCATAGCTATTGCCCAGCATCAGGATATCCTCCCTGAGCCGTGCCAGTAAAAGCCAACCGCCGCTCAGATCCATCAGATACTCTGGCTTTCCCACGCTCCAGGGAGGTGCTTCTGCTGTGGGGGGGAAGTGCAGGCTTCTGGGCTCCGACTTGCTCCCTCCCATCTGTCCCAGGTCTTTTTAGTAACGAGGGATCGTGGATGGGATCAAGGAAGGCTCCGAGCTGACCCTCCTGGCTGGTTTGCTGCTCTGCCCTGGCTGCCATACCTCAGGACCTGGCTCCAGCACCCCTTAATTCCACACCCCCCATCCTCTAATCTCATTCCTGAGAAAACATATTTTTCCTGTTTTCCCTTTGTTTGTATGGCATGTTGTTGTCAGGGTTTCATTTTGATCCATGGCAATAAACTGTCACAAAAGCAGAGGGAGGCATGGGTAGGAAATAAACTGATGTACAGCAGCTTGGTTCTTGTAGCAGGGAGAGGCCTGGGGAAGCCGTGGGAGGGAGGACATGGGCCAGTTCAGGCTGTATTTGGAGGGGGAATGTGCGTGGGGCGCTGCTCTGTACTGGCCAGTCAAGAGAAAGCTTGCTCTGCTGGGGCACACAAAGTACCGTCCAGGCCAGCAGTGCTCGTTATTGACTTGGATTGCTATCAGCATTGCTACTTACTTAGAGCTAAGGCAGAACAGGCTGTGCTTCCTATCTGTATTTTCATCGAATGCAGGTTTCTCGACTTTTTTTGTGCCGGGACCCTTTTGTAAACATCAATGGCCAGTCCTGATCCAGTGCCTTTCACTCCTGACCCACTGCCCCACACCCCCACACCCCAGGTCCTCAATGTATGGGGCAAGGGGTGGGTGGGTGTGGGACTTGGGGGGGCCCCAAGCAGCCCCTTGCAGGCTGGAGCTCTGCCAGCCTGCAAGGGAAAACCACAGTTCCCCACATTTTTCTCCTTTAAGGAAGAATCCATTTTTAAAGTTTGTTTGCAACCCTTTTGTATATTCTTGCAACCCACTTCTGGGTCGTGAGCCACGGGTTAAGAAACAATGACCTAACGCACTTCTGAGCTTTCTCTTTTTCTTGTAAAGCACTGAGTATACCCTTGATAAAAGAAAGCACAGAGCACAGTGAGCCTGTGGGATTTGCTGGCTCAAGATACCTTGGCCAAGATCCATGGCATCCCAGAAAGATGGGATACTTGCAGAGGAAGTGAGCATGCACTGCTAAATGCTGCTCAAATCACTTTCTGTCCAGCGGGGCACAGAGCCGACTACTTCAGGGAGCAAAGTCGGGCTCTAGCAGGGGCCAGCACCTTCCCTAGTGCAGGGGTTATATGCTAATGGTCCATTAAAGGGTATCTCGCTTTTTCTTGTACAGTGGCTGACACTGGCTGCTGTCAGGCTAGCCTCTAATGTAACTCAGCACATCCATTCCTGTGTTGGGAGGCAAACGTATTCCACTTTCCTGATGGAGGGAGATACCTCCCAGCCACGAGGAACACACTGCGTGGCAATCGCAGTGCCAGCCAAGATTTCACCAGCCAGCAAGCTGAATCTCCCACAGGCTTCTGAAGGCCAGAGCATTTCTTTATGACAGCGGGTCCTTTCGCCTAGCTGCTGTTACTAAACCAAATGAGCTGACAGGCTTGTACAGCAGAGTCCATGCTCCTCTGTCCGCTCTCAGTGTTGGAGTGGTGGTTAAATACGCGAGGGTCTCAGCTACCTCCAGCTCATCTGGCACTTGGTGCATTGGTGCCTGTTGCAGTGTTTGGTCCATTTGTTCTGGTTTCAGATTGTCGGGGTTTGCACGGAGGAGCTGCACGCAGCCCAGCAGTGGAACGGACAAGGGATCTTGGAGCTTCTTCGGACTGTGCCTGTGTAAGTACAGCGCCTCTAGCAGGCATCTCATGCCACTGACCTTGAATGCCGACGGCTCCAAGCAGCCTTGCAGAAATGCCTCCTGATAGGGAACAGTGCTGTCATTTATTTTGATTAGCAGTGACTCGTTGATTAAGCTTATTTAAGTGCGTGTTTTTGCAGGAGATGGGAATTCAGCACAACTCCATTCTCACGCATGGGGCCTTCGATGGCAAATTAGTGTGTGAGAGAATCCACTCGTCCAGGATGGAAGAGAACAAGATCTTAAAATTTGATTTCCTTCCTCTTTCTGCCTACAGCCTTTATTCATTAGGTTTTCCTAAAACAGCCAAGTTAATTGTTATTGAGGGGACCTCTCCACACTGAACAGTATGGAATAAGGGAGGGGGCTGATTTTGTTCAGTTACTAGCAAAGTTTGGATGGCGTCTTGGTAAGTAATCCAACAAGTCAGAGCAGATGGGCTAATTCATGCCGGGAGGAAGACTTGTTTGCCTGATGAAATCAATTCTGCTAATTTGCTTCTTGCCAAAACAGAATCAGTGTTGGACCAGGGAAGAGGTGGCTTTATGCACTATATGATATGATAATGCTTTGCAAACTATTAACAATCCAGTGGCAGCTCTACAAATTATTTTCTTGTTGGGATACAGGAAATGTGTGATGTAAATGCTTTGGTCGTATTTCTGGAGAAGGGCACTGCAGTATTATGAGAGATCCAAGTGTTGTACGATGAAGAACTTTAATGCCTGCTCCCGGGCTCAAGGTTGCATTCCTTCAGCTGCTCCAGTCCCCGCAGAGTAGTTGATTTTCACTGGGGGTATTATGAACAGTCCAGAATTAGACTGATAGATCTCAGCCCAAACCTTTCCCCTCTGAGCAGGCATGGACAGTCCTCAAAGCCAACCCTGAGAAGGGAGGTAAAGACTTTCTCCTGGGACCCCAAGACACTGTGCACTGCCTCCGACTCCCAGAAGTCTCTATGGAGCTGGCTTCGTTCTCTTTGTTAAAGCCTCAGACAAAACAAAGGAAGCAGAGCTCTCATGCCAGCTGTCCTAGAACAGGCATTTCTTTCAACTGCATCTCCAAGAGCAGGGGAAAGTGTTTCAAAGGCAAAGCTGCATTGACTAAGCTGCTAATCATGAATCATGTTAGAGGCCTGTAGTATTTCGAGTGAGAAATTGCCCTCAATAACAGTTTTGCAGCTAGCAGGTAATCATTGCCAGACTCCAAGTGATGTGTTAAGCCAGTGATTATCCGTGCTTATTAGAAAAAAAAAATACTCATTTGTACTCTTTGAGCCTGGAATGCTTATGTGGGGCAAGCATAATGCAAGGAATATCCCAGGCAAGGAAGGGGATGATGGGCAGAAAAACCAGAATATCTCATGAGCAAATGAAAGTTTCTGTGGCAGTTCAGTGAACAGGGTCAATTTTTTCTGTAAAATGAAAAACAGAGATCTAAGACCATCTCGGACCACCTGTGTCTGTTAGGATCCCGAGTGAAAATCAGTGTTTCTCTTTGCAATAAGGTTTCTCCCATCACCGCCACTAGAAAATGTGTTGACCCTTGCAAAGATAACAAAAGTGAAGGCTGCTCTGACCCAGGCAAACTGCTGGAAGTGCTTGTTGTAGGGGCCTGAGCCATCAGCAGGATGGTCAAGCTGTAAACATTTGACCCGGGTCAAATCAGGATTAGCACAGTCATTTACACACATCACGCTTCCAGACTGCATTGCTGGTCCGTCCCCGGCAGGGGGCGACCAAGAGCAGGCAGCCTGGGCCCAATCCTAGGAACCGTACCAATGTCCCAGGGAAAACTTAGTACCTTTCATCCAGCATACTTCAGAGGGATTTGAAGTGGTCCAGTGGTCATGTATATCTATACAATCCCGGCACAAAAGGCTTTCTCCTGGGACAAATGCCATGTCTGTTCATAACTTCATTGTGATACTGAACATGGCACTTTGCTGAACTCAGGCCAGAATTATGAAGGAATTTGGGCATGGAAAGATCCCCCTAAATACCTATGTGCATCTTTAGGCATTTAAATACCTTCTTAAATTTGAACCGTGACCTTGACCGCCTTCAAATTTAGTTCAGTCTGCCCTCTGACATTCAACCTGGCTAACAAGGTTCTCCTAACAAGGATAAACAGCAACTCAGGCCTGCATGGGCTCATCCACATATGCATGGTCTTCCTGAAATGTGCTGTAGTCCTGAATTTTTGCACAAATTCAGCAAGATTTAACAATGTAGACAAGACTGAATTAAGTTTTCCTTTACGCTGTGAGGTTGGGCAGTGTTGGACACCAACTAGGTCTTGTGTCACGGTGGACTTTCAGCATGTAATTGGGGATTTAAAGGATGACTGGATGCTCTGGGCTGTATAAGCTTTCCCAGGCAGAGAGGCCTCTAGCTGACTGTTTAAAAAATAAACTTTCTGTCTTGTGCTTCCTTCTGGGGGCTTTACTGTTGAGTAATGGTGGGGGAATAGCTGGCGAGTGCAAGGGACATACTTCTTTGGTTCTCTGCCTTTCTTTTAGAGCTGGAGGCCCTTGGCTAATAACAGATATGCGAAGAGGAGAGACTATATTTGAGATCGATCCACACCTGCAAGTATGTCTTTAGTTAATAAAATGTCATCCCTTTGTTGCAACCAGAGGTGCCAAAGTAAAAGAGCCCCTCCACACCCAATATTTTCTGAAACTGTTGACATGAACTGTTCACATTAGTCTCATGGTGAGTCTCATAGTTGAGGATAATCTCAGTTATTCTCACTAATGATCCTGGAAGAGAATGTAATTAGATGGGTCCATTCAAGATCACTGTACACTTTTGAGTTACACTTTGGAGTTTCCATCTCAGCAACGGCTGCACTTCATCCAGGAAAGAGTTGATGCCTCTTTCCAAATATTATTGCAAAATGCGTGGGGACATTTCCCTACATGCAAGTTACTGCAGGTATGTTTATTTCTAGGTCAGTGTTTTCAAATCTGCTTTTTGCTTCCATGTGCTCAGGGACAGCAGGGTCTGATGGGAAGGGGGGAAAGAAGCTGGGGGAGGGCAGAAGGTAAGGCGGCTACCTTATTTATTTTCCCTGCTATAGCAGTGGGAAGGGGACAAATTCAAGGCAAAGCTCCAATTTTTCAGGTTCTATATCTGAAAAATTTTAACAAATTTATAAATTTTCCATATGTAGAATCTAATTATTGGGGGGTTGTCTTATACTCAGGGTCATTGTGTACTCAAGTAAATACAGTATTTTCTTGTGGCCAATGCATCTCTCCCGTTGTCCAAAACACCTGTTCAGTTGTCAGTGATTCCTCACAGTCTAGGGTAATCACTTCAGTGGGTAAAGTATAAATGAGTATTAATGGCTGTTTAGTACCTTTTAGTGTATGTACGCATATTTGTAAAACAGCCCCCTGCTGCCCTGCCCCACACTCCTTGGCATGTCTGTTAAAAACCACCTTAAAAACCTGTCAGAAAAATAGCTCCATAGGATTAATAAATTGTTGCATCTTGTGTTTGGCGCATGGCTGATGTCTAACAATGAGTGCAGCGCTACCCAGAGGTTTGGAAAGACTCACTTGTTCAACTAAATTTACGGCACGTGTGGAGGGCCGCGGTGAAATGAACTGACAAGGGGTCCAGGCAGGACAGACTAATTCGACACGTCTTGCAGCCAGGGCCTGGGGCTACTGGATGAGCTGGGGTGGACTTCAGTTTCACACCTTTTCTAGACATGTGGCATCCCCAGCAGCTCAGCACCCTCTTAGCTCCCAGGTAGAGCATTCATTCAGGACTGGCTTGATGCAGTGAGAGGTAGATCCCCCGGCCACTGCCCTCTTTTTCCCTTGGGTTCTTCAACGATTGCAGGCGTGAGACGTAGTAGCAGGGCTCTACCTTTGTATTGTCTCTGTTGTCTCGCTACAGCTGACAAGAGCTGATGCTTTCACCCCTTTAGAAGCTGGGGTGTAAATCAGGTTTTACCACTTGGCATTTTGGGACAAAACTTTTCCTTGCTCGGGGGTGCCCCCGATGCCCGCTTGTGTCAGCTCAGATATTCTCAGTTAAAGGTCAGTTCATTTTACTGCCTGCTAAGCTGACCGAAGAAGCTCGCAGCTTTTCCTCACCAGCACATCATGCTCTATCAGGATGCGGCTCTGCTTTGTTCAGTGCAGGTCTTCTGAGCCTGGAAAATGTTTTATGTCCCGGGTTTATCCCTGGCCCACATGGCAGCAGCAGAGGTGATGATCGGGGGGTTCCCCTTCCTGTATCTGCACCTGCAGAAAGGGGGAGAGTCTCACCTGCTTTGGGGACGATAAAGAACGTCCCTGGGGCCTCCCACACTGGTGGGCTGGGGTGGAGGAGGCTGGGATCTGGGGTGCAGCTACCCATGCAGCAGGGGTGGCTGCTCCTGCACCTCCCTCTGCCAGATCCTGGATCTGCCCCTGTCCTCAGGTCGTCAGTGCAAAGCATTCTGGGACCTCGCAACACCAGCAGAAATTTGGTACACTTGAAGGGGGAGCACAGCGTAGGTAATACAGGCCAAAACAGAACAGAAATACTGAGGGTTGTTTCCGTGAGTTCAGAACCAGTTTTTTAAATCACCACACAGCACTGATAATGCAGAACATGTGCATACACACAAACACCACGGTGTTTCCACTGAAGTCTGACTGCAACACGCTGCAGAGCATGCAGTGCCCAAGCTTTCTTGAACCAGCCGGCTGGAGCAAGAAGTCCGCTGAAACAGTAGCCAAAGCTGACTTCTCCTCCCCTCTTTGAGCTAGAGACCAGGAAGCAAGATTCAGAACTCACAGTAGAGGTGATATCTTTTATTAGACCAACTAGATTTTTGCACAAAAAAAAAAATAGAATTCTTTAATTGCAAAATTAAAGGAATAAATGAAAGGAAGAAAGATTCATGCTTGCACTCAATAGCAGCTCTCCATCCCTGGATCTCAGTTGTTTAGTGCAACAGCATCGCCTAGTGGTAAAAGCTCGAATTTCCAACCAAAGCAAGTTGTTTTCTTCACACTGCAGGCCTGCTTTTAAGGTTCACTGCAGTCAGGGGCTGAACATGGCTAGCAATAAACATGCCTGTCCTGGGAAAAATGTGCTGTTAAGAAATTTTCGGTGGCATATTGGCATCTATTAACAGACGCAGCTAAAAGTCAAGTGTAAGCACACCCCCTCAGTAATCACACACATAGCAGTGAGCGGTGTGCTGGCAAATTCGAACTCCACGGGATAAAGCTCACTTATTTGCAGTTAATGGGAATGTCTTGCAAAACTACTGATAGCATCACACCCAAATTTACTTCTTATCACTGTACTGATTTATGAGAAAAGGCTGAAAGATCCCCGTCAGCGTTACTTAGTCAGGTGAAGAGTTGACCGAAGGGGGATTTGGTAACTGTCTTCAAATCCTGGAAGGGCACTTACATACAGAATGAACGTGGGTTTTTCTCTGTGACTGTAGGGGACAGAACTAGGAACAATGGCCTCAAGCTGCAGCAAAGGAAATTGAGGTTGGAAATTAGAAGGAACTTTCTGACTATGAGGGTGGCCAAGCATCTGGAGAAGTGGTGAAATCTCCATTCTTGGAAGGTTTCAAGGGCACTTTGAACAGATGCTTTGCTGGGAGGGTCCTGCCTTGAGCAGATAACCTTGTGAGGTCCCTTCCAGCCCTATTTTTGTACAATCAATGAAGTTAGTCTTCATTGATTAGTTTAGTGATTAGTTTAGTGATTAGTTAGTTTAGAGTTGAATGAAGAATAGGAGCGGTCTAGCCAGTTTGCAGATAGTATCTGTACTGATTCATCTCATGCCTCAGGTCTTGAGAAGCCTGGAAGGGAATTACGACATTAGTTACCAAGGAGTTTATGTGGGCAATGGAGCTGTTCTGTTAGGTGGATTGCAAGACTTTTGCTTCCTCCAGCACCTTGCATTCAAGCCACACCAAAAAAAGTCTTGGCTCTTTGGGTCTTTTCAAGCAGGAGAGAGTCGATAAAGGGATTGAGACAGATGGTTCGAACCTGAGTGGAGTGAGTGCCAAGTGTGCCTGGGATGACCTTAGCCAGCCTCCGGAGGATGATGAAGACAGTCGGAGCATTTGCATTGGAACGCAGCCACGACGGCTGTCCGGGAAAGGTAGGAGGGACTTGACTGAGTCACTGTCAGCTTCCCCGCGCCTCTGAAGAATGTGGTTGGCCTGGCCTTGCATCTAAATTTGGATGAGAACCATGCCCAAGGAATCTTAGGATTCCTCACAAATAGTCAGATGCAGAGAGGGTCCTAAATGAGCCTGGGGCAGAGAGGCTCCCAGTTTCACATATTTCCATTTCAGAGCCCATACCGGCGTGAACTGAAACCAGAAAGGCTCCCCAGCCACCCACAAGGCAAGACACCTGCATCTCCACCCCCAGGCCCAGGTCTGATTATCATGTAATGTTCCAGATATTGGGTGGCAGCTTGGGCTGATGTTGCTGTCACAACAGCTCACCTCAGCTGATCCCCGTCAATGAGGGGTTCTGCAGAAGAGATGGAGAACAAGCGAATTCCTCCTCCTACCAAGATCCCGTCTCAGGTTTCACTGTTGGCATGAGATGGGGATGTTGCACCATGAATGTGTATAATTTAAATGCGGTGCCTTTCACATCCAAGTAGGTTAAAGTATAATTTGAAGGAAGTCTCATTTATGGATGTTGTGATTAAAAGGAAGTGGTGAAGGTTTCTATAGAAGTGATCACTGCTTTCTTCCTCCCCGGAAATCTCCCATCCAGTAGTGGGAGTGAGTATGCTGATATTTTAAACTGCAGCAAGTCACAAGAAACAAAACCCCAAGGATTCTCTACATTTGGGTTCTAGGCCAGGGGTTTTCAACCTCTGGCCCACACGTCTGGCCTGCAGTGCCACGTCATCCAGACCACAGGACTCCTCACAAGTTTGGAAATTTGGCAGTGTGTGGTCAGGGAGCAAGCGGCCCAGCTCCCCTGCTGCCAAATCGCCAGACCCACAAGGAGCCCCAGGCCCTGAACAATGAATCCAGCACCAGGACTGGCCAGGGGCAGACCTGGGGGATGTCAGGGATGAAAGGGGGACCCAGTGCCAGATCCCCAGGGTCCAGTCCCAACATGCAGAGCAGGGAGGAGGCAGTGCCAGGGCCCAATCTGCTCCACAGATGGGTCCCATGCCACTCATTTAGCCCACGGGGCCAAAAGATTGAGCCCCACTGTTCTAGGTCAGTAGACGTAAGGGGCCCTTAGGTGACCAGATGGAAATGGAGTATCCCCCTTAGATGACCGGACAGAAATAGAAGGTCACCCCAGTTGCCCTCCAGCCCACTGCCACAACATTTCAATATAGGAAAACTCTCCAACTCCTGTATTTAGGATACACTCCAGTTGATTCTGAAAGGCCGTCTGGAGAGGATTTCATTTTAATTTCTGCTGTTTGAGAAAACAAATAGGGGCAGCTTTTAAGGAAAGCTTAGATGGAAATACTGAAAAATGGAAAAGTGAAAGGGCTTCATGTGGATGCAGGGGTGAAGTTAGACCCAAAACTTGAGCTGGAGGATCAGGTCTTGCCCTCGGTAGCAACTCACTTTGGTTCCTTCTCTACTTGGATCCCATTCCCAGGAGTATTCGGGATTAATTGGCAGGTTTAACAAAGCCAAAGGCAGAAATTGGGGGAGTCTTCCCACATTGATCTGATAAAGACATACACTTCCATTGCGCCAGCTGGCAAGGGAAGCTCTTGGCAATGAAGGCTAGATGCATCTTTACATCAAGGGACTTGGAAAGATGCTGAAGCAGTAAACACCCTCTTTCCTTTTGAAGGGGACAAATGAAATACTGGACTGCTCAGCCTCACCTTCTCCAGGTGACTCACTACCAAGGGCTCCATCCCTCCTTACCTGGAAGTTTGGATATAACAGGCAGGAAGTGGGGCAGGGTGCTCCAAAATAGTTTTGAGGGTAAAATGACCTCTGAATCCTGAAAAACACTCATCTGCACCCACTTATAGATGAAATGGTAGCTTCATAAAAGCCAGCTTTAGCCAATATTGATGCCACAGGTTCTTCTCGGTAGCAGGTGTCTGTGGTGTTCCTGTCTGCACTAAATCATGTTAAAATTCTCTTTTTGCAGACACCGAGCAAATCAGGGAGACTTTGCGGAGAGGGCTTGAGATTAACAGCAAACCCGTCCTACCTCCAATAAATGCACAAAGACAGAATGGGCTGAACCATGACCGAGCACCGTAAGTTTTATCCTGGCTTCAGGTATGGGGCAAAAAGGGAGAGAAGGTGTGTGGTGAGCTGCCGAACTTGAGAGTAGGGGAAAGGTAACAGCGAGTGCTTGCATTGTGCAAACACAGAGGTGATTTAATGGGATAATTGGCAAGAGGAATATTAGGCAAAGCTTCTTAATAAGGAAATCTCTTGGACTGTGGGGTGATGTCCCAAAAGCATCATTGCTTGAAGGGGATTTTGAGCTTTGACTTGAGGGGGAAAACACTGGAGGAGATATTGTGGGGAAGTCAGCTAGAACGAGTGAGATGGACTGAAAGGTCTGGTAGATCTCTCTCTCCCAAACCTCTGATTTGGGGGAGCGGACAGAAAAATTACCTCCAAGGTCACATACACAGGTTTCCATCATCTTGAACCTTGGACTCCATTTTCAGTTACTGTTATTGTTTCATTTACTGGAAGAAAGCACTGCAGGAAGACCGTTCGGCAATGCCGACAAGCCTGTTAGCACCAGACCTGACATACCTTGGATGATTCTGCTTGGGCGGTCTCGTTTTTGGGACTCGGTGCACGTGAGCTGTCAGAGGGACGGCCTTCTGGAGAAGCCAGCAAAGCTTGCAATGCTGGAAGGGGATTATCATTGAAAGAGGATGTGCTTTGCTGCCCTCTTTCCATTTTGTTGCTCCCTTTTTGTTCCCTTCTCCCCGGTGAGCCGTTGTGCCTTTGTGTTCCCTGAGTAGGAGTCAGCAGGAAATCTTACCCTGCCCAGAGCTGCCCATACAATTCCTTTCACCTCCACCTCCTGCGAGCTGCTGCCGTTCCTGTATCGTTTCGTTCCCAACTCAACCATCGCCCAGAAAACCTTTCCCAGGACTGGGCTGTAACCCTTTCCTGTCCTTCTTGCTTTCTTTTTGTGTCAAGCCATGTTTCTTGGATTTTGGCTGTAACTATTTTGGGTCAGTGTGTCATCTTCTGCAATGCACCATACTGACTGATGAGGCTATATTTATATTAGCATGAAACAGAGGTGGGCCTTTGCTCCCTTTAAAAGAAAAAGCCACTGGAGAGTTTTCATTGCTTTAAAGACCAAGTCAGTTAGGTGGGCCAAGTCAGGTAAGGGCCCTAGCATCATTCATAACATCCAACAAAGTAGGTTGTTGCCTATGAAAGCTCTTGCCTCTCTGAACCAGTTAGTCTCTAAGGTGCCACCCTGCCCTAACTTCTGCCTTTATTACTTTAAATATATTCTTATATATATTGCCTTATTAATATTAATTCTGACCACTTGTAGTATGTTGAGAAACATTTCACTGCATGAAGATTGGTTCCGCTGGGCACGGGTGGGGAAGGGCTACATATAGAATAAGGAGCCCTGACTCTCAACAAGGAGAATCACATCTGCCTCTTGGAAGGCTCAGGTTTGTCAAGTGTCTTCTTGCATCAGACACCTACATGCTCATGTCTTGTACAGTTGCTTAGGAGTGTCTTGCTACCACTTGCTAATTATTACTACAATTACATGCATGGTACAACCCATCTTCAAAATTATTTAGGGACATTGGAAATATCTGAGGTGGCATCAGACTGAGGAAACAATTGACGTGTGAGCACTGAGGTTGGATGCACCCTCAGCAAGTTCGCAGATGACACCAAGCTGCGGGGAGTAGTAGATACGCTGGAGGGCAGGGCTAGGATTCGGAGAGACCTCGACTATTTGGAGGATCGAACTGAAAGAAATCTCATGAAGTTCAATAAGGGGATGTGCAAAGTCCTGCACTTAGGACAGAATAAGCCAGTGCACCAGTACAGGCTGGGGACCGACTGGCTAAGCAGCAGGTCTGCGGAGAGGGATCAGGGGATAACAGGGGACTAGAAGCTGAACAGGAGCCGGCAGTGTGCTGTTGTTGCCAAGAAGGCTAATGACATCCTGGGCTGCATTGGTAGGAGCGTCGCCAGCAGATGGAGGGAAGTGATTCCATTTGGCAATGGGGAGGCCACATCTCTGTCCAGTTGTGGGCCCCCCACTACAGAAAGGATGTGGACAAATTGGAGAGAGTCCAGTGGAGGGCAACAAAAATGGTTCAGGGGCTGAGGGAACTGGGCTTATTAGGTCAACAGAAGAGAAGACTGAGGGGGACTGAATAACAGCCCTCACCTCCCTGCAGGGGAGCTGCACAGAGGCTGGAGCTGGGCTGTTCTCAGTGGGGGCAGATGGCAGGACAAGGAGCAATGGGCTCAGGCTGCAGCAAGGGAAGTTGAGGTTGGATATTAGGAAAAACTTTCTCACCGGGGGGGTAGTAAAGCAATGAAACAGGCTACCCAGAGAAGTGGTGGAGTCTCCATCCTTGGAGGATTTGAAGACCCAGCTAAACAAAGCCGTGGCTGGGATGATGTAGTTGGGGATGGCCCGGCTTTGAGCAGGGGGTTGGACTAGATGTGACCTCCTGAGGTCCCTTCACACCCTCATATTCTACAATTCTGTGACATCTTAGATGTTAGTAACAGCTGCACGTTCCCTGCCTTCTCCCTACTGTTTGGAAGCAGCTAAAATGTATGTTTGTCCATGCTCTCGGTTACACAGCAATATCTGATGGGCATTGTGCATAGTGGGACAGTGCATCAAGTTGTCCACAGGACATTTTCCCAGCATGGATAAGGCAGCACCAAACAGCCTTATTTTTACCTGAACTTTCTCTTGCTGAAGTCTGAGCAAGGTTAGAAAGAGCTCGAGCGTGATTCAGGCCAGTGGTTGCCATTGTGATCACTGATGATAAAGTATAGGTTCCATTTTTGCGTGGACAAGGCCAATTATTCACTCTTCATGCAAGGCTCTTAAGTGATAAGGATTAGGATGTGAAAGAAACAAAGTATGATACAGGTACCGCTGTTTTATAGGGCTGATTAGTGACTCTTGGGTCAAGTCTCAGTCACTAGGGCACTAGCTTTGAACCTGGGAGGACGTGCCTCATCTCCTGTTCCACCATAGACCCATTGTGATCCAAGACAAATCTCATATCCTGTTGGCCTCAGTTTAGAAGCTGTAAAATGGGGATAACAGTATTGCCCTTCTTCCCAGGCATGTTATGAAGTTAGAATCATTGAAGCTTATGAGGTGCTCGGTGATGGGAGTCAGACTTGGGTGTAATCATATCCCACACGGTATATACCAGGCTGTAAAATACCAAATCTGTGATATTTTTTGAAAGCCTTGTGAGTATCTCTGTTGCACCAGGGATTGTCTTCAACAATTTGACAGAAGCGCTCTGTCTCCTCTGGCAAATTGTTCCGCATCCACTTTGCTTGCTGAAGTCCACAGAATTTTAGATCATAAAATTTGCACCCAGCTGACAGTAGAATATTAAAATCCCACACCAAATCTAATGGCTCTGTGCAGTAAAAGGAATGTGCTGTTTATTTTTCAGGACTCACAATTACTGCCTTTCCTTCCTGTTAGTTCCCTGCCCCACACTCGCACACACATGTGCGCACTTGCTCTCTCTTCCATCAGGGTTTAAATCAGGCAGTGCATTCAAAAAGTCTGACAGCCTTCTAGTTTTCTGGTATTTCTGTGCATAAAACCATAGGGAAGGGGTATACTCCTTACCAGTTTTGCTAGCCTTGCACCATTGCAATTGAAGCACTCGGACTGAAAACCTCTGGTGGCATTAGGGTGCCCAGCACAGCCTTCAACAAAGCCTGTACGTAACTTTCCTTTCTTTTTATGTGTCCTTATGACAAGGTATTCAGCAGAATTCACAGATTTGTTGGAATTTGACAGGGCTGCCACGAGCGCTTCTGCTGTGGCCTCAATCTTGCAGCTGCTGGGCTGTCAACCATATGCCTTCACACCTGTGCCACTGCAGCCCCTCGTACATAACTAGGAACATGTGAGTAATCCCACTGACTTAACTGGGAACATATGAGTAATCCCACTGACTTTAATTCTGGTCAGTTCGTCCCTAAATCCTAAAAATGTTCCATAAGGAAAAAGCTGCTTTCTCTCTAATGCCTTCAGTCAGGTTGGAGTGTTAACTAGCTCTGATGATCCAGGCAAAATGCAAGAGGTAAAGGTGGGAGGTCGGTAGTATCTTTTATTGCGCCAGCTGTAGTGTTGCGAGAGATGTCAGACAAGCTTTTAGGTACAGAGTGCCCTTCCTCCTGTCTGAGAAAGAAGCAGATACAACCTGAGCTAAAATACTGAGTAGAACGATGACTTTTGTTTAAACTCTTCAAGGCAGCTGTAGCACTGCAGTAATTATTCCTAGTCATTACTCTAGACTAGGTTGTTCCTTTTTTTTCTTGAGGATGTAAAGGAAAGCACTTCAACTGCTTAACACTGTGTCACACGTCTTTCTCAAAGTGATTGTTAGTTCAGGGCACATGTGCTCATTAAATTAGATCATCTGCCATATACAAAACAGCTCCTCTGTTAATTCGTGAAACTCAGACTCATTTTGATTTATTTCTTCATATGGATTACAGCAACCGAATGACAGAACAACCTATAAACAATCTATAGACAACCTATAAGCAACGGTGCTAAGGGATAAGGTTAGAGCGACCGTTTTAGATTTGATATCCATGGCAAAACATCATCAGTAGCCTGGTGCAGGTCTTCGATGCAGCCATTCAAATGATAAATGAGACATTCCTCTGTAATGTGTGCTTTAGTTTGCGTTTCACCACACTCACACTTGGGGTCTTCCATAAAATTCAATTTATGTAGCAGGTAGTTACATGTACCTTGTCCAATACAAACGCTGTTCAGTGTTGTCCAGCTCTGCCTTGGTGAAGCAAAGCCAGGAGATTTAGATGTGGGGTCCATGATGAGAAATGTATTAATGATGTCAGTTGTGTTCCATTGCTGGATCCATTTTTCCTTAATGTCAAAGTTTTCATCATTTAGCTCTTTCCAGCACTCCAAAATAGCCTCCTTGACTTAAGCCTTGGCCTAGGGGGGTCATTAAGTCCCTCAAAAATTAGTAGTGAATTGAATGTAAGCAGTTTTTTGTAGACTCTTAAAATATGCTGCTTACACTGAAGATCAGGAGGAGGGATATGAGGTGGAACAGACAACCAGGGAACAGGAGTGGATCTGCAAGAACCCGTTATGGGTCTCATTGTTTCATTCAATTGAGAATCAGTCAGGCAGGTGTTTGGGGCACACTACTCAGCTACTAATCATTTCAGCCATAGGTAGTATAATACCCTGGAAAAGTACTTGGAAAAATGAGGCATGTATGAATAGCTGTGTAACTTGTGGTGGTGTAGTATTTGTTTGATGGGACCCACAGCATGGGAGGTGCTTTCCAGATGGGCGAGAAGGCATGGCCCCTGGCCCAGGATGTTTGCAGTCTAAGCTACAAGGAGCCTGTCCATTTGCCAGATGCAGCTAACTTCTGTTGGTGCAGTGCTGTTGCAGCAAAACGCCAGAGCTTCAGACTAAACACTGTCACTGTTTATATCTTCACGGGCTGGAGAGGAGTGCTCCAGCTCCAGATGTCAGAGATCAGGGGCACTTGGGAAAGTCTGGCTTTGTGCACTATTTAATTTCTCAATGTCATAAATCCTGGGACAGGAAACATTAACAGTGCCCAGCAATTAATCCTCACACCATCCCCCGGAGAAAGGTGAGGAGACCTTCTGGGCCACCAGCACATGTTAACTGAATCATGAGATAGGATCTGAAGAATTTTATCTTGGATCCCCAACACTACTTGTCCTGCCATGCCAGATGCTCAAGAACTGATTTTGGGGATCTGGGTTAATAATCGTCACATCCCATCGCGCATCTGCTGGTGTTTGAGGAACTGGCACCAGGGAGCAGATCCCTGATGCTGGTCTGTGTGTGCATCCAGACCTTTAAAAGGTACATGTACAGCTTAGCTGCATCCACGTGCCTTCAACTTGCTGGTGTCAGGGGAGTCTGGGATTGGGAAGCTGCTCCACAATCCTGGGCTCTTCATGGGAAGATTAAATAGGCTTGTGGGCAGGTCAGCACCACGGAGCAGCTCCAAGCTGGAATCCGCAGGTGCCCTTTAAACTAACATGCTGCACATTCAAATTAAAGCATGAGACAAACCAGTCACAAAGATGTTCTACGTATAATGTGGAACGAGTTTGGTTTGCCATTTTTATCATGTGATATGTTGGTTGTATGAGTGGCAAGGAACATGTTAATTGTGTGATAAATGTTAGTGGCTGCCAGGGGTCATAGGCGAGGAAGCTGCAGGTAACCAGGTTGTCGCAATTTCCAGTAGGGGCCAGGATTGGGACATAGGTGTTTCTAACTGCTAGTCCTTCTCTTCCCCCACCTATTGCTCTAGAGTCTAGACCATGGGTTCCCAAAGTGTAGGCTGTTGGACAGTGCAGCCTGCAAGCACCTTGGTGCAGCCTGCCACCCTGGACTGCCCCTTTGAAATGGCTTTCCAGGAGCAAAACTTAGGGAACCCCTGCTCTAGACCACGCACCTTCACCAAAGGCAAGACAGTGAACATTGCACTGGAGGAACTGAGGAAATCAAGCCCAAGGGGCAGGCTGTAAATCCAGAGATGCTGATGCGAGTTTCTGGATGAGCAAAGGTTGCATTTGCCCAGAATGGCTACTCCTTGCTGTGCCAGTTCTTTGGTAAGGCACACCCATGTTCCCTGGGATCTGCCCCTGGGTTCCAGCGAAGTTTTTAAGAGCTCATTGTGTCCTCTTGGCACTGCTTTCCTTTGACAGGATACAATTCTGTCCCACTTCTAAGCATGATTTATGGCTTCCTTCAAATAGTTGCAAGTTGCTGTTTGAGGATGAAGAGGTTTGCAAGAGGATGGAGCTGGGCTTTTCGTAGTGGGGGCAGATGGGAGGACAAGGAGCAATGGGCTCAAGCTGCAGCAAGAGAGGTTTAGGTTGGATATTAGGAAAAACTCTCACTAGGAGGGTGGTGAAGCACTGGGATGAGTTACCCAGAGAGGTGGTGGACTCTCCATCCATGGTGGTTTTGAAGACCTAGGTAGACAAAGCCGTGCCTGGGAAAGTGTAGTTGGGCTGGCTGGTCCTGCTTGGAGCAGGGGGCTGGACTAGATGTGACCTCTGAGGTCCCTTCCAGCCCTCACTTTCTATGATAAACAGTTGCTACAGCCACACGTACTTGGAGAGCGCATTCCTGCTGCAGTGCCTTTGACTTTAAAAAGCAGTTCGCTCAAGCATTTCCTAATTCATTAAATTTAGTAACTCTCGCCAGGGCTCCCACTCACCACTGTGAATTAATGAGCTCTATCTCAGGTACTTCTGAGGCAGCTTTTCCCATAGTATCAGAGCACAGGATTTGCAGTGATGGTACACAGCATCGACTGGGCTCTTTGCTTCCCCGAGTGATTCTAGCTGTCACTTACTGCTTGCACTTGGTTCACATTTGAGGGACTGTTATTTTCATCGCTGTTTTCTTGTCTTCAGCAGCCGCTGCCAAACATTTGTGCAAGGTGGAGCCTTGCCGAGTTCTCTGAAACAGTCCAGTTCTGGCTTCGCTTTCCAATTCTGCAATAATTAAGCAATAAGGCTCCAATCCAGTCTTGCTTATTGAGGCAAACTCCCGTTGAGTGCAGTGGGAGACTTGCCCAAGTCAGGAATGTTGAACAGGCAAGAGGCAGGTGCATTTTTGGGTGAGTTAATACACTTCAGGGGTGTGTTATGAGGCATGAGGTTGTAGGTCAAGTGCCTAGCGAATGCCTGGAAATGCACTGCCTGTCACTGTCACTGATCTAAGACGTTTCCCTTCTCCGAGGCTCCATCCGTGTGAGAATCTGTAAGGGCTCTGCCAACATGGCTGTAATCCTCGTGGCGCGCCTGCGTGGGAAGGGAGTGTTGTCTCCTTTTTACAGGCTGCTGTACAGCGCTGAGGATCCCGCAGAGTCGCTGGCAGAACCAGGAATACTGCTGAGATCTCTCCATTCCGGGCCAGGGCTAGATGCAGGAGGATCTAGCACCCGCAGAGGGTTAGCACAACTATAACACCTCTTTCCAAGGGGGTTTGTAGGTGGGAGAAAAGTGGTTGTCACTTATCCTATACACGGTTGATGTTTTCAGGACCCCTTTGTTCAAGGGCGTGTAGAAACACATGCACACAGAGCAGATCATCATTGCAGTTAACTGAGGCTGTTGTCTGCAAGGGGTAGCCTGGCGTGAGAGCAAGTGCCGTCACACCCTCTTGATTTCTGCCCTTGTCCAGGTGCGTCTGACTGTACTTCTTTGTTCTGGTGCTGTAGGATTGTCATCTTTGTGGGGGACAGGGACAGTTGTGGGGAGGGCATTGGAGAATTGCTGGCTCTCAAGTAACCTTTGCCTTTGTCCTCACTGTGAAGAAGGCAACTTCCACCCTAAAACAGCAAGTTCTCTAACCTCCATGCACAGGCTGAAAGCACCTCCATCCCAGGATCCAGGGTTTCTCTTGGTGGTAGATAGAGGCAATCAGGATAGAAATCAGCTACGTGGTGCAGCAGAGGCATAGCCAGCATGAGTCAATCTTCTTCTGAGCAGCTTCCAGTGCAGGTAGAGATTGAGAGAGGCTGAAGAGGGAAATGGGAGCCCAGAGAGCCAAATTGGCTTTCCCAAGGTCTGGCTGTACATCCGTGTCAGCTGGGAGTAAAACGTGAAGTCCAAATTCAGCGGTCTGCCCGCTAGATCATGCTGTCGGATCTTTAAAAAGCAAGCAAGCTGTTGCGACCTAACCAGCCTGGTTTCTCTCGAAACCTATAAAACAACTGCCATCAGGACAGCTTGAGAAAATGTTGCTCTAAACATGACTTGTCTTATAAGGAAGGGAAGTCCAAACTTTGCGCAACCAGTGATTGCATTGGCAGTTCTCCAGGAGCCCCGCGGGCTGCTGCTTAATTGGCATCAAACGAAGCAGATTGCAGCCACCTTCATCTGTAATGCAGAGAGGGGGCCCCGGGAGACTACAGGTTCCAGCGTGCGGCTGCTCGGATCACGACGGAGCATCGCATGCTGGGACCTGTAGTTCCCCACCCCCCATCCCCGGCCTGTTTTCTCTCTTGAAAGCTGGTGGGGGCCACAGTCCGTGCCTCACCCACAGGCAAAAGTTTGGCCACCCATCCTACAGGATCCCAGCTTTAGAAATCCACTCAGCTTGGGCTAGCTGTATTGTTGTTAATCTTCATTCACAAGATTTCAAAAAAAAAAAACCCCAAGGTTCAGGCTGTTGATAGAAACTGAAGCTGGGAGGGAAAAAAAAATAGTTGAAAGTCAGCTAAAGTCACCTTGGTAACTGCTGCAATACACTCGCCCGGAACAAGGAGGCATCAGATCCAACTACAAACAGCTTGAAAGAAACAAAAAAGAATGTAATCATCTAAAGAATTAATCTGACAACTGCCCACATTGACACCTCCCACCAGCCTCCAGTCAGTTGGAAATGTGCTTTAATCTTCCCAACTCCCCTCCAGTTTCATAAAATGCTAGATGTGCAGTCCTCAAAGTGGGGCATTTCCGGCCTGCTGCTTGCATTTGAACGGCACTGCCTTTCCGAACGGAGCCGCCTGGCTTTGGCCAACTTGTTTTTTCTGGACGCAGAGAAACACGAATTATTTGTGTGGGTTGGATGAAGTATTCAATCTGGAATAGACCAAGTTTACAGCATTTTACATCATAGGCAGTTTGATCTTTAGTCAACAAATACAACAACGCTGGCCTTCGCTGCTGATTTATTTGGTGATGGGTTGTGGGGGGAGCAAATGGTTACAGGGAGATGGTGATCATGAAGCCAGAGATGTTATTGAGAGAAACCAGAGTTTTTGCAAATTGTCCTTTTGCTTCTCACAAGCTGCATACGGCAGGGAAAGCTACAACATGAGCTTTTCATTAATAACGCCCCAGCAATTCCAGCACCCCCTCGTCTGGGCCATCACCCTTCCTCTGGGCCAGGATGAGGATTTCCACTCCTACTGAAAGAATGTTAATGTTTCTCACAGAGTCCTGTGTCTTGTTACATGTTCCCTAACCCGAAAGTCGGATCCCGTTCTCAGCCTTCCCTTAGCACCTTCTGTCCTTGCTTCTTGGAGCACTCTGTAATCATTGTCCTTAATCCTTGCAGGGCTGGAGGAGTCTTATAGCTGTGATGGTCCAGGAAAGGTGTGAGAGATTTGGTGGGGGGGTTGGTGATATCTTTTATTGGAACAACTCTGTAGTTGGGAGAGAAGCTGGATAGTGCCCTTCCGCAGGTCCAAGAGAGAAGTAAACTCAACTCAAGCGAAACAACAGATGCAATAAAAGCATTTGCATCTGAAGTAATAGATTTGACTTTGTTCTATCCCCTATTTAGCTCAAGCTTTGTCTGCTTCTCTCCCAGACCTGAGGAAGGGCAGTGCAGGTCCAAAAACCTGTCTAACATCTCTCTCAGCTATACAGTTGGTCCAGTAAAAGATACCACAAAAGAACCCCCTCCTCAAGGAAGGGAGGGAAGGAGATCCACTTCATACATGGAAAAGCCGAGGCAATGTTTAAAGCAAATTTCAAGCACCGTCGTCTTGGGGGGGAAAGGTGAGTTTTCCACCATCAGGTTACATATCTCAGGGTAAAAGCCTAGCAGAGGTGAAGCACAAGCAGCCTTTTCCTCTGTAGTGGTGGTGGGCCTTATTGCCACTGCTGCTGCTGCCACCACCTGGGGCCTGTGCCTGCTAGCTTCCCCAAGGCAAAAACTACCAAGTCTGACATCCATGAGGAGTTTACGTCAGAGCCTGGAAAACATAGCGTAGGGTTGGAAAAGTGACAAGTGAGTTCTTGGCAGAGGTTTGGGAGCAGAACCCAGGTATTCTGATGGCTAACACTGTGTTTTAAGAGTGAGACTCTTCCTGTCCCAGTTCTTGGTCTATTTAGGAGGGCGTTGGTTCATCCTTCTTCCAGAACCATCTGAACACCAAGTAGCTGAGACCCTCACCTCCACTGCGATGTAGCTCAGTGCTACAGATGCTCCATGTGGGTATGGACCATCTTAGGTGAGCTTCGTGTATTCAGACACATCCCCGAGTGCTTTCACTGTTGGCACTTGGTGCAGCTATGCCATTGCTAAAAGAAACATGTCTAGCCTTCATGTAGGAGGAGCACTTTTAGTCTTGAACATCCCACCCTGGCTGCATCTGAGCCAGCTACAACAAACAATTGAGTGGTGTCAGCAGTGCAGCAACACTCAGCTAGTCCCTGTGGCGTGTCTCCACCCAGGCTCTTATGTGTACTGGAGCACGCTGAGAAAATCTGGGCAGTGATCTCTTACTTTTGTCTATCCTATCACAGCTGTCCTGCAATACCGCAGCACTCCAGCCACTTGGACACAGAGCTGTGGCAGCATCCACACTTGAGACCGCATCCTTAGGTCCCTTTAGAGGAGGGACTAGCCAGGTCTGCTCCACGTGCATGGTTGGGGCT
Organism: Crocodylus porosus; assembly: GCF_001723895.1. Classification (NCBI taxonomy): domain Eukaryota; kingdom Metazoa; phylum Chordata; order Crocodylia; family Crocodylidae; genus Crocodylus; species Crocodylus porosus. The sequence continues at coordinate 24,927,515 of NW_017728951.1, read as the reverse complement.
GACCTGGATATAGCCAGTCGCAGCCCGATCATGGTGATGTGCCAAGCTGTTTACTAGCCTGCGGTAGCTGTGTGGTGGGTGGGCCCTGTCTGGAGCAACCCACATCACATACCTTGTTTAGAAAAAAAGTCAGGGCAATGCCGCACCTTATAGGCAAGCTGAATCAGAGATGCATAAGTTTCCTTGAGCAGAAGCGCACTTCATCAGATGCTGAAAAGTTACGTATCTCTGATTCTGTTAGTCTATACAATGCATCTCTATCCTACCTTATGCCTGATGTCAGACTAACATGGGCAACTACCTCTTCTGTTCAGAAGGTTATGGGACAGACAGGATCTGATTTGGGATTTCGCTACCCTAGTTTCACCGGTCCACTGCAGAGTGCGGATCACAGGGACACCACCCACATTAAACAACAAACCCAGGGGTTGTGACTATTTGGGGGAGGTTTTAACTGAAGCAATTGGTAACAACTTGGTGTCCTTTCAGAGCTAACCAGAGATTTGCCTCACACTTCCACCTTTTGTGAGTGTGAGAGAGAGGCTGGTTACTCATTAATATTAAGTCTTAATTATTTAAGATCTGGAAAACCCAATGGTTCCTTTCAGAAGTTACACATTAGTCAACACCTTCTCTTGAGGCACAAACAGCCTTTGCCGGTTTGAAACAGATTTTAGTTTGCATTAAAAAGCCCACCCCTACCCTTCAGCATGTTATCATCATCCTGATTAGAGCAACTGGAGGCTGCATTCAGGGATCAGAGCTCTGTTGTACCAGACATTGTTCAGGCCAGCGTGTTTAAAACCAGAAAACCCAGCCCCAGCCTCCCAGAGCTTTTGGTCCAGCTTGTGATGATCTCTATTGAATCCGTAAGCCCCTGTACCTTCATTGACCATACCAGTTGCAGTATTAGGAAACTCACTCACAGGCGCATGGAAGAATCCCATTGTGCAGACCAGCGTGTTTGAAAACAAACCGACCGCAAAACCTAGCCCCGGTCCCAAGGAGTTTATAGTCCGAGTCTGCGGCAAGCTGAGTGGCAGTGATTCTCAACCAGGGCGCCGAAGCAATACTAGCCCTGTTGAGTGTTGTGAACACCAACACATGCTCCGCAAGATAAACCTAGAGATTTCAAACAGGAATCTAGCATGTCAAGAGGGCAGAACGTTGTCATGGGCTTTCCAATTCTTTGTGGCAGAAGAATTGCTCTCTCATTTCTCTGCAGTCAAAAAACAAGTGAAAGCAAAGAGCTGGCATTTTCCAGAGAGGTGCCTCGAGTCCAACAAGGGGGCCCTGGAGTCTAAAGGAGATGGAGAACCACCGGCGTATGCAATTCTGTTCCATAAACGCCTGTCCTTTCTAAATTTAAATTCACTGACTATTAGATGCAGCATTAAGGATTTTACCGAGTGCACCAAGCCCTCCAGGGACAGGCGAAGGGCCCAGCCTCTTGTCTTTATTAACAAGAGTGCTGAATAACTCCAGATACGGTCCAATGTACATAAACTCTGTAACTGTTCTCAACAGTTGATAAAGTGCACTAAAAGCATGTGTTTCTAATGGCTGACACCCTGTTGGGGGCAGGGGGGTTGGTAATGAATAATTGGAAGCGTTAGATGACAGACTGACTTTCCCACAGCTTAATGTGTATATAAGATCTGATAAGGAAGCTCAGGCAAAGCCGAGCTTAAGGTCAATTGATCATTAATCAGCCGTGCACTTCTCAGGTAGTCGCACTGCAAAGGCTTTCTTCACAGTCTGCCCCATTCCACTGTTTTAAGGCCCCACCTACACAGAGCTGTAAAATGTGTTTGCCGAACCAGTTTAAACACAGCCGTTGGTGCCAGCTAGGCTACGGAGATGGCCAGGCCTTCACTTCAGAGTGAACCCAGATGCCTGGCACCCAAATTGAACCTCCCTCTGTTGTGAACAGCTACGCAGCAAAGCCATGCTTGAGTTACTGTGTCCTCCCTTTGCTTTTGCTTATGCAGCACTGGCAATGGGGGTTGCCTAGCCTGTGGTCCTTTGGGCTGCCCTCGTTCTTCACAGTGAATTGTGGTCTGCACATGCGGGGGGATTGTGGCAAGGTATTGGAGGACTACAAGCCTTCAAATGGCATAACCTGAATCCTCGTTGCAAAGCGGGCAGGTTACCAGTCCAAGTGAAAGTCTCGCATGGGTTTTAGCTGAGCCTGGGTTGACAGCGCCACCACATGCAGTCCAGTGGCTTTGCATGGAGTGGAGCTGGGGGCAAGAGGCAAGTCGGGGCCCAGGTTAACTGCAGTGAGACGCTCTGAAAATCAAATCGGCGGCAGGTGTAGAGTTGTTCCATCGCAGTTCGCTCAGCGCAGCCGAAACATGGCTCCATCTGTCCCTACAGAAGGGCTCGAGCCAGGGCTTAGCCAAACCATGTCAGGATTTGGTGGCAGTGAGTGGTTTGGTTTGTCCTGCCAGCTGGATCTATGTTTTATCTGTCGGGGGACCGGTGCTGTAGCCAGCCTTTTTCCTTTCATCTCTCCCCAGCTACAGATGACCCTGTAGCATAGTTCAGACCGCAGCAAGGTATTGCTTCTGTTAAATCAAGAATAATTGCCAGATGAGAGAAAATTGTAAGCCCTGTCTCTTGTGACTGCATTGCAGCTGATGGCACTCTGTCCGTCTGTCCCCTTCCAAGCTGTTGTTCCCTGAACTGGCCTCTCTGAATCATCCAGCACGTTCTGCCTGATCTAATCTTGTTTTGTTCCCTATAAACTGTCAACTTGTTGCACCAGAGATCATATCTTTTCTCTATATGCTCTGTGATCTGAGGAGGAGTTACAGCTCTGCCCTTTGCACATATAAAGTGTTTTGAAGTTTATGGTGCAGCAGTTAGAGATATCCCTGCCTGATGACACAGAGGATGCTGTCTTGGGAAGTTCATAATCGTATAACAGTGCAACCTTTAATCAGGACATGGCCGTACGGAACCTACTGAGTTCGTAAAATATAAAGACTGCATTGTTTGAGCGCAGCTCTACTTGAGAGGGAAAGCGGTCGACCGGTATTCTGCGACTCGTGAGTGGATTTTGTCCTCTGAATATTGCTTCTGATGCCAGCAGAAAGCAGAGTACTTGCAAGCTCTGGGTTGAAGGAAAAGAAATACAGAGGCTCTGGGAGCTTCTTTTTGCTATCGGTCTCTGAGCCAATAGATCCGCAACAAATTAAAGGGGACGGTGTAGAGCCTTTCCACCTAGCCTCACTCCTCCCTTAAAGAATCCCAGAGAGTAGAGGCCAGATCACAGAAGACCCACGTGGGCTGTGCCTCAGCCAGAGGGCTCTCCCTTACAGCGCATGTTATTTTGCTCTTTTCCCTTAGGAAACTGGTTCCTGTGCTTCTGGGGGCTCTGTTGCATTCTCCAATTTCAGTCCTTGATCACTGGATCAGGGCAAAGCCTTGGATGCTGGGATCCATGGTGTGTGTGAGCCACACCTCTAACAGAGACAAGGGTGGCTGTAAACTAGATGGGCTCTTCAGGCATTAAGCAGCTGTCACGCAGCTGTTGTAGATAACAGCTGAAATGTCCCTTTTTCTTCCCCACAGCGTCCATACTACTACCAGCAAATGTTTGGGGCTCAGGTCCTAACCATGTGCCCTTTGTTCCTTCTTTTAGGAGCCGTAAGGATAGCTTAGAAAGCGAGAGTTCGGCAGCTATCATTCCCCACGAGCTCATCCGCACAAGGCAGCTCGAGAGCGTGCACCTGAAGTTCAACCAGGAGTCTGGGGCACTGATTCCACTCTGTCTAAGGTGAGAGAAGCCACTTCCTTCCTTGGCCTTGGTTCAGCAGCTGTGGTTCTCCTTGGCACTTGTCATTCCTTCACACAGACGATCACAGCTAGATTGGTAAAGGCCAGAGCTGCAACACTTTGCTAAAAATGCTGGAAGCAGATGGCACTTTGCACATGTGTTCCTCCTGCTAAGATCGTTCCTTACTCTCCTGCTTTTCCACCGTTTATTTTGAGGGTTGAAGAGGAGAGCTTCTCTGATCAGACTCAGGACTCAGGCAGTTAACCATGCGATCAGACGAAGGCCCTTTCGTGGATGTTAGCTTGCACATTTGTACACAAACATTTGGCATGTTTTGTACGGGCAGACACTCTGTCACTTCTATACCTGTAAACGCAATGCCACAAAATGTGGAAGTTCACAGTTCAGCCAGATTCAGAAAGGGGTTGGACAGGCTCTTGGAGGAAGGGGGCATCCATAGCTATTAAGTATGGGAGATAAAGGGACAGTCTCTGAATCAGAACTTCCTCCTTTAATGCTGGAGGCTGCAAGGGAGAGAGCAAAAACCCTGGTCAGACCCAGTTCGTCCTCCCTTCCAGCCTCCGCTCTCTGCCACCGTGTGACACAGGAGACTGGGGAAGATGAACCTGGGGTCTGACCCAGTAAATGTTCCCTGCAGGCTAAGGGGGGTGGCGTGGATATAGGGTGTGGCAATTTGTGACCACTCACAGAATTCAGCTACCAAACTTAAAATAAATGGAAGTCACATAAATTCAGCCTTCTTGCCCTCCTTTATAAAATGGGCATAAAGCATCTGATAGATGCGGGGAACACAAATGCCTGGGTCACAACTTGAAATTCCCACATGGAAAGCATTATAGAAATAGGCCTTTGTTGTTTGAGAGGAACACATGTCTCTCTCCTAGTGAATGTCTTTTTGGACACAAGTTCACTGACACACCTTAATCTTGGTAAGTGATAGGCAATGGGTTACTATGACATCAGCTAACTCACGTAGAATTTGGGGCCAGGTGATTAAGCTGATGGCAAGGTTTGGTGCTGTGGATTCTGGATTCAGTCCCTGGGCAGAGGGAGGTGGAAGTCCTACACCGTAACTCTGTCCACAACCACCGTGGTGATTTGAGATCCTATTATAATCCTGCTCGGTCTTCCCAGACTAGAAGGATTGCGATTCTGAAGTGAGGTCTTGGTATTTAAGCGGGTGGGAGGACATCCAGACTTTTAGCAGGGACTCCCAGCCCATCAAGAGGGACAAGGCAAGTCATTCATGTGTTTGTACAAAATGAGTCCTTATGCTGCCGGGACTCATTTGAGGCTGTCTGGGTTCCTGACCTCTCTGTTCATGTGTGAACATTGTGCTCTCCAGGGGCAGGCTGCTACATGGACGGCACTTTACGTATAAAAGTATTACAGGGGACACGGCGATCACATTTGTATCGACAGGAGTAGAAGGAGCCTTTGCTACAGAAGAACACCCCTATGCAGCACATGGGCCTTGGTTACAGGTGAGAGAGCTTCTTTCTTCCCCATCCCACCCGCTCTTCCTCTTGCACCTTCTTCCTTTACGAAGCCCTCAAAGTTCCCTGCCCTAAAAATAGCGCAGCCCAGCTACACATCCTGTTGCAAGTTTTGTGATGATTAACAGGCAGCACCTTCAATAGCTCCAAAAGCAATTAGAAATACAGAACTATTCCCAGTTGTAGGAAAGGAATGTGAAACAAACACTGTTCAGCAGTTTCAACTAATACCATATTGTCTCACACAACACACACACACCCTCTTCCCAAAATCCAGGTGCTGAAAATTGGGGTGCACATTATAAATGAGGAGCAATGGTTACAGAAGTTTCTGATGCTTAAAGCCGCTGTCAAGAAAGAGCAAAAGGGAAGCTCCACATGCTCCGTGCTGGATTCCCTAGTTGCCAGTGATGGATGCTTTCTCTCAGGCCCCTTTCCCCTTCCATAACAGAGGCTCACAGGGAAAGATCTTTTTCCTTCGTTCTGCCTTTCAAAAATGACATGCATGTTTTGTTTGGGGACGTGTTGTATGTGAGAAGGTATGGTATTTATTTAAAGAAAACAGCCATTTGCATCTCGGGCTCACAGAGCATTTACAAGCTCTCTTTGTTCTCATTCCTTTCCTATGCTGCCACAGTGAAACGGGGGGATTCAGAGAGGCAGAACGGTTTTGGAGTTCAGACCAGCCATCAGGCAAGGACAAGCGGGGACAACACACGTTGTTCTCACTCAGCTCTAGATCCACTTGTAGCAAGTTCCTGATGTTAACTCTGGCCAAGCAGGCGCACATTTGTGTCTGTGCAGGAAAGCCCTCTTCCAGGAGAACTGGATGCAACAAGCTGCATCTCTCCCTTCCCTGTGCTGTCTCCAAGGCGTGCTGCTATTTTAGGCCCGGTGGTGCAACGTGTTGCTCCGGCGTTACAGTTAAGCCGGCCGTGGCAGGTTTTCAAGGCATTACCCTGCACATGTTCACAAATCTGGAGGGAACCATACAGGCAGATCTTTGCAACTCGTAAAATAACTGATGTGTGCGGGACCCCACGTGTGACATTCTCAAAGATGCTGCCGGCTTTGATTGTGTGGCTTGGAAAGCCCAGCTCTCTTCTAATGATTAACAGTGCACAGTCGGGTTTAAGGGTGGGTCACTCGCTGCTTGGGTCTTGTGTTTGCCAATACATGACACGCGAGATCTTGTGACTGCATTAACTCCAAGCATAACAGAGTTTGTTTGCATTTGCACTGCATCTTGAAGTGTATTAATGTGTAGAGCAGTCCCATAACCTCTGAAAGCTGGGGAATGGCAATAATTAGGCCGCTGTTCAGGCATGTAACTAGTATTAACCCTTGTGAAACCAGCTGCATTCAAAGCAGCTGTGCCTGGAAACTGATGACTAACTTGGATCATCTGGGAAGGGAGGAAAGGTTTCCTGCCCCCAGGAGGGGAGGCAAAGCTTCTCAAGGGAGCAAGCCCCACCTTGCCTCCTCTGCTAGGGAACATCTGCCATGACCTGCTCCATGCCTGCTGGTTTTGCCTTGTCCTTCAGATCGGAGCTGGCAGTGGATCTCTGGGAGATGCAGGACATCACATAATACAGGCAGGTGCTTAAGGTTGCAGACTCAACATGCATGAGCTGTAGCTTGATGCTTTGGGGTGAAGGAAGAAGGTCCTAAGCCCAGTGCTTTTAGCTTCCGCCTAAGGGGGGAGGGAAGACATGCCACTTAAGAGCCCTGGCCTTGATTGCCAGGACTGGTTTAATCCCTCAAAGACCTGCAAGCAAGATGTACAGAGGAAGCCCCCCTCTGCTCAGCTGAGCCCCCAGACTCAGAGGCACCGACCAGCTCGAGAAATCCCAAGGCAGAAGCAGGGCACGGTGACAGTGAGGGTCTGCGGCAGAGCAGCATAGGCCATTGGGCTGGGGAGAAACGGGGCCTCTCCTGCTGTGGACTTTCCCCATCCCTTAGGGAAGGATCCTGAGAAATCCTGGCCATGAGTCCACGCAGCTTCCATCGCCTGCCGACTCCTGTTGCTCCAGAGTCCTGCCTCTGTGACAGTCCAACCTGCAGCCTAAACACAGCATCTCTTGTTTACATGTGACGGGCCAGGGCAGAGCACTCCGGTCCCGTCTGTCATCGGTGGGATTGATGCAGAGAGGTGGTGTGCAGCCTGTCGGCTCTGGCTCGCATGAGTCCCAGCGGGCTGGAAGTCACGGACATTGGGTGGAAGTTTAGCTGACAACACAAGTTGGTAACTGCTAATGGACAGGCTCCGTTTCACCTGAACCCCATGGCAAGCTGCCCTCTTCGTTGTCTTTTTTAGCAGTCTTCACAGAAGGGACAAGAACTCACGAAAACAATAAAAACCGAGTGCCCTGTTCCTAACAACACTCCTTCCGGGTCAGGTTTGCAGCCTGTAGGCAGGGGCATGAAGAGGGAAGCTTGCCCAGCCGCTGTTCACGCTCTGGGGACGATTAAATTGTTGCATCCTCCAGAGCTGTCAAGCTGGCACCTTTCCCAAGGACTCTGAGTATTTTTCATTTAAGTCGTGTTTAATTAGGTATAAGAAACTAAATTCCATTAAAGGTCCAGCATGTCAAGCTGGTTTATTGCTTAGTTCCGTCTATCCTGTCATGTATTTTCGAATATGGAAATCATGTTGATTCAAAGATGCAGACCCGTTCGGGGAGTCCTCCTGGCTCACGCCAGACCCTCTGTATCCATCAGTTCCTGCAACAGCCTCTGACGCACGACCCACTCATGTTGTGTGTGATTGAAGACTCCCACCTTGCTTCTGCCCCAGCAGTGGCTGCCCAAAGCAGAAGCAGCACCCAGTGCTTAGCAAAATCGCCTTTTGGCCTCTGGGGATAAGTCAGTACCCCAGTGGAGCCAGGGGAAGCAGTGCCCATCTTGGCACCCTGCTAAGGGTGGCAGTTCCCAAAAGCTAAAGGGTGCTGATACAAAACAACCCCAGGACAGCATGAATATGCATCATGGGCTTCCCGTCTGTAATCTGAATCTGAGGCCTGTAGGAGCTACTTCGCAAAGTCAGGCCCAAACTGTATCACAGAAAGCAGCATCCAGATGCAATGAACACTTGCCAGGTTCAGCGTCCCTTTCTTCCAGCTGCCGTTTCCTGTCTGTAAAGCCAGAAATGCCACCTTCCCAAGGGCATAATGTGAAACTAAATCTATTAGTGTTGGCGAAACACTGATACTACAGCAACGAGCCCCACAGGAAATCTCAGGAGACCAGTCATAATTATACATCTCAAGAGGGAGAAGGGAGGTCGGTGAAGTCGTTACAGTGCTGGTTTGGAGCTCGGTGACCCGCATTCAGGCTTCTGGTAGCACCTTGGTGAAGTCGCTTAGCCACGGTTACTAACTATTAGGAGGTGCTCAGACCATGCGGTAATGGGAACCGTGCATCCAAAATAGTGCTGTACAGTTTTGCTGAATGGGCCGAGGGCAGCAGATTGGATGAGGAGGATAGAAAGCAGTAGCGAGTGGCTGTCCATTCCCCGAGCACAGTGCTGGGCTCGGAGTGAGACAGGCCCTGGCGTGCGGGAAGGACAGCGTGGTGAAAGATTGGACAGGAATAGATGCCCACAGGTGGGCCAATGTCATTTTACAAGGACAGCTTAAATTCCGGCATTTCCTGACGCGTCTTTGAAAAACCCAAGCAAGCACAATCCATCCTGCACAGTCGGACTCCCCGCGCCTGGGTGTCGCTAGCACTGAGGATTTGTGACCTACACCGGTCATTTCCTGGTAGCCGTTTTAGACCCTTGGGTGAGCAGCCAGCAGAGACGGCTGTCACCTGCAGCACAAGTGGGCTTGCGGCTCTGTGCGAGGCGCTGAATGGATGCCGAGACTCTTTGGGGCCTGGGCTCTTTAGCAGACTCTCCTTGTGCTGCTGCCCTCCACATCCTCGCAGTCTCCCCGTTCCTGTCTTTCTCTCTTCCATAGATTTCATAGACATCAGGGCTGGAAGGGACCTTGGGAGATCATCGAGTCCAGTCCCCTGCCCAAAGGGCAGGAAGTCAGCTGGGGTCATAGGATCCCAGCAAGGTAAGTATCCAATTTTCTCTTGAAGGTGTTCAGAGTAGGTGCTTGAACCACCTCCGCTGGCAGACTGTTCCAG
>NW_017728951.1:24909327-24917154 GCF_001723895.1 Crocodylus porosus | reverse complement strand
ACCAGATCAAAGGCTTTTTTGAAGTCAGGATATATGACATCAATCTCTTCTCCTTTGTCCAGGCGATAGGTCACCTAGTCGTAGAAGGAACAACCAGGTGACCTGTCCACCACTTCCCTCCACTCCTGAGCTCTCTGCATGCAATTCAGTGGCTTCCCCATCCTCCACCGCTGCCTCGAGTTGCAGGAGAAGCTGGCAAGCACAGGAGAGGCTCCCTGCTGGTAACAGCGGTAGTAGCTGGGAAGAATGAGTGCAGGAAAAGCTCTGCCCAGCCACTGCAGCATGGGTCAGAGCATGCTCCATGTGGTTGGCAAAGCCCCACGGGGCTGGGGCATATGCAGGAGCGAAGGACCCTCAGTTTTACTGCCAGTCTCCAATATATGTGTGTATAGGGTGATTTTCAGAAGGCCTAAGTGCTTCCAGGTCATTGGGTCAGCACAGTGACTTCCTCCACACCAGGGCCCCTTTGGGATCTCCCTTCCACAGCACAGCAGCTTCTCAGAGGGTGGCTGGAAAAACATTTAAATACCCTTGAATTGTGTTGTCCTTGAACGTCTCTGAAATGACTGAATCTCCTTCCCCCAAGGCCCCTGGGCATGGTAGACGTCAGACTTAGCCATTAGCACACAACATCATACAGGGCCTTCTGCTCAAAATCTTTTGGTGCCCTTAACACCAGGACTGGTTACCAGCTCAGCCCACCGTAGGGCTTGTGCGTACACTCTGCAGAGCGTCTGACCTCCTGGAGCTGGAAGGACACAGCCGCAGAAGCGGCCTACGAGGCCTTCCTGCACATGGGGCTGTGCAGGTCACCCAGCAGCTGAACCAAAGAGCAGGCAGGTGCATCAACCAGAACATAGTTTTGGGGGGGATTTTTTTGTTTTTCCTTGATGAAATAAAAACTGAGGAATGTTATTTCCTGTTGGAACAAGATGCTCCGGCAGCAGAGCAGCCTCCTGTCTCGGGCATTCATGGGAACGTGGCAGGAAATGAGCTGGACTTGCCAAGTGGCAGGAAGAGGTGGGAGGTGGCTGCCTTCTCCTTTGTGCCTGGTCCCTTCGGGGTTAGATTAAAAGACCCAAGCTCTATTCCCTCCGGCGAGGGAGGACATGAACCCAGGTTCCCAACCCCCAGGATGGTGCCCACTTGCAAAGCTCTTGGGTACATATCCCTGGGGGAAGAGGGTACTCTCAGTCCGCTGATGCTATTCCACGTTGTATGAACAATTCAGCACTTCCTGGAATGAAGCCTGACACCCAGACTCCCAGAGGGAAAGTCCTAGCGAGCAGGCTGGATGTCAGGCCAAGACCAGATACCAGCTTTGGTGTGCTGCCCAGGAGAGCCCCCTCGCCCCAGGGAGATGGGGATGCCCCTCAAGGCAGCCAGATGGAGCAACACCGCTTGTGGCATCCCAGAGAATTTGCCTGTGCATGGGCTGTTGTCATCTCCCTTCCCAGGCTGCTGTGACAGGCACTGCAGCAACCCCACGCAGGTCATCGACAGCAATGCCGGCAGGCTCCAAACTGCCCCATTCCCTGTTGCCAGGTGGGTTTGAAAGCTCTCCCAGCAGAGTAGGGATGTCACAGGAAGGAAAGGATGGCAGGCGGCCTGTACTTCCCCGCCCCAGGACCATAATACCCCTCACTGGAGCAAGCCGGGCCCAAGGGACATGTAAGTACCTGTCCTTCCAGAGAAAGGTCTCTTTGCCTCCCAGGAGCATAGCAGCAGAGCTGCCCAGTGAAGAGATTTCCCTCGGGTAGTTACGGCGAGGCCGAGGGGAAGTCTGCAGTGAATTCATGCAGCGACATAGCCCTGGAGGGGCTGCCTCCCCACTGCATTGCTGGGCAAGACATGTCACGAGCTGAGCAGGAGAACCAGCCTCTACGCTGAGCTGCTCTCCACACGAGACCAGGGAGGGATGGGCCTGGTGATGCGCCAGGGACTGCCTGTAGGGTAGAGCACATGGGACAAGGTATCTCCTTTGCTTTCCCTGTGGCAGGTTCAGATGTGATGTCTGGTATTATGTCAGGGGTGACAGTCTTACGTCGAGTTTAGATTATGGATTGCACAGGGTGGTTCAGATAGGGCTGGTCCGGCCCCATGCAAGGGGTTGGACTGGATGTGACGTCTGCAGGTCCCTTCCAGCCTGGCTGCTGTGTGATTCCTGTGATCAGACACTTGCCCTCCAGGCCAGGCTTATAAGCAACTCGGGGAAGCTGTATCCATGGGTGAGGACTAGCCTGTTCCCTGTTAAGGCTTCCAAGCCATTGCAGTGGGCCTGAACCTCCTGAAAGCAGGAGGCTGCCCGAGTATTAGGCCTGGAGCTGCCCCTGTTGATTCAATAAGCGGCACATTCACAGAGCCACCAGGCATGTATAAAATGGAGCCTGACCCTGTTCCCTGGGGGCTGCAGGCGCTTGCCCCCACCCCTGGATCAGGCCTTGGATTCCCTGGTGAAGACCCCGCTTGACCGTGGCTGTGCAAGGTGGAGGGAAGCACCTCAGAAAGGCCCGTCTGGGCTCCGACGCCATTCCTTGTGTGTATGGCAGCCAGGCGTCGCCAAGGTGGAGCTGTCATTTTACAACGAGTTCAAGTGATGGATTTGTCTGGGGTGGTTTGGACTGGGCTGATCCTGCCTTGGGCAGGGGCTTCGACCAGATGTGACCTCTGGAGGATCCCATCCAGCCTCACTGCTCTGAGTCTACCAGTGTCTGCGCAGCACCGCTGGAGCCAGTGTGGCAAGTCTTTGAAGCCACCCGGAGCCCAGTGGGACACCGGCAGGTCCTAGAGCATGTTTGCTTCCCCGGGAGGTACCAAGGGAGAGCAGCTCTGAGCCAGCACCGACCTTGCTGAAAACCCTGTCGTTTGGCCTGGAACTTGCATAGGCCTTTCCCGTCATTGCATTGCAACCGAGAGTCTCTGCCAATCTCCAGAAAGCGAAGCAGCTGCTCCACGTTCACCATCTCTCAGCAGTGTCCAGTTGCCAAGATCTGCAAGCTCCTCCAAGGAAGAACCAAGGTCCCGGTCTGAAGCCTACAAAGACCAGGGCTTTTTTGTTCTGCTGGAGCTGCAGAGGTTTCAGTCCCAGCGGATGTGAAGTGAGCCGCGACAGACAGACAGTTGCTGGTGTTTATTTGCTGGGAATGTCACCTTGGATATCACACATGCCTGGCGCGCATGCTAAGAGCTCTGCGGGAACAGGCTTGCCACATGCAAGCTGGGGAAGTGGGCGTGAGGAGGGGCTGAGGCAGTCTCGCTGCGGGCCTTGTGCTAGAAACGTCTCAGGACCAGTCTCCGCCTTGCGTTCCCAGGAGTGGAAATCCGGCCGGCCGGTGCCTCCTGATGTTTCGGCAGAGTCTACGGTAACAGGAGCCTGGGGCCTGCGTCTGTCCTCCTAGACCTCTTTGGGAGTCTGTGAGCTCCCAGCTGCCTTGAGAAGGTGGCCTCTCTCTTCTGCAAGGGGGGAAAGGCTGCCAAAAACAGTAGCGTGCCCGAAGCATGGGATCGCTTGCACACTCTCCGGCTTCCTTCTCTGGTCCCCTGTCCGGGGCTGGGCATAGGGTGTCGTCCTGTTTCAGTTCAGGTCGGTTGACTGCCTGTTCGCATCACTTGGCCCCTGCTAACGTTCATCCCTGGCTGGCGCGACCGCCCTTTGTTCTGCCCAGCCCGTGCATGGACCATGCCCATCCCTCTGACCCTGCGGACTTTGTCCGCTCCTCACATCCGGTCTTTCTCTGGCTGGCAGACAGACTCCTTCCTCCAAGAGCCTGTTTCCCCTGTCCTGCCTCTCCAGTCCCTGGAGTCTCTCCTTCCCTCCCAGCCCTGGATCTGATTCCTGGTGCCAGAGCCAGCCTTCTCACTGCCCCCTGCTTGCCCGTCCCGCCTCATCAATTTTGGCTCGTCTTGTCCTGTTGCCTAATGCGTGTTTTCTCCTGTCCCACCTCTGCTTGCTCTGACGGCTGATTCCTTCCTTCCCAGCCGCCGGGCAGATTGCTCCATCGGTCGCATTCTTCTCTGTCCTTCCCACCCGCCGCTCTGTCACTCGCGGCTGCCCGCAGGGCTACGGTACCCTACCCAGGCCGCCTCTCCCTGCTGAGCTCACCCTTTGGGTAACTCCCCACCCGCCAGCCAGGGTGGCCTCAAGGAAGCAGCCCCCTCGGTTTCTGTCCAGCTTTCTTCCCTGTCCATCAGCAACCCGGCGTCTCCAATCCGCAGGTGTCGTAGCTCCTCATTGCTTCACCCGCGGTGCTGCAGTGCTCCCAGGTGTGCGGTTAGGTGCTGGCCCAGGGCCCATGCCCCAAGGGGCTGGCGGTCCAGGGACGCCTTGTCAGCCTCCTTCATTTTGTCAGCAGTTAGTAAGAGCAGCTTGAGGGATTGGTGCCTTCCCTTCTGGACCTGTCTGGCAGAATCGGAGAGTCTCGCAGAGCAGGCCACGGGCTTCCCATGCAACCCTTTGAGTGGTCAGGTGCGGCTGTATATTGGTCTGAAATAATCACTCTCTGAGTTCCCTGTTGCATTGAGCAGGCGTCTTCTGGGGGGTCCCCTCGGAGTCTGTTCAGTATTGGTTTGAGAGACTTGGCTGATGGAGTGGGGGTGAGATGCATGCCAGGTGCTGCACTTTGGGAGGAGAAAGCAAATGCAAAAGTGGGCACGGCTGGCTGGGCAGCAAGGTGGCAGGGAAGATCAGGGTGGCAGCAGATCCCAGACTTTAAGGAAGATACAGGAGGGGGTCCCGAGCACAGCAACAGCAGTGGCAAGAGTGTTGGAAAGCCTGCCCTGGACAGGAAGGCTGAAGAAACTGGGCTGGTTTTCCTTAGAAAAGAGAAGTGGAGGGAGACAGAGAGACAAAAATCCAGTATGTAAAGAAGTTTATAGAGGAGTGCTGATCAGTCGTTCTCTGTGACTGCTGGGGAACGACAAGAGCTTGCAGCCAGCAAGATTTGGGCAAGATGCTAAGTCAGTGAATCCTAGAGCCGTGGGGCTGAAAGGGACCTGCGGAGGTTGCATCCGGCCCAACCCCTGGCTGAGGCAAGATCAGATCCCAGAGACATCCATTGTCCAACCTCTTGGCAAACTATACAGTCACTCCTGACAAAGCAGCAGACATAACACCCGACCCTGCCACAGGGAAAGCAGGGGGGCTGCGGTGGCCAATGTCCTGCTGCAGCAAAGGTTGTTCATAGATGTTTGAGAGACCCCAGGCAGAGGCTGTGCCCTCGCTGCAGGAGAAGGCAGCCCCCATCCCCCCCAGTCTGTACCAGTCTGACCGGGGGGGAATCCTTTCCTGACCCCAAGTGCAGCATCGGTCTGAGCCTGAGCACAGGGGCAAGAACCTCCAGCCAGGACCCTGCGGGGTTGGTGCCAGGGGTAGCATTGGCACAGCCCTGTCCCACCCCCAGCCTGCGCTGCAGCAGCACCAGCACCTCTGGGGGAGGCTTAAAAAAACGTTAGTAAAAAAGGCAAGTTATTATAATCACATGAGCAACGACACGCTGGGGCAGGCTACCCAGGAATGCTGGGCAGTGCCTGGGTGATGAGCTTGTCCAGGCTGGTCTGGGTGTACTTGAACCTGCCTCTGCAGGGGAGGATGCAGCAGATGACTCCTGCGGTCTCTTTGGTGGGCGCCTGGGGCCTGGCATTAACCATTGCCAGCCGGGCAGGCAGAAGCCACTGTCCAAGGCACTCAAGCTGGAGGCTTCCCTGTGCCTCAGGGGCAGGTGATGGGTGGGCCTGGTGAAGACAGGGAAGGGTCAGTCGGAGGGTCCTGAGAGCCATGCTGTGTATCCCAATCTGTGGGGCTTCTTAATGGTGCTGTGCTCTCCAGAGCAGAGTCCTGGTAGTGCCCAGCAGGCAGACCCCAGCTGTAACACAAGGCTTCACTTCAGTGCCCCAGATAGAAACGTTCTCATTGCCCACTACCCCCTGCAGCCCTTTCCTCTGCCTCCCCCTTCCCTCATCCTTTCGGGCACAGGGAGATAATTGACGGGGGAAGACGATTGCTTGATAATCCGAGCCTTGCTGGCACTGGCAGGGGCAGCAGCACCGTGAGCAAGAGGCCTCCCGCCTTTGTGCTGCCAAGAAAGTGAAGCAAGTACAGTCTCCTCTCTGTGCAGAAGAAAGGAGCCTGCAGCTTGGCAGGCAGCTCACACCAAAGAATAACGGTCTGTGTCTCACTTGCAGATCCTGCTGACCGAAGAGTTCGTCGAAAGGATGCTGGAGGACCTGGAGGACCTGACGTCTCCGGAGGAAGTAAGGCCACGCTGTTCCTGTCTCCCCCCTCCAGCGCCCTGAGCGTGCAGCAGCCTGTCTGCACTTCAAAGACTGTGTTCGGTCTGGGGGCCTGGACAGGGGCTTTCTCACACCTGCCGCCCGTCCTGGCTGCCCCCCATCCGACCCACTGGCCTCCCGCAGCCGTGCGTCGCCAGCCAGGCAGCGCTGAGCCACTGCGGCTCCGGAAAGCTTAGCCTTCACCTAGCAGCTCAGTCCCTTCCCTGTGCCCCACGGAGGCATCCCACCCCACTTCAAAGAGCAGGGGCAGGAGCGACATGTGGTATTTTTAATCCTGTGTTTTACAGCTCCCTGCGGATGCTAAGGAAACTTCCCAGGACTGGTAGCACAGCTCCTCCTGGCTGCCCCCTCCCAGAGAGCACTCCCTGCTCTAATTGTTTCATCCCCAGCTGGCTCCCGACAGGTTTTATGTGCAGCAGGAACAGCTGCTGGTGGGGTTCGAGCACCCGGCGGGCTGTCAGGCCAGCTCTCAGCCCTCCAAACCTGATCCCGGGCTCTCTCCCGCCGGCATCCGCTGTCCCAGATAGGATGGCTGGGCAGCGCCTGTGGCCCAGGCTTTGCTTAGCTGGCGGTCTGTGGCTCCTTCCAAAAGCAAAGGGCCCAAGCTGTATTGGAACCTTTCCCACTTTGCAGTGGTACAGGTTTTAGGTGGAAGGCCACAGCTTTTTCAGGTACAGGACCCTACTTTGTGCTGCCTCCGTAGCCTCTGGCAGCTGCCGATATCCAGCGGCAGAGGTGGGAAAACCCAGTGTGAGCTGCAGAGGGAGAATCCCCCACTCCAGCTGTGCAGTGAAAGGAACCCCCGACCTCCTGAAGGCCCAGCCCGGGCTCCGAGGAGGCTTTGCTGCTGCTTTTTTCATGCTTCAGACCTCTGGGCTGGGGGTCCCCTGAGCTGAGCTGGCCCACAACCTGAATCAGTGGCATGACTTGCGTATCAGGTGCAAGCTCAGCATGCAGCAGGCAGTGGCAGAGCCGTGTCTGTCGCACTGGTCGTTCCTCACTGGCAGGGCAAAAGCGAACCCGAGCTCGAGACCCAGAAGGGGACGGGGCATTCGAAGCACCTTATGGGACAGAAAATGAGTATTGCACCCGTTCCCCTCCCTAGGTCCTGGCTCCAAGGCCTCTGCCAATTGGGTTTGCGGGTGTTGGTGAGTTCCCAGAGTGAGCTGGGCCAGGCTGTTGATGCAACAAGATCTTAGTACCGAGTGTACCATGCCCCAGCTTTCCAAAGCCTCTTCCCAGCAGCTCTGGGCACCTCGCAGCCAGCAGGCCTGGAGTGCTGCAGTGTTCATCTGAAAGCCCCAGCCCACACAACTGGGGACAGCCAGGCCGCCGTCATGCCCCACACACAACCAGGACCTGCCTCAGACTGTGGCCCTACTTGGCATTTAGGTTCCCACTCTGAGACCTGCTCGTGAGCCCCCTGGAAGCCTCCGACTCGCTGCAAGAGTAAATTGGATGCTTATCTTGCTGGGATCCTATGACCCCAGCTGACTTCCTGCCCTTTGGGCAGGGGGCTGGACTCGATGATCTCCCGAG
>NW_017728951.1:24883358-24909316 GCF_001723895.1 Crocodylus porosus | reverse complement strand
ATCTTGCTGGGATCCTATGACCCCAGCTGACTTCCTGCCCTTTGGGCAGGGGGCTGGACTCGATGATCTCCCGAGGTCCCTTCCAGCCCTGATGTGCATGAAATCTATGAGGTCCACTCCCAGCCCCCTCTGCCTAGTCTTGGCCTCCAGGCAGAAATTGTCTGCCCACCCCTTGCACGGTCACAGGGGAGCAGCTCATCTGGCTTCTGCTTGCCACAGTTTGGCGCAGACCACAGCAAAGCTGCTCCCATTGGGGCTGCCTGGCACGGTGGTGGCAGTGCTCCTCGAGCTGTGGGACCCCACTTCCCACTGCCGCATTGAGGTGACCCCCCAGCGGGATGCGGTGCACTGTGGGATGACATATGGGCTAGCCCCCAGCTAGCAGCCTTGTCCGCATGCTAGGGAAGTCATGGGGTTTGCCCTGTTTCTGCCTAGGCATAAATTGGGCCCCAAGTGAGCTCAGGAACGCGGTCACCCCTGCTCGGCCCCTGCAGCCATTCGTTCTCAGCAGAGCAGAGGCTTTCCCCTCCCCGCCCCCGAGGCAGCATTCTCCAGTCCCTGGGAGTCTTGCTCTAAAGCAAACAAAGGGGATCGTGGGGCCTGGGAAGAGTTGGAGGAAATGGAGCCCTTGAAGTGGGAGGGGAGAGACTTGCCCCTTGCAAGATTTTATTGAGATCGGGGCCAGGGGTGGCGATGGGAACAATCGCCCAGCAGAGGAAGTAAACAATGCTGGGGCTGCAGCCTCCCAACTTGACTTTGGCAGCAGAGACACAGGCCACATTATCTCATGTCCACTGCAGTCCAAAATACACTGATGGGGAAATGCTTCCTGCGCAGCCTTTTGCTTCGCTGCGAGCTAGAGGGCTGCTGGCCTGGGTAACAGCTCTTGTGTAACGTGGGCTGGCCTGTGGTGCTGGCCACTAATGGGCTTTTTTCTTGCCTCATAGTTTAAGCTTCCCAAGGAATACAGCTGGCCCGAAAAGAAGCTGAAGGTCTCCATCTTACCAGACTCCGTGTTCGACAACCCACTGCAGTAGAGCTGGATCCCCCCCGTGCCATCTGGGAAAGCCACGTGACTGTACATGACCCAGTGACTCACAGGCTAACAAATGCAGTACAGACTATTCCTGCACCTCGAAGGGAGGCCGCACAACCACTGCACACCCAGCCCAGACAGAACCGGACCACGTCAAGCCCCTTCCCTCCCCCCCCCGGCTCCCTGGAGCCGACTCCCTTGGAGCAGCTAGCGCCCGTGGAAGGGCAACAAATCGGGAGCCAGCGTGAGACCCCACTGCCTCGTCCGGCTGCAGAGCTCCCCTGCCGCAGCCCAGGGCATGGGTGCCTTATGCACCTCTGCACACATGCAGGCTGCCAGGTGTGAGCACATAATCCCCGGATTAAATGTTCTGTGCGCAACGCCAGGATCCCTTTGTTTGCTGAGCGCTCCTGCCTGCAGAGCTGCTCCTCCACACTCAGGGTTCTTCCTCTGTATAAGCAGCCTGGGCTTTGCCATGCGCTCAGCCCGTTGCTGAGAGGGGTGGCCCTGAATCACTGGCCATTTTTGCAGTGGTCTTGGGGCTCCAGCCCCAGGTTGAGGCCTTGAACCTTGTGGCTGGGGGCCAGCCAGGCTGCAGCTGGGTCTCAGAGCATAAGCAGGGCAGGCTGCACCTAGGCATGGAAGAGCGGGTCATTAATGGCAGCTTCATTGGCGATGGGCTGCAAACCATCACACTGGCCTGTTCGCTGCCAGGGTGGGGTGTTCTCTGGCCCCAAGGCGTCCTCCCGAGCTGGTGTTTCAGAGCAAATCCCTCTCCTCTTATTAGGTGGGTCCAGATTTCTTCCCTGCCCTTTTCGACCTTCCAGCTAGCACGGCTGCTTCTGTAGCTATGTGAAGAGGCCTTCAGTGATCCTAACGCCACTGGCGCAACAGCAGTTAACACTTAGTTACCCCTGATGCAACAGCCAAAACTCACATGGACCTTGTCATCATTTCTAGTTTCAGGTTCCTTTGGGCGGAGGGGGATTTTGTGAGTCTTCGCAGTGCTATTCAGGGCTGCTTGATGTTGGCTGAGGAGCAGCGTAGGAGCTAGGAGTTTGCCTAGGACTTGCTGGGAGGGGGTCCAGGTACGGCGGAGCTGGTGTTCCCAGGAGTGTCACTGGCAGATCTTGAGGGAGGCACACTCTGGGCAGAGGAGGGCTTTGCAACCATCTGGGTCCCAGCCCCATGCTGCTTATCAGCATGTCCTGGGTCCAGCGGAGAAGACAGGGACTCGATAACAGCACTTGAGCTCCGAGGAGCATCTCAGAATCCTGCTTCAAAGAGCACCGCTTCGAATGTGCACGTGCCAGCCAGCATATGGTGGCGATAGCCTTCACCTCCCAGTCATACTTGGCTGCAGTCACTGTCCCAGTTAGTAGTCTGTGTGTGCCCGTGCTCTCTCCTGCATCGTGGTCCCACATCCGGGGGCCCCGGGGCTAGAGATCACCCTGAATGTGTCCCAGCCTTGCCCCCGGATCACGGTGCAAGAGAACAAGCAGTTGTATCTGCATCCAGCAGGGCAATAGGCACGTGGGCAATTGGAGTTGTGCCCTTATTGCTGAGCTCACATGCGTGGCAGCCCGTAATCGCACCAAAAGAAGCAGATAGTTCGCATCTCCATGGAAAAGCAACATGAGGACAGTCAAGTGCTGCTGTTCCCAGGGATCACCAGGGGCAGACCATCGCTAAGCTCGGTGCCACTCTGAGAACTTGAAATTTCCTGCCCTAAGTCCCCTGGGGCCACATGAACCTTTCTACAAGGCAGCCAAGCAGGTGCCACATGTAGATGAAGTTCCTCCTCCTGGCCGGGCTCCTTACTTCCGCCTCTCGCACGCGTGTTGCATCCATGTTCATGGGTGGAGGTCGTGGCTGGACCCACCGTGTGCCTCAGACACTCCTGCGTGCTCCATGCCACGTCTGTAGATCAATCCAGCACATGTTGTGGTCAGGTGACGTGACCGGTGTCTCCATGTCCAAGACATTGCCTCGCAAGCCCTGTTCCTCCCGCCTTGCCAACAGCCCAGTCACGCTGTCTCCCGGGTGGACGCGGGATCCTCCTACATCATTTAGAAGCTAAAACTGTTGCTAAGAGGAGACTCTCCAGCCTGCTGTTGACCGCTGACCGGGCTTTGCAGGTGAGAGCAGCCTGCAACTCCAGGATCGCACTCCCCTCTCTTGGTTTTAGAGTAAGGAGGTTGCAAGTTGATCAGTATTTCAAGGGCTCTTCCCCCCATGGTCTCCTTTCCTCTTCTTCCGTTGAAGCCTGCAGCTGTGCCAAAGACTTGTTCAGTTGGCAAGAGACCTGGATCTCAAATTCCGATGTACTTGTAGCCAGCTTTTGTCTTGGTCAGTGGCCTGGAGGAGGGGGTGTGTGTGGAGAAAGAACCTCCTGGAGACTTTTCTTTTAACAAGTAAATGGTATAAAAAGGGCAATGCGCTGGGTGGACCCTGCGGGGGTTTTCCAAGCCGGGATGGCTGAGAACAGCTGCTCCCATCCTGCTGCCTTTGTAGATTCGTTAAGAGATCTGCGACCTGGATGCCACAGACCCCAAACGGGCACAGCTCGCGCTGGCCGGAGACGGCAATCAGGACATTAATGGCATTGGAAATGAAACGGCACGGCGTTTCTTCCTCGTTGAGGAATCCCTGCTCACCCGTCGTCTCCTCACTCCCCTGTCACGGATGCTGCAGAAGCCCGGCACCAGAGACCACCACGCTCGCCCTTCGAGCCCCGTGGGGTTGCACAGAGCAAGTGCCCAGCATAAAACACTACGAGCAAAGAAGGGATTTTAGTTTAATCTTCATTTAAGATTCACTGAGCAAGCAGGAGCATTCACCTGACGTGATGCTGTCTGTGAACTGTGGTAGCAACACAACGACAAGAGCAACGATGTGGTTTTTTCCGGCTCGCTCTGTAATTGCTAGCGGGGTTTGCAGAAGTTCCTGCTGCTTCTCTCCTGCCCCCAGGTGCAAACCTGCGGACTCAATAACTGAGGGAGCCCCACTCTTGTGTGGGTTGCTCCCTCGCTGAGACTGGTTGCCAGCCCCTGCCCGGGGAAACTCTTCCAGTGCCTCTGCTTTTGAGACCTTTCTCCTGATTTTCTTTTTCTCGGGGCTTTTGTTGCTAGGAAGATCAGGTGAAAAAGGACCTTCATTCCTACCCACTCTCTGTACCTGGTGTCTGCGCCCAAAGTCAGACCCGGCTTTGGGGCCTTGTAACTGCGGTGCCTTAGCTCTCATTTGAATTCAACTCCAGGAGCAGCTCAGCTGTAAAGCAGCAGAGCTGGCTCTTCGATGCCCACATTCCTCTTAATAACTACCACAAGAGCAGAGGGGAAAGGTTTCCCCAGAAAAGTTTCTAAATGTTGATGGCTTTGGCTCCGAGGCGTCGCATCCCGGCATCTGAAGCCTAATTTAGGTCATCAGCGCCCTTGCGGTTCTAGCAAGCTCAGTAGCAGCCGATTGCCTTTGTAACCTTGTCCTATAATCGCGGTGTGTGCTCGTCCTGGACCCCCTCCCCTCCTAAAGCTTCATTCAATGCAAGTCCACAATTTCAAATGGAAAGTCAGCCTGTAGTTGAGCACATCTTAGATGGAGCCCTGACCTGCCCTGTATTTCTCAGGCAATTAACCCGGCGTGTAATCCATGTCCTCATTTCCAGTGTGACTCTGTTTCTTCTGAAATTGCTTAGACAGTCGAATCGCGCCCAGCGGCACGTTCACCCAGGAGCTTCGTTTCGAGCTTCCCACCAAGGCGCCTGTTTCCTTTCCCCTGCCATGTGACGGGAGGTGGCCAAAGCATTCAGCAGTCGCGTGCACCTCGTTATTCCCGGCGGCAATTGGGAGTCCCTAATGACAGAGTGACATTGTAGCAGAGATCACCGCATGGTGAGGGGCGCGTTCAGAGCACACCATGAATCACCGGTTTTTTTAAATTGCTCCAAATCATTTTCTCTCCTTTTTTAAGGCGCTGTAAGAGCCGCTCTTTGCTGCTGATGGCTCCATCTGACAAGCGCGACTTTCTCCTCGCTGAACTCTGTTTTTTCCTAGCAAAGCTGGGAATCCAAATGGCTTCTTTGTTCCTTTCCCTGGGGCCCAGTGACAGCCTTGCTGAGTGCAGCTCCGTGAATATCGTCCTGCTGCAGAGCAGGGGCAGGTAGGAGGCTCCTATGGACGCACGCCCAGCTGCTCTTAGTTGCTGGATAGGGACGAGATTGGGGCCAGAGATATCTCCTGTCTCCGTGCTGGGCCTTAGATCCCTTTTACCTCGAGTGTCACCCGAGGCTCGCACCTGCATGGGCAAACGATAGCCCGGCTGGGGGCAGGAAGAGGGGGCAGGCAGGTGACTGTGTCCTCCAGGCAGAGCTGGAAGGTGCTGCCCTTTCATCCTTGTCCTTTGAATCTCATTCTGCGCTCCCAGGTTCGTGACCCACCTTCCCCCCTGCAGGTTTCTTCCCCGGGCCCAGGTACTCAGCCAGCAGCCTTCACGAGCAAATCCAGGCCCAAGCCTTCTGCCCGTCTTTGACAGTCCCGGTAGGTTCGGATGCAAGTGCAGTCAGAAGCAGCGAGCAGGGTGCATAGAGGAATGATTAGCCATATTCACACTCCAGATCGAGGAAGGGAGCCGGTTAAACCCCTTTTCTCTCCGATGCCCCAGGTCAGGTACAAAGGCTTTTTCCTTCCCTACCAAGCTACCTTTAAAGGGATAGAGCTTCTCGCTGTTGTGGATGACACTAGCCCTGTTCTGTTTTGGCCGCGCCCGGGCTGGATCACCTAGGCCATAACGAACGTTTCTGACGTGAGCGGACCCAGCCCGAACGCTGGCCGCCGGGGTTGCTCCCGCAGCTTCCAGCCAAGGTGAACCTTTTTGTAGTTCATCTGTTTTGCGCGTGTGTTTCTTACTAGGATCCTAAGGACGCTGCAGAATCGGTGTGGAAGGACCAGCGTGTCAGTCCTTTGTAGTTGGCCTTTTTCTTTTTTTTTTCTTTTTTTTTACAGAAGAGAGAGATGGAAGGTGAAACTAGCCGAGGCTTTGAACTATTTTCTATTAGTTTCTAATGTCGGTTCCTGCCCTGGCCTTGTGGCGCCGAGCGCGGCTCCCCCGCACGCGACTTTTGTAATATTTTTGTGACTCACTAAACGTTTTCTTTTCTCGTGTATTCCAAGTGCATTAAATGTATTTGCATAGCGGTGTCCTCTGCTCTGTGGCTGGCGTCCATGGGGTGAAATGGGGTTCACGGCGCTGCTCAGAGCAGCATCAAGGTACCTGCATGTCGATGCATTTCTCGTCCGCCCGCTCCTTCCATCCAACAAAGACCTGCCCCGTTTGGGGCACCCTCCAGCGGAGACCTGGATGTGGGGATAGCAGTGTGGGTGGCCCCGAGCACTCCCAGACACGGGACCCTGAACCGCAGGGGCTGAAGCCTGACTCGGGGCTGATCCATGTTCAATTATTAGCAGGTTAGACAGGCAGCAAAACTAAGCACGAGGACGGCTTCTGTCTACAGGTACCTCAGCCAAATCTCTCCCAGCATCTGTGGGGCGCACGTGTGTGTGCAGGGGCCGCCCAAATCGAGAGGCCGAGGGAAATGGCCCAGGGAAAAAATACAACCCAGCGCACATTGCAGTGGTTTCCCAGTAACACCAAATGATTTTGCAGTCATTTTTTTATGCTCCTCAGTTGTAAATGCCATTAGAGAGGAAGGGCAGGATTTCTCAGGGCAGCAGGGGGACGGGAAAGGAGAAAGAGGCATGAGAAGAAGGAATTCACCTCCCACGAGATGCCGTGCCTTGTCTTCAAGGGACGCTGTTGCATCCCATCGGCGCCCCCAGGTTATAGTGGAAATGAGGGCGTCGGGCGCAGGACTGGGCTGGGGTAACTTTGCAATTTGAGAGAAACTGCCCCAGGGCAGGGGGGACAACACAGGCTTTCCTTGCAGTATCTGTACTAGCAGTTAGCAGCTGCCCCGGAAGTGAGACTGCCCGAGCCCAACGCACGCTGGAGCGCTCTGTCCCCAGTCCTCTGCGCGCCTGTGCCTCTCCTGGGCAGGCGGCTGAGAGCGCCTCATCCTGCTACGCAGGGACAAGGTTGGTGGCTCCACAGCCAGAACCAGAGGCCTGGCATTCGGGAGCCTTGAACTCAGTTTCCAGGCTCAGGATGTGCCCCCCGGCAGGGCTCTTAGCTCCATGTCCCCAACGGGGTCACCACGCTGTCCCCGGGGAAAAGGACCTGACTGGCAGGGAGGTGCAGAGATGCTCCCAGGAGCTCAGGCTGGTCAAGCGAAGCCCCCCCTGGCCTCATTGCTCTCCTGCCTTCCAGCTGAGACCCTCAGTGTGCACTTGTTGATGGGCCCAGAGGTGATCACCTCCCCGGGAACCTGGAAGCCTGGCTTCCAGGCCGTCTCATACAGCTAGGAAATTAAATGACTGAGCCCAACTCAAAAAGCCCAATGCCAAGCTGGAGGGACTTTATGATGCACGATCAGACTGGGACACCCTCCAGCTTGGGCATGGCTCCCAGCAGCTCCTCCAGATAAGAGCGGGGCTTTGGGCCTGTCCTCTGGCTCATCCGCTGGTACGAAGACCCCCATCTGCACCCTGGGTTGAATTCTGAATCTGCGGCAGCCTTTGCAGTCCTTGCCCCATCAGCAGAGCAATAGGCTTGCTCAGATGTGCTGCAAGCTGTAGACGGGAACGTGGGCGTGAGTTAGGAAGCCTCAATCGGGAGCGGCGTGTGGTAGGAAGAGAGACTGGCAGACATGCCAGGAAACCTGGGTGGTGGGTCACAGGGTGCAGGCAGCACCATGGCCCCCATGCGCTGGGTGATGTGGAGGCAGCAGCTGTGGAAAGGCACAGTGAAATCCTCCTTGCCTTTGCTGTGGTCTGGGGGATCCCGTCTTTAATCAGATGCATGGATGCTCCACCGTTCTCCGTAACGCTGATATTTGGACCTGAACTCTGCACAGTGCCCAGTCCAGTGTAACACCCATGCTTTGTTTTCAAGAGGAGGCTGGAGCAGCAGCCCACATCCGTGCAGGAACTTGGAGCAGGTGAGCCTCCAGGTTCGCCCCAGCCCTGGGAGGCTACGATTTAGCTGGGGTCAATTGTAGTTATGATCTCATTAGAAAACGAGAGGAGACCTATTCTATACCAAGCCATATTGGCTGGGGGGGGTTGTGCTGTCTTTCTCAGCATAGTAAAGTTTACCCAGCAGCATAGTGCTGCCAAGTAAAATTTTTTATGCATTTGGCTCGGTCTTGTGACAACCTATCCGTAATTTTGTCCAAGATCAAGGGCATTGGCCTATCACTATTCTTGTTAAATATTGGCACAGTGTTAGCTCTTCTGAAATTCCCTTGAACTTCCCCACTGTTTTTCATCAGCCAAAGAAAAAAAAGCACCATGGGTATCTGGACTGCTGGGCTGTTCTCAGTGGGGGCAGATACAGGACAAGGAGCAATGGGCTCAGGCTGCAGCAAGGGAGGTTGAGGTTGGATATTAGGAAAAACTTTCTTACTAGGAGGGTGGTGAAGCCCTGGAACACGTTACCCAGAGAGGTGGTGGGGTCTCCATCCTTGGAGGTGTTGAAGACCCGGGTAGACAAAGCCCTGGCTGGGATGATGTAGTCAGGGCTGGTCTTGCTTGGAGCAGGGGGTTGGACTAGATGTGACCTCCCAAGGTCCCTTCCCACCCGAATTGTAAAATCTCAGAAAGCTCCTTGGCCAATCACTTTAAAACCCTTGAGTGCAAGTTTTAAAGCATTCAGTTTGAGGAGCTGCTCTTCCACATCCTCTCTAGATGCTGATGGGACAGAAAACATTTCCTGGTCATGGTGAGACACAAGCGCTTCACTGTGCCTCTTTTCAAATGCAGAACAAATCCACAACACTGTTTGTTCTGCATCTTCAGTCAGACTTACCAGCCTTTTCTAGTAATGTAGCTACAGTTTTGCTAAGTAACAGTTCTTTAACTCCAAACTACTGGAAAAAACACCTTCTCATCCTAAAACCTATAGGCCTTAGAGGTTTTCTTTTTCATTAATAGCTTTCGCTTCCCTTAGGAAGCATCTGAATTTCATGACGGCTAACTTAGAATCCCTTCTATCCACGCCCCCCTTCGTTCATGCATTTATTTAAATCTTCTATTGCTGCGTTCACCTCCCATTTTAACCAGGCCTTTTTTTTTTTTTTAGCAGGCTATTGTCTCCTTTTGCGATTTAAGGGTTGTAGCTGTTGGCCTGTTAACGAGCTTGCTTAAACAGCTTCCTGCTGCCAAATACAGTGCTATTGGCCATTGCCACCACGTCTTATTTCCCAAGCCCTCGTTGCAAACCTTGGCTCAAATGCACAGACTCCATCCGTATTGCAGACAAGCCCGGCGCTGCTTTTTACCTTTCTTTTTCCCTGCTGCTGGCCATACCACGGGTGAGGCCCTGCAGCGCCATTAGCAGTTGAGAGCAAGTGGGAACAAAGAGATCTCTGGCATTTTAAAACACCTTCTTTCTTCACCCTGTTAGGGAAGGAAATGAACGTGTGAGCGATGGCCAGAGTCCTCCAAACTGATGTGGAAAATGGGTTCAGCTCCCAGGCTCTGCTGCCTGTCACCGCGGCTCCACCACGATGGTGGTGTGGAGGGTCCTGGCTCTGCAGGAAGCCACGGGCCACCCCAGGCAAGGGATGGACCCAGGGCCTGGCACCCTAGTGTAGACAGGAGTCTCCTCCATTCCCTTTCCTTTCCTCTGCTCCCTGTGCTTGGTGCTGGCCACCCGCTCCTCACCCTGGGTGGGGTCTTTGATGCAGCAGAAGCCCCCTCCTAGCAGCACGTTTCATTACGGTTCGTGATAAAGAGGGGGGCAAGCCCCCTCCATTCCCACGCCTGACTACCATTAGGAGCTGTTGCTCTAATTAATCAGGAGATGGCTCCGGGCAGAGGATGGGCTGGTTGGGAGCGGGGCCGGGGAGTTGCGTCTGGTGCTGGTCAGGAGAAGGGGTTAATCAGAAAAAATAAATATTCACCTCCTTGAAATTTAAATAATGGATTCACCTATGGAGTTAAGTGCCCCCATCCCTCCTTCCCCAGGCCATCATCAGGTCTCTGCTGGTCAGCTTGGCCCTACACTGGTAGCTATAGAAATGGGCTAGGCTGGGAGGGTTCAGATAGACCTCGACACACTGGGGGGACTGGGCCAAAACAAATCTCACGAGGTTCAACAAGGACGAGTGCAAAGTCCTGCCCTGAGGAGGGAGCGATCCCCTGCACCGGGGCAGGCTGGGGCGACGGGCTGGGCAGCAGCTCTGCAGAAAAGGACCTGGGGGGGCAGGGGACAAGGAGCTGGACAGGAGCCGGCAGCGCCCGTGGTGCCAAGCAGGAGACCGGCATCCTGGGCTGCATCGGCAGGAGCGGTGCCAGCGGGTGGAGGGGCTGATTCTGGCCCTTGATTCGGCACTTCTGGAGTCCTGCATCCAGCTGTGGCCCCCACTGCAGAAAGGATGTGGACACATATTGGAGAGAGTCCAGCGGAGGGCAATGAAAATGGTTCAGGGGCTGGGGGGCAGGACTGGTGAGGAGAGGCCGAGGGAACTGGCCTGACTTAGTCCGGAGAAGAGAAGACGGAGGGGGACTGAATAGCAGCCTTCACCTCCCTGCCGGGGGCCGCAAAGAGGATGGAGCTGGGCTGTCCTCAGCGGGGGCAGGCGACAGGACAAGGAGCAATGGGCTCAGGCTGCAGCAAGGGAAGTTGAGGTTGGATAGTAGGAAGAGCTCTCTCACTAGGAGGGTGGTGAAGCCCTGGACCAGGCTATCCAGAGCGGTGGTGCAGTCTCCATCCTTGGAGGTGTTCAAACCTGGGTAGACAAAGCCTCATCTGGGATGATGTAGTTGGGGCTGGTGCTGCTTGGAGCAGGGGATCAGACTAAATGTGACCTCCTGAGCTCCCTTCCACCCTCGCTGTCTGTGATCTGGCGCTGGGGACGCTGACGTGGCCTGTGGGAGGCTGTGCCCAGCTGCGGGGGATGAGAAGCTGCTGAGGGGAGGGGTTCCCTGCCCTTCGCCCACTGCCCAGAGGCCGGCCGGACATCTGAACGCGTGGGGCCGAGACGGGGCAGGAGTCCATCCCATTGCAGCCCACGCAGCTTCTGTATTGCCTGCCGGCTCTGCTGCACACAGGGGTTGCATCCCACAGCCAAGCCAAGCCCGGTCCTGGATGGGAGAGTGTGTCCGCATGGCACCTTTGGGAGACGTGTCCTGACAGCCAGACTGAGCAGCACGGGCAGCTCCCTGGGCCTGGTGCCTTTCACGTGACTGCTCCGCAGGCCCGTTAGCACCCCTCACCGCTGCAGCTGCCCGCGCTGCGATGCCGACCAAACCACACGGACACCGGTGTGGCGCTCCCCCGCCTGGTCTGCATGGAAGGATTTTCCTCCCGCAGGTCGGGGGAATTGGAGCAGCTGACAGCGCAAGCCCAGGATTGAAAAGCGTTCAGTCCTGAGCTCTGGTTCACATAGAGATGATGTGGTTTGGACAGGGCTGATCCTGCCCCACGACGCTGAGCTTCTGGGAGGCAGGACGACCCTTCCTGTGCCAGGAGAGGAGGGGGACGTGCATCGCGCTCACACGAGCGTAATCCAGCCTGGAGGCGACCAACATGAGCTCGCTGTCGTGGGGCCCTTGAAAAGAAGCAGGCCTGCAGCCTCCAGCCAGGCCGTGCATGGAGGCCGTGGGCCACAGGCAGCCCAGCCACGTGAGCGCAGGGACGTTGCCCGCAGCCACGAGGCCACCAGAGCACCCAGGGCTGGCTCTGGGCCGGGTCCTCGTCTGAACCCGGCAGTGCGGGACATCAGGTCCCCTTGGGCCTCGCGATTGCAAGAGCTGAGCTCCCGCGGGGGCTGAGTCACGGGTCTGGGAAGCCATAACCAGAGATGAGCTGCAGGACGGACACCCCCCGCCCCGGTGCCAGTGCCCACGAACGCCCCTTCTAGTGCCGGCAGTGCAAAGGCAGGGCACGGCTGGCTGCTCCGGGAGACGGGGCACCCACAGCCGGACAGCAGCGGAGGATCTTGGGGCTTGGTGTGTTGGGATGAAGGGAGACCCTCTCCTCATCCCCTCCACGGGGCCACGTCCACCTGCCGTTAGCGAACAGCACTGGGAGCTTTCCCGTTCGTGCCCACGTGTCGGCGGCTGGTGCCGGAGCAGCTGGTTTGCACCGACTGCCCCTAAACGTCAGGGGCCGAGGCGCAGCCCTGCCCGCAGCTCGCGCCGTCCTCCTGGAGCCAGCTGGGTGGGAGACGGCGCGGGCACAGCGCCCTGGAGCTCAGCACCGCATTTGCAAAGCCTCTAGGAGCATGTCACTTGTGACGGGTCTAATGCTGCCCTGCCTTGGGCCCTCGTCGCGCACCGGAGGCTGCAGCGCGTGGCAGACTCGGCCCGCGGCACCTGGCAGGTGGAGGGGGGCAGGGAGGCAGCCAGGGCTGTGCGTCTCGCCCTGGATCCTTCGGTCCTTTCTTGTCAGCTGGGAGTTGGCCCCTTCCTTCCTGCAGGGCAAATGGCCCGGGGAAGGGGGCAACAGGGCTGTGCCCTTTGCCTAGGAAACCCACCCCCTGCCCGCGCCCGAGCTGAGGGGGCTCGGCCTGTCCCGGCTCAGCAGCTGAGGCCCCGAAACGGCTCAGGGAGCCGGGCACGAATGCTGCAAATAGCTTTCGTAGCCGCGGCTGCGTCTGTCCAGCAAAGTTTGTGTTGGATAAAAAACGGCCCCACGATGCCACGACACCTCATCGCTCACTCCGGCTCCAGCAGCGCGCGAGACGGGCCCGGGCCGAGCCGCCGGGGTCAGCTCCGAGGCGCGCTTTGCTTCCGGTCGCCGACCTCCGGGCCCAGCGGGCCCCGCTCACCTGCCCGGGCCCAGCTGCACGCCCCGGGCACCGCGGGGCAAGGTGAGCAGGGAGCCCGCACACGCCACGGGTGCCAGAGGGCAGGCGCAGGGAAGCCCCTCGCTCCCTGGGTAGGGGCTGCGGGGCCTGCCGAAACGGTGCAGAGCAGCGCCACGCAACGCCTGAGCTGGCTCTGCCCGGGCTCTGGAGCCGGCAGTGACGTGCCTGTACTGCATGGCACTGCCCGGTTAGCACGGCGCGGCTGTGTTAGCTTGGCACCGCTATGTTGCGTGGCGTTGCTGTGTTAGCTGGACTGTTCCCAGCGGGGGCAGGCGACAGGACAAGGAGCAATGGGCTCGGGCTGCAGCAAGGGACGTTGAGGCTGCGTACTGGGAAAAGCTTTCTCACCAGGAGGGCAGTAAATCACTAGAGCAGGCTCCCCAGAGAGGTGGGGGAGTCTCCATCCTCAGAGGTTTACCATCCAACTAGACTAAGCCTTGGCTGGGATGCTGTAGTTGGGGCTGGGCACAGGGGGCTGGACTGGATGGGACCCCCTGAGGTCCCTTCCACCCTTAATTTCTGTGATTCGACTGGCACTGCCATGTTGCATGGCGCTGCCTGCAGTCAAATTACCTCGGGTGTCCAGAGCTAACGTGGCATGGCATGGGACTCCTATGTTAGCATGGCACTGCCGTGTCGTATGGCCTTGTAACATGGCACTGCCCTGCTGGCACGGCACTGCCCACGGTCAGATGAGCTCGGGCACACAGAGCTAACGTGACCCATTTGTGCAGCACCACCTCACACCTCGCGGGCCGTGGCACTCAAGCCGACGTGCCCCCAGCCTGCTCAGCGTACCGCGCCCTGCACCCCGCAGACATCCCCGCAGCCTCTCCGGTCCGTCCGGTCCCTGGCTTGCAGCCCCGGGATCCGTGCCCAGATTCCCGGACGAGCCCCCCGTCGGCACCAGACTTTCAGAAGAGCTCTGGGCTTCTGTCTTGGGGCGCTCGGGTGGCGAGCGTCTGCGTCCCCCACCAGCTGCGGCTCTTGTATCCGCACGCGCAGACTGTGAGCAGGGCGGTGGGGGGCCTGGGCGCACCCCCGGGGCCCCCTGCCAACCCTGCATTCAGTGCCATGACAGCTCCCGGGGGTGATTGTGCTCACGGGCACGGTTGGCAGGTCACCTGTCTGGGCGTTGGTGTGTTTGTGCACTTGCCCGTTGTGCCCTGAGCACGCCCCCTCCTTGCAGCACTGCCTGAAGGGTCTTGGGCACAAGGATCCGGTCCCCAAAACCTAGCGCTGACTTTCAAGCCCGGGCTATCCGGACATCTCTGCAGGCCGGACAGCGTCACCTAAAGCCTCCTGCGCGTTCGTAAGTCTGCATCATTTTCAGAGACTTTCTTTGCACCCCTTTCTTTCTGCTCTAGGCTGTCTGGGGCAAGCCCCCCATCCGCACGCGCGGCCCACATCGGTGCCTCTCAATACACGAGCATCGGGCGACGGAGGGGCTCCTGCCCGCCGTGTGGCATGTTCCAGCCCCAGGGGCTCCCTGTTTCAATCACAAGTGCTTTTAAGTCCCTGCCGCTCGAGACGGGGCCGGAAATGCTGCCGATAGCAGGGGGGAAAATGCCCAGATTAATGCCATTTCCGTCTCGGAGCTCCGCAGGCCTGACGAATGACGAAACAAATGCTTCAGGAAACAGGAGCCCGTCTCCCTCACCGCTTCCCTTCCCTCCCTGCCTCCCACGCAAGCTGCCAGCTGCTGAGCACATTGCCATGCGTGCAAGCACAGCTGGGGTTTCCTCCCCGCTGCCCACAGGTAAACCTCACACCGGCCGGGGCCCGTCCAGCGTCTGATTAAAGATGTGGCGTGGCATGCCGTTGATCAGTTCCAGAGAGGTCCCGGCTAGGGCACGAGCCCGAGAGTTTGCACTGATGAGACGGCTGTGAAAAAGGGGTCGCTTGCCCGCTGACCCAGCGCCACGTCGGTAGCATCAGGAAGAGGGAAATGAAAAGCAGGTGGCGGCAGGCAGCCCAGCGCGGCTCAGGGCTTGTCGTCGCTCCAGGCGGGATGTAGGCCGGGGCGAGCTTCGCAGCGCATTGAGTGAAATGCATGGCGCTACTCTATCTGCACGAATCGCCACGGAGAAGATGCAACGCCGGCCACGCTCCCGTGGCACAGAGGAGCAACGTGATTCGACCCAGGTCGCAGGAGTCGCTGGCTGCGCCCAGCTCAGATCCCAGGAGTTCCCGCCCCGCTCACGAAGGCCTGGGAGCGGCCTGCATTGCTTCCCTTCTCTTGATGTGGGTTTTACACCCAAGGAGAGAGCGTGCAACCAGTTCCCATGACCAAAATGTTGCACCCACTGCTTTATTCTTGCTCGGCGGGGGAGAGGGGGTCGTCCGTCAAGTGACTCTCGTCGTGCACAGAGCACCTGTGCTCCAGTAGCAACTTGCAGAGGGTGTCGGGCTGGCATGGACCCAGGGGGGTTGCGCTTGCACCCTGCTTTGATCCCTGCTCCACCCCACGGGTGTTAATGACCCTCTTGTTTTTTGAATGGTCTTGATGTTCCACTAGTCAAGCTGACCTTCGTTCCTAGATTCACCCATGGTGTCAAGGATCTGCAGCGGGTATGTCTACCCACAGTCCAGTGGTGCAATTGCAGCTCACACCAATCTACCCAAGGTGTCTATCGCTCTGCAGCCACAGCACCACAGAGCAAGGCTTAGACTTGCCTACTACGCAGCTACCAGCATCCCAGGCAGGCACTGCTGTCCACACTGGGCGTGTCTACATGTGCATTTATGCCAGCTAAAATTTACTGCGCAGTAAGCGGGAGTAGGCCATTGCCTATACATGCAGGCACTAAGGTGAATTAACACTAAAGTTAGTCCCAAGTCAGTCCACGTACACGCAGTGTTACTGCACAGTAAGGCGTCTCTGTGTGCATTACTGCACAGTAACTAATCAGGCGTAAATTTGATACCTGCATGACACAGGTATCAAATTTAGGCTCAAGTCAGCATAAGTCGCCATATGTACTGTGCAGTACAGGCATGCACATGTAGACGCATGCACATACTGTGCAGTAATTTTGGTTGCAGTGTAGTAAATGTGCACGTGTGGACTCACCCACTGGGGACAGCCAGTCTATGCTGTTACTAGTCGCCAAGCAAACTGATTAAAAGGCTGCGTGGGTACGTCTACACAAGCTGGCGTCAGCCCTTTGTTCTGCAGTGGAGACCTGCCCTGTGTTACACGGGGATCTCGAGCCCCCAAGACCAGCCCTTAATGCTTTGTCACATGCACGGAGCACAGCACACGTTTAGCAATGGACCAGAACTGCCTAGTTTGTTGCTGGAAACCAAATTTGCTGTACTTCCATCGACCGGGCACTCTGGATTTGCATGGAGTTTAACTGAGGCTTTAACATATCGGGCCTTTAGTTACCTTGTAAGGAGGCGGTGAGATGTGGGGCCGAGGCTTACGAGACTTGGGCTCTGACTTCACCGTGTTATGTGACCTTTGCTAGGTCGTTTCATTCTGCTTTTCTCCAACTTAGTGCTCTTGTGAAGGGTGCCAGGCAAGATCTGCTATCCCTTGCCTCCCCATCCAGCCACAGCGAGGGAGAGACATTCCTCGAGGTTGTAACCTGCTGGACAGCTAAACAGCTGGAACGATCCCCCTCGGAGGTGGCTGCATCTCAAATGCAGGTGGGGGCATGCCTGCTGTGTACTTTGTAAAGCATTTGGGGACTCTTCTGTGCTAAGGAAATGCAAGATGTCTTCGGTTTAATTTTCAAGCTGACAATTTCCTCCACAAGTTACTGTATCAGATTTAATAAATTAACCAGTACTATATGAGTGTTAGAAACAATGCCAAGAGCTACCCCACCCTGCAAAAATAGGCCATTAGCCACTTCTGTGCAGCTGACTTCTTGTGGTTGCAACAGCAATGAATTTTCCATCTCTTGCTGTCGGCCGTTCCAGACCAGCCGCCTTCGTTGAAGAGATACCGGACTAAGACACGAATTGGGTTCAGCAAGGGGCAGCATAGTGAAATCCTATGGCCTTTGTTACACAGATGATCTAATAGTCCCTTCTGGCCTTCGATGCTGGGAATTTGGTGTTTCTGGCCCGCATGTGTCATTTTAATCGTGCAACAGTCTATTAAGAGAGCACGTGGCTTCTAGCTTCGGTGCAAACACAAGCCCGCTCACAGATCCGTCAGCCAGGAGGAGGCTTTGATCGGGGTGGGGATTTGCAAACTCGGGGATCGAAAGAGGATGTTTGCGCCTAGCCCGAGCATCTTTGTGCGCTCCACCTATCACCGAGTGCCAGGGCGCGGACGGAGCAGCGCTTTCCCCCGTGCAAACCCAGGTCTCAAACACTCGTAGCCTTTCATAAATCCAAGCCAGTTTCCTTCAGCCCAAGCTGCGGCAGCCTCCTTGTCTCGCCGGGTGGGTTCTTCCAGGGGGTTCACTGCCCCGGTATCCGAGCGCCTTCTAGTAGCGCGTTAAGTGATGCGACTATCACCTGTCGCACGCTGTTTGTTCTCCTCTCCTGGGCAAGAAGTGTTTGCAGTGCAGGGCTGTTTTGGTAGATGCTTTTTTTTCACTGTTGCTATGTACTTATGTCAGAAGCAGCAAAGCTGTAAGAAACGTGCCTCGCGCTTCGAGAGCAATGCGGTGAGGTTTGTGACGGCCCCAGTCCTCCGAGGCCCCATCAACGGCTGCAGAAATGGGAGCGTGTTTCCACGCCGTGCTGCCAAAGGCAGAGACTGCAATGTGCAGGAGAAGCATTTGTGTTCATATTTTTAGGAATAGGCTCGGGAGAAGATCCCAAACCAAAACCCCTCCTGTGCCTGGCTGGATGTCCATCGTGAAGGACAGCACCCCACTATGGAGAAATGCCGATCTAGGCTGGGTTTTCGGGAGGCGAGGGGACCTGCTCAGCATCGCTCTGCAGGTCAGGGGCGGGGAAGGGTGGGGGTCCCAGTTTGGGGCGGTCTCCGGTAGCGGTTTCCCCACCTTCAACGCCCCGGGCGGCGTGCGCCTGCGGACATTGCAGTATCCGCCGATGC
This sequence comes from Crocodylus porosus, assembly GCF_001723895.1. Lineage (NCBI taxonomy): Eukaryota > Metazoa > Chordata > Crocodylia > Crocodylidae > Crocodylus > Crocodylus porosus. The sequence goes on along the minus strand of NW_017728951.1, from coordinate 24,891,331 downwards.
AGCACCGAGAGGCTGCATCGCTGGAGAAAACCACGGGCTGCCCTCCCTACGCTGGATGGTCACAGGGAGAAACCCGACTGTGTCACATCTCCAGCTGCAGCTGTTTCCAAAATGCGTGGTCAGGCTCTTCTTTGCTTTCCAATGGGAAAAAAAGGATTTTTTTTTTTTAATTCGCTTTCCCATAACGCTGATTTTCTCAAACTTTCCACGCTCCAGCCACGAATGATTTACGGAGGGAGAGACACCGCAGCCGAAAGGCGAATTCTCCCCAACGTGTTCGTGTGAGAGCTGGTAAGAGAGTCGGGTCTGCCCATGCTTGGGGAAGCGATCAGCCAGGTACAAAACGAGCCAAGGGCAGCAAGAGGAGGAAAAGGGAAAACTAAGCCTGAATGGGAGCCTTGCAGCTGTTGCACAGCTGCCCAGGGTAAGTGATGCGAGTCCTGCAGCTTGCATTTTAAGACTAGCCCAGCCCCAGAGGATAGACCGGATGATTATTTGGATGTTGGTCACTGCCAAGAGCCGTGATGTGCAGTCGGACTCGGGGTCGGGTACGTCCAGCGCAACACGGGCAGAAGCAGGCCCTGCACCCGGGGCCGCAGGCAGGTGACGTTGCCCCTGCATCCGCGGTCCTTCGCCAGGGTGTCCCCGCACCTGGCCGCGCCGTTACGCGTGCCAACGCCGACACGCGACTTGCAAGGGAAACCCGAAGATTTCACTGGGAATCCCGAGCGCCAAAAGCACGCGGGCCTGCTGCGGTCTGAGGTCCTTGCAGCGGAAGAGCGGCTCGAGCGTTGCTGCGTGGTCAGAAAAGGAGCTTGGAAATGAGGTGCCGCTACCTCCCGAAAGGTGATGGAGGGGAGCTTGGCTCTAAAGGGCTGAGGAGCACCGGGCTACAAAGCACGGCAGATGGGGTCTGCGGCGCGGGAGGACGACCGCGGCCACGCAGCCAGGAAGCCGGCGGCGGAGCCAGCCCGGTGGGGTCCCAGGGCAGTGCCCGCTCCCTAGCCCGCGTGCCCGTCTTTGGCCAAAGCCAAGCAGAGGAAGTGAACGGGCAGATTTTTTCTTCCCCGCCGTCTCTAATTTCTGTGATCTGTCTACCCTTGTGTGCCTCACCTTCAGGAACAAAACCGTGCCCAGCCTGTGAAACGTAGCGTGCCACGTTGGCTGTCACGCTAATAGATCTGAGATTATCCAGGTGCATTACTTACTGCGCGCCGGCACACTTCAATTACCTCCATTTTATCTATTTTTAGAGCAGTCGTGAGCCCCATTAGCATGATTGCTGCTCCGCTCCGAAAACTTTTACAACTCGGTCGAGTACAACGGCGAGGCCCGGCCCCATCCTCTTCCTCGGCCGGCCTCCCACCGCTCCTCGCTCGAAGGCGGCGCGAAAGCGAGCCCATCCGAAGGCGGTCGGCGGCGCGGCCGAGCTGAGCGCCCTGCCCTCTAATCCCATCCCGGCTCCTGCGCACAAGCGCAGAGAAGGCCGAGCTGACCTCTCGTCCTTGAAGTCGGTTTCTTCAGGTCGGGCCGAGGGATGTTGTTGGGCAAAACGGCAGCTGTCCGTGGGATAAACAGGCCTCTGGGTCAAGCCAGATCCTCCCATCGCTGCCTCTGAGCAACGCGGGAAGGGAAAATAAATAGCTACGCTTGTTCTCCTGCTGGCAGGTGCACTGAGGCCGAGGCCAAGCTCGACCGTCTCCGGGCCGAGCCCGGGGCCGCAGAAACGGGGCCGACCTTGCACCCCTTCCTAAACGCAATTCGGCAGCTTGGAGGGAGCCTGCAAGTTGCTCTCTAATGACATCCATTCTGCCTAACTGCAAGGAAAGAGCGGGCAAATCTTATTTTTTGGCTCGCCCCCAGGCTCGGCAGAGCAGCGGTGTTGACATGGCTGGGGGCAGACCCCGGGAGCCATATTTCGAACCGGAAAGTCCCCATCCCACTGCCAAGAGGTTCAGGATTTTGTACCGAGAGCTGCGGAGAAGAGCGGCCCGAAACGCCGTAGCCCAGCTCAGAAACACCCGGCACGGCTCACGGTAGACGCTCCCATACTCCCTCGGTAGGCTCTTCCCCCTCGGCCCACCTTCTTCTTCCAGCCTTGGTCGACAGCCCCCTCCCGAGATGGGATTGCCCTAGTCAACAAGGACCCTACCTAGCGCGTAATGAATCTGTGACGGGGTTGTTGTGGGTTTCTTAAATTTAATTAAAAAAATTAGCCCAAATTCATTCCAGGTCCAAGAGCCCAGGCCCGTAAGTGGTCCTGCTACCGGCAAACATCCTCCACCCGCACGCGGGGCTTCAGATGTTTCCAAAGCCTTTGGCGGGCAGCCTACTTGCAGGCCCAAGCCCGGAGGCTTGGGCTTCGGCTGCCCCCAGTTTTGCTTGCCCTCAGCCATGCGGCCCTCGGAGCAAGCAAGGGAGGATAGAAAGTTGATTTAACAAGACAATTCATTAGTTATTAACCCGTGAGGCAGCGCTGACCACTGGTGCCGCCAGCCGTTCTGAACTGGCGAGAATAGCAGAGGGGGTCTCCGAGCGGCCGAGGGCTTGGCGTCTTTGTGCTCGTTACAGTCCCTCGTCTCGACAGAGCGCGGCGCGTGGTTTCCGGATAAATTTAACTAATCAGGCCTCGCCCAAGCCGCATTCCCGCACGGGCGCGTGTCCTGAACCCAGGGGACGGCCCAACAGCTTTTGTCTTTCTCTCTGCTCGCCGGTCTAGGCTACGTCTTGGGGGGAATACAGCTCTGAGTCATGACGCTCTCGGGGAAGGAAAAGCTCATCGCCACGTGGAAGGAGAAGTTCCCCGAGCGCCAGTCGGAGAAGGAGCGCCGAGAGGCACCCGGACGCCCCGCGGCGGTGGCTGCCGGCTAGGACGAGAGCTGCTTCCTGTCGTTCCTTGGGTTCGTCTGCATGTGACGTGAGGCTAATACTTTCTCACGATTAAAGAACGTGTCCAGGGCTTTACTCCCCGAAGCAAGAGCTTCGGCAGCCCGGCCGTCAGGGACGGCAGCGTGCAAACCTGCCCTCGAAGCACGCCTCTCCAATGGTACAGACGTCAGTCACGGAGGAGGATGCCCAGCGCCCCAGCGCATGCTACTCAATCCACGTGACCAACCCGTATGCCTCGCACATCCGTTCGTCTAGGCCAGCACTCAGGAAGTGCCTCGCGGTTCACGTGTGGAACTCAATGCCGCAGGGCGCTATCGAAGCCAAGAGCCCGGCTGGATTAAAAAAAAATTATGCTGGCTGGATTAAAGGAAATAAAGTGGATATTGCAACCTTTTGCTTCAGAGCCTCTCACTCAACCACTAAGGGGAGGGTTGGATGAGACTTTCCCTGTGTGTGGGCTTCTCCATAAGTGCTTGCTCGATGGATTCTTTCACTTCCTCTGACACATCACAGGCTCCCGTTCGAGACACGGCGCTGAACCAGGGCAGCCGGGCGACTCATCCAGTTTGGCATATCCTCCGGTAAGGGCAGGGAAAGATTTTTTATTTTTTTTTAATGTAAAACTTATCTTAACTGCCCTGCAAAGGGAAACCAATGTGCTCAGAAACAGGGAAGCGATAGCTGAGTGGCAGCCAGCTCTGGCCTGGCCCTCCGGTTGGTCTGCTCAGCTGCATGGCAGGCTGCCTCGACGCATTACAGACAGCGCAGCAATAACAAGAGGCGTCGGGAACGCAATCAGATGTGGGACTCGTAGCCCTTGCCTTATAAGGAGACTTCGCCAATACTTTTAGTTAAACTGGTTTCCTTCTGATTTGGCTTCTTGAGTGTTTGATTTCACTATTTGCAACAGGGCAGAAGGGTTTAGACCCGCAACCCACAGGCTTGCAAACAAGGGCCGAGGAGGTTTTTTGGGACGTTCGTGCCAAAAGAGACCGTTAAATCAACCGACCTCCTGAAGGATGCACTGAGACCAACAGCTTGTGTGCTTGATTCAAGCATATGTTTCCGAAAGACATCCTGCCTTGATTTGATGACTTCAAGCCATGAATCCACCACTTCCCTTGGTAGTTTGTCCCAGTGGTTTTAAAAAAACCCCCAGAAAGTGAGATTTATTGCTAATCTGAATTCTTCCGTCTTTGCTTGGCCAAGGGAGGCCTATTCTAGCTGGTGGGCTGACTCCTCGTTTAGAGGATGGCGAGGCAGGCGAGAGGAATAGGGGCTGCCCTTCCCATTCAGAGATCCGGAGAAAGAAGCAGCATCTCCCAGGGAAAAGCCCGGGGCCTGCTCTCCATGTACAGTACTTAGTTATACATTTATGGCCACGCTTTCTGTTACGTATCTGTTAATACACAGCTTATAAAGAGAGATCGAGTGGGTGCGATAAGCCTGCGATGACATAACAACTACGTGTTCTAGACATTCGTAAGTGTATCGCTGCAGGGGAACAAGGCTCTTTGGGTAAATCTGGTATCTTTTATTAGAACAACTCCAAAAATCGGAAAAAAATTCTTCTTGGCAAGCTTTCGGGCACAAACACCCTTCATCAGGCTGAGGAAGCATCCGCAGTTGGTGTGTGCGCGCTCTTCCTGGGAGGAGTGAATAGTAAAGACGCCAGAGGCCGTCTGCAGGCAAGAAAGCCGGTCCGGAGAAGGGATTTATCAATGGTCATGCGCAGTAGTAACAGGCATCCTATTGACTTGCTGGGACTCTTCATATTCAGTCAGCCATTCATTAAAGCATCAATTAATGCTTTATAAAACCTAAGTCGAACTTCACAGCAACGACAGCTCTTTCTTGACGTTTGCTGGAGCCCTGTGGGTTTTCCCTCCCTCTGTGGCTCGGCAAGGGAAGCGGGCTCAGTGGTTACAGCGCTCGCCTGGGACTCAGATGACCACGTCTGGGCCTGTGACCTTGCACTGTGTCTCCGTCCCCCCATCTGTAAAAGAGGGGCTATAGCATTGCCTCCTCTTGCAGGCGAGATTGTGAGGACAAATGCATTCAAGACCGTGCAGTGCTCAGATAACTATAATAATTTGGTCTGATAAGTACCTGAGAGAAGCAGGCTGGGGTGCTGAGACGGAGGCCCGAAATTGCCTCCTTGTTTTCTTGCGCTCCCCTCTCATCCTGCATCCATCTGCTGTGAGCTATACTTAGATCATAAGTCTGCAATCTTGATCTTTGTGTCCTGTGTTTGTACAGCACCTAACGTAGCGGGGTTCCCGCGCATGAAAGGGGCTTCTGTGTTTTGATAACAGAAATGATGCATCGTAATCATACCATGGGGAGGGCGTACAAAATGCTAACGCGGGCTCCATGCAGCTCGGGCAGTCGATATCAATTTGATCTTTGCAAATGCCCTAGTTATATGCCCGAGTCTCATTGCTATTCCGCCTGTCGCCATTGTCTGCCTGTCCGTCAGCTTCTCACGAATATCTGCACGTTTTCCCGTGTTGCCCCTAACACACGGAACAGCAACCTCTTTTTTGGGGGGTTGCTGTACAGTGCCACGGCCCTCCTCTTAAAACCCCTCTCCTCTGTGCCCAGCTCTTCCATGACCCCCTTAGGAAATCAGACCGTGGCCCCTTTTGCAAACAATGGCCATGGTGAGGAGCAGGTGGAGAGAGCTGGCACGCTAAAAAAAAGATTATAAATATGTCTCATGTATTGTATCGCACCCCCACCACCCCTCAGCACACCCACTTCTGTACCAAAAAGGGGCTGCTTGCGGAGCTGTACGAGAAAAGCAGCCCCCGCCCCCACGTACGTGGTTGAGCTGCAGTTTATTATCAGCGAAGGATTTCTTTTGCTGTTATAGCGTAAACCAGTTTCCCCGGTGGAATAAGCTATGCTAATTAAAGGACCATTTTTGTCTGCACGTTGCAGCTTTTGCCAGCAGAGCTATGCTGATGCAGGGGGGTGATTTATATACATTTATTTATATATACACACACGTCTATGTGTGTGTATATACACACATACACAGATGCAATACAAAACAGCTTATCGCTGCTATAAAGAGTCCTGACAGCAGCGTTCAGCACGTTTGGATTCAAGACCCAAGGTGGGTCTGCACTGTTGAACTGGGCCAGCTGCAAAATATAGATCCAAAGCCGTATTTCCACAGGGGTAAGCCGGTTTCCAGTGCTACGGGTCAGCTGGTGCATAGAGTTGGTTGTAATTAAGATGTTAACCTGTGGAACTCATTGCTACTAGACAGTGCGGACAAGAAGAGCCTGCCTTGATTTCCATGCGGCCCGCAGGCAACAAGTTCTTCTTATCCACCTCCTCGCACCCAGGATGGAAAGTGCAGTATAATAGATTGCACTGATCTAGCAAGGCCCCTGGAGCGCATGAGAAATAAAGTGTTGTAGGGAGGAAGGGGGTGTCTGAAAGAGAGAGGTTGGGTTTTTCTGACGTTGTTATGCAAAGGCAGCTGTGAACCCTGGGCCCGTCCTCTGGCTTCCATCGGTCACGTGCTTCCCTCCCCAGGGTGAGTTTTACCCCAGCAAAGTACCAGGGCATCACCCGAATATGCAGAAAGGGTACAGACGTGCCTGCCTTGGAGCCCCCATGGCCCAACCTGAACCCATCGAGGTTATTAGGCTGCAAAGACGTTCAGAAACCCTGGGTGGTGACTCCCGTCTCCTGCTGCTGTAGCAGGGCGCTGAGCTGACTGCTCGGGAAAGGGACATCCGTTCATCCAGCTGCTGCACAGACCGCTTCCTTCACACCGAGCTCACTCCCCGCCACCTGCTCAGCCCCGGGCCTCTCCGCTTTCGCGGCCGGCCGAGAGATTTGCAAATGGGTTCTCCTTGCTTGCGTGGAGGACTCTGCTCTTCAGAGACAGCCCGCGGGCACCTTCAAATGCCTTCCTGAGCAGGGACCGGATCAGTCACCTCCCCGCTGGGTCCCCGCAGGCCCCGGGGAGCTGCACCCAGGCCCAGGGTCGGGGAGGATCGAGTCAGGGAAGGTCTGGCGGGACTGGACGTGTTCAGGTCAGCGGGTCCGGACGATCTCTACCCCCGAGTGCTTTGGGAATTGGCTGCGGTCATTGCAGGACCCCCGGCACGGCCGTACGAGCACTCGTGGGGCTCTGGTGTGGGGCCGGAGGACTGGACGAGGCCAGCGTGGTTCCCATCTCCAAAAAGGGGAGGAAGGAGGACCTGGGAACTACAGGCCAGTCAGTCTTACCTTGATCCTGGGGAAGCTGTTTGAGAGAGTTATCCTGGCACACATCCACGAGGGGACGGGGGGGAGATTGTGCTTCGGGGCAACCAACACGGGTTCATCAGTGGCAGGTCCTGTCAGACCAACCTGGTGCCTTCTACGGCCAGGTCACCAAATCCTTGGACACAGGTGTTGCAGTGGACATCGTCTTCCTGGACTTCCGGGAGGCCTTCGACACTGTCTCTCACCCCGTTCTCATTAAGAAACTGGGGGCTGTGGTGTCGACCCCCACACAGTCAGATGTGTCGCCAACCGGCAGGAGGGCCGCACCCAGAGAGCGGTGGTGGACGGGTCATTCTCTACCTGGAGGGACATGGGCAGTGGGGTCCCCCAGGGCTCGGTCCTCGGGCCCGCACTGTTCAACATCTTCATCAGCGACTTGGACGAGGGGGTAAAAAGCCCCTGCTCAGATCTGCTGATGACACGAAGATGTGGGGGGATGTGGGCACACTGGAGGGGAGGAATAGGCTGCAATCGGACTTAGGTTACAAGGGTGGGCGGATGAGAACAGGATGGGGTTCAACACAGACAAGTGCAAGGTGCTGCACCTGGGGAGGAACAACCGGCACCACACCTACAGGCTGGGGAACTCCCTTGTCGTCAGGGCAGGGGCAGAAAAGGATCTGGGGGTCATTATTGACTCCAGGATGAACATGGGCCGGCAGTGTGGGGACGCGGTCAGGAAGGCCAACCGCACCTTGTCCTGCATCCACAGATGCATCTCGAGCAGGTCCAGGGAGGTGATCCTCCCCCTCCATGCGGCACTGGTCAGGCCGCAGGTGGAGTACTGCGTCCGG
>NW_017728951.1:24865135-24883188 GCF_001723895.1 Crocodylus porosus | reverse complement strand
CGTTTGACCCCAGTAATCTTTCCTGCCATGGCAGGGGTCGGACTAGATGATCTGCTCAGGTCCCTTCCGACCCTACAGACTATGAAACTATGACATGGTGCACGCACTAAGGCCGCACTTCAGGCTGGAGCAGGGGCCCCAAATCTGCAGCTGTTTGGATTGTGTTGGTCTGCGGAAGAGCTCAGGGAGTCTGTATGTGCTCCCTTTGGGGGCACGCGCTCCCCCCAGCAGCGGTTGGGGTTGGCATTGGCATTAGTGTTGGCGTTGGCATTGGCTTGGAAAACCTCCTTGAGCCACACAGGGCCCACGTTGCTTAGCGAGCCTGAGACCCAAAGGCAGTGGGGGGCTCTACCCACTCAGCCAGAAGCCAAGTCCTTGTGGCCTGAGTATGGCTTCACCCCCGTGGATTTTGCCTGTCTCCAACATGGCCATGGGTTGCCCTCTGTGAAGGCGGCTGCCCTTCCCCCTCACTCCAGTGAGGACGGCTGCCACCTCCATTATTTGCCAGGCATCTGACCCTCTCGCAGGCGCAGGGGCGAGTGAGCGGGTCTGAGCTTCGTGGTGCAGAGAAAGCGGAGATGTTTTTTGCAGCTGCAAAAGGTTTGCGACCCGGAGAGCTTTGGTGGGTGCAGGCGTTGCACGCGAGTGCAAAGAAGCAAACAGAGCGCTCAGATCTATCTCAAGCTGACTCAAAGGCCCACCTGGTCTCAGGCGGCGGGTGGAGATGGAGAATGATTGTCCGAGCCACGTCTCGGGGCGAGTCCTGGCAAAAAGTAAGCCAGGCTACCAGTTTGGGGTAACTGGGGTCCTGTAGTAGTCAGTACTGGGCGAGCTTTTGTTTAAATGCAGCAGAACGGTGATCTGCAAAGCAATGGGTGCCAGCAAAAAAGGGAGACCCTCCAAAGGTTGCAGAAAAATGTGTTAAAAAGGGGGCACGAAGGGCATGTTTAAGGTAGGAAATTTTGACAGATTTTTCTTTTTTTTTTTTAACTGTGGCCTCAAATGAACACCGCCACTGAAAACTCCCGAGGCCTGTCACATAATGCCAAAAAGTCCAGAAAAATAAAAACTCATGTTGGAAGCACCGAAAAAGTGGTCCCTAAACAAAGAAGACATAGGTTTGTCTATAACTTCTGCAATAAATGACTTCTAGGTGTTATTCATACTTCCTTGCAATAGTCCTATTAGAAAATATATCAGTCAGGACTCGTCGAGAGGATATCTTTTATTAGACCAACACAAATTTTTGCAAAAACAGAAGTCTTTATTAGGTAATATAAATTAGAAAATACTGCAGCTAAATGAGTATATGGACAGTTTAGTTTTGCCGGATGTGGCACACCTGGCATAATTATGCCTGATGAGAAGCTGCAACCACAGCTGGTATGCATTCACGTCTCCATCACCCCAGGCCCCTGGGTTAGCAGAATTTGGTGCCAGAGTAATACAGCACTAAGGGCACAAGGCTGCAGAGTCAGACACCGGTGTATTTTGCACTGTTAAACTGCAAGATGCAGCAACGCGGCATGGGTTGTCCCTCCTGAATATTTCATTTCGTGGAATACAGGGAACACGAAGGCCTGTCATGTTAGAAACTGATGGCAAAGGACCTGGGGATTTGCAAAGGTGCAGAGATAGGTAAGGCCAAGCAAACAGCCCAAAAAAAAATCAAAATGATGTGGAGTCCTGGGAGCTGCCACTTTTCATCGCAAAGCACACTGGGTACATTTGCACCGGGAAGCAATGGCTTCAAGAGACAGCTCCGTAGTCTTCTGGTGTAGCCCTAGATGGACCCACAGCGAGGCGGTACAGGCATCAGGTGGCACCTCTTCCAGCTTGCGGAAGTGGGGGGACAGAAAGGACACCGGGTTGCTGTTTTCTCCCAAGACAGCCTCGGACAGGCATCAATCACCGCAGGATGAGACGGGCAAACCCCGGGACACACACTGTCAGAGCAAATGGATGCGTCTCCCAATAGCCCTAGCAGCGATCTCTCAAAGTAAACCTGAAATCAGAGACTTGCGACACTAATTGGACATGGTTATTAGGCTTAGTTAGGAGGCTTGTTGCATTCAATATTAGTTGGTTACTCTTGTTTGTGACTTTGGCTTGGAGGAGGGGAACTGCACCTTTCAAGAGGCCGAGTCCCTGGCACGGGGATGCTGCTGGAGCAGGAGCAGGTCTTTGCCTGCTCCGCCCCGGGGCTCAGGAGGGACGCTGCAAGGGCACACGGTACAACGTGGAGATGCTGGTCCCGGCCCTCAGCCAAATGAAATGCGGTGACTTTATACAGCGGCAGCCCCCCTAGTCCAAGCCGTGCCTTGTGGCCCGCTGTGACGCCCATTAGGAGGACACGGATTTGATTTTTCAAGGCTTCGCCGTTGTGAGCCAGCCCTGTCAAGTCCCACTGTACGTGCTCCGGTGGGGGCCCGTAATCGCGGCCATTCGATCGCCGGCACTGGCTTCCCTTGCCTAATTCCTACCCATATCTCTGGATCATTAAAAAAGCTCTTCCCATGGCTCCCAGGCAGACCAGCCTCCTGGTCTTTGGAGAGAGGGCGTTTGTGCAGTGAAGACCCTGGATGCGAAATCCCAGCTGATGTGGATTTGTTTTAATTTTTTTTTTTTTTTAAGGAAAATTCTTCGTGTCCCAGATCAAATTAGCCAGATCACTTCCCAATCCTTGGGTCATCCACGAACCATACGTGGCCCTACTAGAAAGCAAGTATCCCCCACCCCTCCAGACCTGGGGCTTTAGATGCTTCTGAATCTTTTGCCAGGCATCCTGCATGCAGGCCCAAGCCCGGAGGCTCGGGGTTTGGATGCCCCCAGGTTTCGCTTGCCCTTGGGCCTCCGGCTGCAGGAGCAAGCTAGGAAGAAATCTCCTATTTCCTTCAAGTCGGCACACAGCCGAGATCCTCCCGCTGGAAGCGAGCTAGGAGGCTCTTGCAGGGAGTCCTGCCCGCAAGCTGCACCCTCCACGGTGCCTTTTTAATTGCGTTACCTCGGTCCTGGGATTTCCCCTGCCAGGTAATCCCGGTGGCTGTGCATTCGTGTTCCCAGGGGATGTGGATTCAACCGCATTGAGCAAGTTAGTTGCTCTCTTTTTCTCTGCCTCAGTTTCCCCATTTGCACAGGACTGAGCGTAACTCTTCTTGTGGGCCTCCCCAGTGCCCCGGGGCTAAATGAAGGCGTGCAAAGCACACTCGAGATGTGCAAGGGGGAGGTAAGACGTGCATACTAGGCAGTAGTGGTCCATTGTCACTGAAGGAGCGTCTCTTGACTTCCTGGCAGAGCAGGTTGTTAGCACGTGTGTGAAGGCAGGCTACCCGGATACAGCACCGGTCGATTGTGTGATGCACGCCGAAGAAGTGCAAACGGCTGAGGAACAGGCCTGTAAAAAGCACAGAAACAGGGATTGCAAAGGTTGCAGATCGAGGCCCTGGCATCCTCCTTCACCAGGTGCCTTTGCGTTGCTTTTGTCTCTTCCCTCCCAAATTTCCAGATGGTGAGAAATGATGGTTCGGGACTGAAAGTTTCTGGGTCCCCTCAGACCAGGGGTGACCCCCGGTCCTCTTCCCTGCCCCCGCGCCTCTAGCCTGCATTGTGTTGACCAGCAGCTCTCTCCTCCTTGCACTACTGCTGGTATAACACCACCAGAGGGAGAGCTCGTGAGATCACTAGCACAGACGGGACCGTTGTAATATCGATGGGGGTGGGGGGAGGTTTCCAAAACCCATTCAGCCCTTAGCTAAAACTGCCAAAAAAGGAGCTGCTCCTTCCTTGCCCTAAATCGTGGTGTAGTGTAGCCACGTACTATTCAGCAGCTGCTGTGTTCCACCCCAGAAGCAGCTGCATTTCACTGCTGGATTAAGCAATCCCAGAGAGAGCCGGGGCTGTAAAGCCATCTAGCGCTGATCCCCTCTAGATACGAGCAGTTTAAAGGGTCGGTGCATGCCATCATCCATCACGTCTTTCTAGTCGTCTGTCTTCTGCCGCCGTTCGCTTCAGCGGGGTCGTGAGCCTGGCTGCCCGCACCCGCCCGGGAGGCTACCGGCTTCTCAGGATAGTCATTACACGTGTGGGCTCCCCTTCCCGCCACATCCTGTGCTGCGAGGGAGAGGTTTTCTCCACACCCAGCGTAGGTGGAGACAACTGCTGCTGCAGAGGGGAAGTGGAAAGGCTGGTGCAGATCATTCCCCTGCGGGCCAAAGCGTGACGCCCGCTCAGCCCCCACCTGGCTCCTGCTGCCATGCATCTCTGCACGGCCTCTTGCAAGCAGGCGGTCCAGCCTCGGAGGCCCACCATGCTGGAAACCCAGCGTTTCCTGAATCCGGCCTGCGTCTCCATTCGGGAACGCCGTGATTCTGGTAGAAGCCTGGCGTTTCTATATGGATAGGCAGTATCCTGCTCTCAGGATATTTGCAGTTCAAGCAATCGGGGCTTGGTTTCTGCTATCTCGCTGGAACAGACTGGGCGAATCCCAGCGATACGTGAAGAGCGGCCCCGTCTCCTTCCTAACGGTGCAGCGCCTTGGAGCTGAAGGCCCGGGATCTTGCTCCATGGGCAAGCAGGGCAGCGACGCGTGCCGTACGGGCCTCGGGGGCAACCCCTCACTGCTGAATGAGGAGCGATGCCGGGAGGCCCTGGGGTCTGGCGCGCGGCTGGACCGTCCCTTCCTGCCTAAAAATAACGCACTGGCGCTGGCGCAGTGAGGCAAAGGCGTGCTCCAAAGGATGCTTTGGTCCCACCTATTGCAGGAGCAGAGATAATGAGTCGGGGGCCCCTGAAGCTGTGAGATTAGGGGTGGGGAACCTTTTCCCCACCACCACCCTTTTGCCTTCTGGTTTCTCTAGGTCAAAGGAAGCTTTTCCCCTAACCAGCCAGAACTTCCCTTATTTTTTGCACCCCCCCAATCATGAGCTCCGGTTCCCGTGCCACCGCACGGTGCCGGCAGCCAGCCAGTCTGCCCCAAACGGGCTGATGCGGAGCCCCACTCCTCCGACGCGTTCAGGACAGGCCACACCTCGCCCCTCCGGCTTCCCGAGCACAGACCCGATGCTGTGCACGGCTGCGGGCTCCCCAGGCCTTTCGGTGCATGCTCGCTGTCCTGCTTGAGCTCCCCGGCAGCTTTGCAATAGCAGGGCATGCTGTTGAGGAGCCAGGGAACAGCCCAGGAGGCCACCGTTCCCATTTCTCAGGTGTCCTGGGGAATTAGCGGCTGGAGAGAGTGAATGCACAGCTATTTAACCGCACGCACACCTATGCACGGCCCCGGGCCACGCGGTCCACACCCATCCCCAGTGCCTCTAGTCTGGCTCTCGCTGCCTGGCAGGGGATGCGGCTTGCCCGGTTCTGCGGCTGGCACCAAGGGGCGGCTGCTTGCTGCTGCAGGGGCTGTCAGAAGCCGGCCAAGGCCCCCTGCTGCGGATCCAGTGGGCGGCCAGGGCATAGGAAAGCCCAGTCCGTCTTCGGTCCCCGGTCTGTCTGCGTGGGGGACTTCTTCTGCAGGGCACCGCTCTGGGGGTATAACTGCAATGCTGACACGAAGGGGCTGCAGAGCGGTGAAGCCAGCCCTCCCAGTATTTCCGATCTGACCATCACCGTGGCATCGAGCCATCTCGGGCCATGCATGTGCAAATCCAGGACGAGGCGGTCACAGCAGACGTACGCAAGTCATCCCAAACAGGTGCTGATAAAACCTTTATCGCCCTCCCCTCCAACAGCCATTCTAGAAATGATGCAGCTCACAGAAAAGCTATGCTAGAGCCGTGGTTTTCTGACGTTGCATTGGAAGCGGGGTTTATTTTAAAAGCTTCCTCCCCCACCCCACACACCCATAAAGCCAGGCCTCAAAGGGAGAGGAAAATTATAACTCATGAAATCTGAGATAATGTCCCCAAAATAGCTCTTCTACACTCATCTCAGCTGCAGGAACTGACATCTCCAGACCTGCCAGGGCCCTAAAAGCAACCACTGGAAAGCCCCACCCTCTTTCCAGTAGTATAAAGACCCCGTTTCGCGCCTTCGGGGCTGTGGGAGATCGGGCTCTCTGCCCCAGAGAGTGGCGACATGCTCTGCTGGGATTTGGACGCACTAGCAACCTAGTGTAGACAGATCTCCAGCCCCATCCACCGTGTTTTAAAGGCACACGGAGTAGGCTGCTGACCCGTGCTAGCGTGCACCACCCAAATCCCAGGTCAGACCAGGCCAGGCATGCATGCACACACGCGTGTGCACACACACATGCCTCTGTTAAGTGCTTCAAGCTGGAAGTAAGGATGCTACAGCTGAACATCTGGATCATGGGAGAGAGGAAGTCAAATTAGCTGGGTTCGTTGTTGTTTTTGGCCTTCGCAGCGCTTTGCAGGTGCCAATGCGCTGAACTTTCCCTGCCCTGCTCCCCCTTCTCCCGGGGCTCCTCGTGGCACGGCCTCACCGCCCCACGCAGGAGAAGGAGGTGGAGCTCCCTCTTGCTCCCAAAAAGAAAAAGAAAAAAAAAGTAGGGTTTTTTTTTTTCCCCTTTGGTTTGTGGCTTTGACGCAGTTTCCTGCAAATCCTGTCTCATCCTGCCAGGGACTGAGCGAATGCACATCCCAGCTCGCAGCAAAGGGAGAGGGAGAGTCAGAGAGGGGGGAGCCCGGAGTGCACAGACTTTGCCAAACTGGCCTGACCAGAATGTGACACAAGAGCAGGAAATGAGTCACTCCGGTGGGGCAGCTGCTCTCTGGAGCATTTGCATAGAAAGAAACACCAGGCCAGGGGAAATGGTCCCGGGGCCTTGCACAGCCAGGGCGGATTCAGGCCTGCGGCCTGTTCGCCCTCCTTCCCTCCCTCCACCTCCTTCTCCATCCACGCAGCCGGCTGCTGCCAGAGCTGCTGGGGCTGCGGCGTCACCGGGCGCCTCCTCCGCTGTCAACGTTTCAGCCTCTGCTTGACACGGAACAAAACAAGCCCCGGCCAGAGGGGATCGGCCTCCTGCGGCCCAGCAAATAGGCTGGCCCTTAATCGCGCGGTGTACAAGCGCCCCGGGTTCCCCGCTGCACTGGCAGGGTGGGGAGAAGCGGGGCTGGGGTTATTTCCCAGGAGGAGCCCTGCTGGTGTGCTCATTGCCCAAGGACAAAGCTCTGGAGAGGGGACGAGACAGACAGGACTGTTCGAGCATCAGCTCCATTGTCTCAGCTGGGTCCTGCCTGCAAAGTGAAAGCTTTCCTCCTTGCCCTGAGTTTGGCCAGGGTGATGGCGGGGCAATGGGGGACCCCCTTTTGTGTGCGCAGATTTGGATAGAGAGTGGCTTGTTCTCCTGGCTCCAAGTCCCCTTTTATTAATCATTAAGGACAGGAGCCTGTCCCTTCAAATGGCAACGCCGGCTCTTAAAAGGGTAAAGCCGCCCGCACCCTGCCGGGGAGAGGGCGGTGCCCCACGCAGCACAACCCCTCACATGCACCCTGCTCCCGGGGCACGTGTGCGCAGCGGTGTGGGCGTTGGGGCCGTGTTGGCCTATGACTAGCGTGTGCGGGTCTCGGTGAGGGGGCGCGTGCTTTATCCGGGGCCGGGAGCCGCTCATGCTAAGTGATCTCTGTCCTGGCCTGTGGTCCAGGGAGCTGCCTGGCCAGCCGCTGCATTCGTGGCTGCAGCCAGTGCGGCCCCGGTACCACCCTGTGCGGTTGCTTAATCCATAAACCTTAAAGCCAGTCTTAAAAACTTCAGTTAACGCCTTTAACATATTACTCACTGCAGGGGGAGATGGGTTATTTTTTCCCCCGTTCGGCTTTCGTGGAGGTGTAGCCTGAGTCAGGGACTTTCCGTCTTGCCCCCGGCTGTTTAGTGAAGTTAAAACACGGTTTGAAAAGTTCACCGATTCTTTTTTTTCTTTTTCCCCCGCCCCCACCGACCCTCTCTCTTTCTCTCCCCTTTTTGCAAGAGCAGATTTCTAGCCGTGTCCCCTGAGCCGTGGCCGCAGCCCGGGTCCGGCCGCCTGGGAAGAGAGCGGTCACTTTAACATCCCGTCACTGTAGATCTGTGCAAACAAACTTGGTTCTCCAATCACATTATCAAGGGCTGTGGCCCTAAATAGCACACATAGTTTCTGTACATCTGTGGGCTGATTAAATATCTCTCCAGCCGCTCGGGGAAGCAGAGGCAGGCTCCTGACGGGATCTGTCAGGCGCAGCTACATCACCCTTTTTTCACAGCATGAAACAGCATTTTCATGCGTGCTGAGTGACAAAGCTGCCTTAGTTCCTCGCAGATGAGGCAGTTTTTCCTACCATGCCGCAGACATTTGCAGCGTGCAGGGGAGGCCCTCCAGCGCTGTCGTGGCCGGGGGGGGATATGAGTAATAGCGCAGGGAACCTTTTGCAACCGGGATGTCACCTCCGGCCCGGCCCCTGGGACGAGTGAAACCGTTACTGTGCCAGGGCGGTTTGGTGGCCCGCGAGGGGATGTGCGAAGAGCTGCCGGACTTGGTTGTTAATGGGCAAACATGCACACCCCGAAGTCATTAGCGGTAATTGGAGGCCTGGATAGGCAGACAGGTGATTTAATGGGCACCTCCTCCCCGATCTCTGCAGGCAGTCAGGCGGTGCGGCGCCCGAGGCAGCCAGAGCGGGGCTGAGGGGCCAGCGGGGCAGGTGCCATTGCCATGCTCTCACCCTGGCAGGTGCAATTAGGCGGCCGACGAGGCAGCCGCAACCCTTGCTTTGCAAAGAGCCACGGGGAGGCCAGCAGCTGCTGTTACGCCAAGGTGCATGTTCGTGGCAAAGCCTCGTGGCTCTGATTTCTTCCGCCCCAACCCTGTCGAGCCTCGTGCGCCCGCTGCGGGCATCAGGCGGAGAACTGAGGACCCGCCACAAAAGGTTGCGATCTCTTCCAGGGTTACCTTGGAAAGATGGCCTGGGATTTAAGACTCCCGGCTGGGGGATCGGGAGATTTGAGCTCTACCCCACGCAAGTCACTTGATGTCGTGGCATCGGGTCCCTCGGTGGGGGAGGGAGAGGGGATGGTCATTAGCTTTGCAGGCCTTGCACGTTAGAGCTCGGACATGCGGCTACGGACAGCCCGATTCTCTCCTTCTCAAGCCTTTCCCTTGCGGGTTCACAGCGGGTCTGAACGGCACTCGGAGAGCTGTAATTAAACTGGCCCTTGGGTCACAAGTGAGAGTTACCAGCAGCGAAACACGGACGCCCTTGAGCCCCGCGTCTGTTTTTAGACCCTTTCTAATAGGGACGCGGAGTGTAATTAGCCGGTGGAACAGCTTTCATAGCTGTTTGAGGCCAGAAACAGCTTTTTAGATAAAATCGTAGAATCATGGGGGAAAAAAAATAGTTTGAAGGGTCCTTGGGAGGTCACATCCAATCCACCTCCCTGCTCAAGGCAGGATCAACCCCAAACGAACTGTCTCGGCCACGTGTTTGTCTAACCTGCTGTTAAAAAGCTGCCAAGGATGGAGCTTGTACGACCTCCGTTCCAGCACTTAACCACCCTCCTCATTAAAAAGTTCTTCCTAATATCCAGCCTAAATTTCCCTTGCTGCAATTTAAGATCATTACTCCTCGTCTTATCCCCCGGGGGACACACAGGATAGTCTGTCACTGTCCGCTTGACAACCGCTCTCAGGGTCCACGTCGCATCTCGACCCGGCCTTCTGCTCCGGGGTCACCGAGCGCGTTGCGAGCAGCAAGCCTCCTCTGCAGGCTATCGCCCTCGTTTCCCAGTGGGGGAAACTGAGGCACAGATCAGTTCAGAAGCATTTCCAGGGACACGCTGCAAAAATGGCCAAGCGGCGGTGGGTGCAGGAGTGAAGGCAGAAGGAATCACAAGTGCCGTTTCCGGTGGCCTCTTGGGCTGTTTTCTTTCTCGAGCGCTCGTCTCCGAGCCTGGGCCCCCCACCGACCCTCGTGAAGTCTTATGATAAGATCACAGGCCAGGGGGATGGAGCGGTGGAGGCAGGCTGCCCTGGTGACCTCTCTTCCTATTGCTGGGGGAGCGCTAAGGAAACGCAGGCCACGTCTTCATGCAAAAACATCCATGAAGGGCACTGCTGGACGTTGACGGGCCGCGCTGCACCCACCCCGGTTTCCTGGCTTAATTCCTGTTCCTTCCCATACTTGCAAAAACCAGGGGTGCTTGCCCCAGGGTCTCCCTCGTCTGCTTGGGGCCAGACTGAGAAATCGGGGGGCTTTCTCTGGGAAGCTGCAGCGGGTTTTGCCTTCCTCTGTAGTGGGGGCCGGGGTCCTTTCTTTTCTTAGGACCGTCTGAGTATATCTGCACCAACTCCTTCCTCGTGCTGCAGTGGCAGGACATGGGCAGAGCCCTTGTCTCCCCGTCTTATCCCAGGCCCGGGGGGCAGTCACCGCTGAGTGCAAGGGCTTGGCGTGGAGACCTCGGGGCGCCCGTAGGTCGTCGGCCACCCGCGAACGGGGCACACCGGCCCCTTCCTGCCCCGCGCGCGTAGCTTTTGTCGCACACCACAGGCACAATGCTGCAGCGAGGTCGAAGCCGTAGAGAAGCCACCACCTTTTTGCCAGCTGCCCGGCTACACACAGCTGCGCCTTCGCCGCCCTGGGCCAAACGCAGGTGTGGGCTGGAGCAGTTGTTGAAACAACAAACCCTGCTTTGTTCCCGGCGCTGCCAGCGAATATGAGAGCAGCCGTTTCGGGCTTTGCAGCTCGGACTTAATTAACAGGGGTCACAGGACGAGAGCAGAGCCCGGCTCGCGCCTGCCAGATCGTTCCTGCTCGGTCGTCCCCACGATCGCCCCGATGGGGCTGGATCCCCAGGGGAGTGGGACGAGGCCGGCCTGGGCGTCACTGCGGCTGTGAGGACACCGCGAGCCTTTTGCTCTTCACCCCCCCACGTGTGAAAAGCACACTTTGCCAAGTTTGAAAAGCAAAGCACGAAGCGCAGGCTCCCCTCTCCCAGCACAAACGCTCCCCAAAGCTGGAAGCACTTGCTTTCCAGCGCCACTGACCCCATGGCCCACGGGAGACCCACACCCTTTCTGGGGTGGAGATGGCCAGCTGTCACTCCCGCCAGCAAGCAAATGCTCGCGTTGAGAGAGATGCAAGGTCTGAATAGTTTGGAGCTGAGCTTCCCTTCCTCGCCATTTGTCCCCTGACACAACCCCCTCCGCCCTGCACGGCTCCCACAGACCGGGCTCTGGAGGAAAGACCGCGAGACCCAGTCCCACGGGCCGGCCCCACCCGCCGGGCTTGTTTTCATTTTGAGTCACGTTAGGATCACGCAGGATTTTACAGGCGTTAGTTTGCTCGGTCTTGCACCCCGCGGGGAGGCAAGGAGGGGCTCTGGGGGCGCTGCTTCATTGCACGGCCGTGGGATACCCCAAAGCAGTGCCATGCAGTTTGGGACAAGAAGCGCAGCATCCCCTCCCCGGGGTGCGTTTAGGGCCCTTCTGAGCAGCGATTCCTTTGCAGATCACAAGATCTCGGGACGTACCTCCCTCGCTTACCGTGCCCCGGGGCTTTTTGCCACGGGTCTGCAATCACGTTCATGCCCTGCTAACCCGTGCCGCGGGAAGGTGGTCAGACGCTGCAGGGATGAGTCTGATACAAGAACTAGAATGTGGTTTTTATTATGTGCAAAATATACCATGTCAGCACCCGGCCTCGAGGGAGCTGCGCAGAAAGATGCCTCCGAACACCCACGCGTCGTAGTCCAGCGGAGCCAGGGAAGGGGACGCGCTTTATGCCCGCGGTCCCCGGCCGCCAGAAGTCATCCCACCCACGCCGCCGTTCGCCGTGCCCACTAGCCTCCCGATGGCAGCAGTAATAGTGAGGCAGCCTCGAGATCCCAGCTCGTGGCCCGGGACTCGGGTGTGCCACGTGTCACGTGGACGACTGCTGGAGCGTCACCGTTAAGTTGGCGCGCGCTTATCACAGGATCGCAGGCGCTCGATGCCTGTCATTTTAATCCTAAACAGAAATGAATGGCATTGACCACAGGTTTGCTACCTTTATATCGCCAGATTTTCTAAGTGGTGCTTCCCACTCCTCGAGAGCAGTTCTCCAGCGCGGTTCGACTCCCACCCAGGGCCAGGCGCAGGCACGGGCAGACCAGGCAGCCTGAAAATGGTAATTTTTATTATGATGATTATCATTATCTCTGGCAATGCTAAGAGTTTGCCCAGGGCCACCAGGAGTCTGGGTACGGTGCGGCTCCCCCCCGGTTTATAGGCGCTGGCGTGGCAGCAGGCCAAGCGGTGGCCGTTGAGTTAAAGATCTGTGCGGTCCATTTCCTGACTGACTTGCACACGGGATGGGACGGGCTCGCTGGAACAATGACACCTCAGTTGCAACCACGTTATTAATTGATCCGGTTTTCCGCCGCAGGTTGGTTTGCTAAGTTTGTGGTGCCTTTGCTAGGTCATGATCCCAGCTAGGAAATATGTGTGCTGTGTGCTCAAGGAGTACCCCGGCCGGTCTGAATAGCCCGAGTAAAACAAATACATACATGTGGGAGCGTGTCTCTCGGCGCAGCCGGCAGCCCAGGGAGGTTTGCTCTCCTGCCGAGCAGGGGAAGTAGCACGCAAGCAGCAGCCGCTGTGGGAGTCCTGGGGCCTGCCCTAGTCCAGGCAGAAAACAGGGTAGAGTTGCACCTTCTAGACTAACTGTATCAGGGCTGTGTAGTAGAAGCTTGTGTGAGCCCAAGCTCACTTTGTCAGATGCCTTCTGCAGATTAACACGGCTGTCGACCTCTCTCTGTCCTTCCCCGGCCAGAAACTCCCACCAGCCTGGGGGGGAGCAGCCCCCGAGACTCGCGCTGACCTGGGAGCAGGCACCGGCTGCATTTCCGGGGGCCGGGGGGGCCTGGGCAGAAGCAGGCTGGGTGTGGGGATGCTGCTGCCATGGGAAAATCCCACTCATTTTCCAACGTTTACCACTGTCTGCTTAAAGACAGGATTGTGTGTGTGCGTGTGTGTGCGTGTGCAACTTTATCTTGCCAAGATCACGTGTGTGTGTGTTTGTGTGTGGGTGTCTTATCTTGGATCACCTGCGTGCACGGGCATGCCTGTACCCGCATGTTGCTTTATCTTACCAGGATCACCCTTGTGTGTGCATATGTGTGTGTGTGTGTGCTGCTTTATCCTAATAGGATCACCTGTGTGTTTATGTGTGTGTGTGTGTGCTGCTTTATCTTATCAGGATCACCTTCGTGTGTATGTGTGCGTGCATGCTGCTTTATCTCACCAAGATCGTGTGTGAGTGTCTTATCTTGGATCACCTGTGTGCACATGCATGCATGCACCCACATGCTGCCTTATCTTACCAGGATCACCTTTGTGTGTTTGTGTATGTGTGTGCGCTGCTTTATCCTAACAGGATCACCTGTGTGTTTATGTGTGTGTGTGTGTGCTACTCTGTCTTATTAGGATCAGCTTTGTGTGAGTGTGTGTGAGTGTGTGCACGTGCTGCTTTATCTTACCAGGATCACCTTTGTGCACGTGTGCGTGCTGCTTTATCTTCCCGTGCCGGCCTTTCAGCCAGACCCAGCCTGAGGACGGGTGTGATTCGCACGTGCAGCCGCGCTTCCAGCGGCTCCGGCTCGGGGGCCGGCTCGGGGAAGAAGGGCCCTTTGCGGGAGGGGGAAATCCTGGCTGCGAGGAGACAGGCAAGTGCGGCGCAACCACGAAACAGCTGGGCGCCTGCACCTGGCCCTTCCACTCAGCTCCCTCCTGATCTGAGCTTCGCCCTCCCCTTGGCCCCCGTCCGTCCGAATCGCCCTTTGCCTTCCTGCCCGGGAAGCACGTGACGCTTGGCACGACATCCTTTTGTGTCACCAGTGGCCTCTTGACCACTAGTGAGCCTCCGACTGACTGGGACCTCGCCAGGCCCCCCACCCCGAGGCCGGAGGCCGGCCGGCTGCCCGCGGCCGTGCTGCGTGTCTGGGCGGAGAGGAAGAGAAGAGGTCCCTTCAGGAAGGAAGCGGGCGGCTTTGTCTCGGGCACGTGGGCGGACGAGTCTGCGAGAAGCGAGACGTCCGATTCAGCTAGAAATCCTCGAAGTGCTCGATGTCCAAAAAGAAACACCGCCGACTTGGATCTTCCCTCTGGGGCAAGGGTTTAACTCGGCAGGTGAATGTGGTGCGCGCGCTCAGGAAAGAGATCTGCGGGATTTGAAAATGTGCATTAAGGGTGCATGTGCGCGCCCTTACTGAGCCTTAAAAAATAGCCACGGTAGGCTGACCCCACCTAAATCTGATAAAGTGAGTACCCAAATGTAAGCTGGCCTAGCTACGTTGCATCAGCCCCCGTGTAACACACATGAACGTGGTGTGTGCCTGTGGATGTGCGCTGCATTAATGCGCATTAGCATGGCTACACATATGCTAATATGACTTAGCTAGGCCAGCCTAAATCTGATGGGCTTTAATGCTCGTTAGCACATCTACGTGTAGACGTGCACCAAAATCACCTTAAACAAAGGCGCGTTAAGTGTGTCATGCCCTAGTGTCTTCTCTCCGAGGATCTCAACGAGCTTCCTCAACGCCGGTGAATTAAATCTCCGAGACAAATCACTATCGTGTCCATTTTCGAGATGGGAACACAGAGGCACAGCGGGGTCATGTGACCTTCCCAAGGTCACACCGTGAATCTGTAGCAGAGTCGAGAACCCGTCTCTGGAGCCCTGACTCCTGGCCCTGCCCCGAGTGCTCCTCGGTTGAAGGTTCGTTAGAGCGGGGTCTTGATTGGCACCAAGCACGGAGCGATTTTTTAATCGCTGTTCTGTTTCTGCGCCCCTCGGCGCTCCGCTAGCGGGAAATGCAGTTAGGTTAGAAACATCTTTTTCCTCCCAACACCCCAGCACATCCGACAGCAGTTGGATATACAGCCCCCGCCCCCTCCTGTGAAAGCAGCTGCTGATAAGGAGATTGGCAGGAGAGGCCTGATAACAGATACACCACTGTGTTTTCTTGCAAGGAAAGGAGAGAATTGCCCAATCTCTGGAAGGAGACAAAAGAGCCAGGAAGTTTGCGATTTAAAAAAGAGCCTCACGGGCGAAACACTGAATTGGGGAAATACGTGCATCTGAATAGTGGCGGCCTGATCCTGCTTTTCCGGCTCGTTGACGGAGGGCTGCGTGGGGTCATGAGGGGCCCCGATCCGATCAGGCCGGGGTTTCTGGTATCCAGGGTCAGCCGGGCAGATCTCCAGGCCCCGGCAAGAGGAAGCTGCTGTCCCCCTTCTGCGAGGGTCAGGGCTCGGGCCTGGGTCTGCAGACAAAGCGCACGTCTGGCTTGTGGGGGCGGCTGTACTGTGGTGAGGCAGACGGTGCAGGTCGCGGTGGAAGTGCAGATCTCCGGACGGCAAGGCCACACATGCCGTACCTTGTAAAAGGGGCTGAGCTCCCAGATTGCCGGAGGAGATTAGCAGCTGCTTCCCCTAACCGGGCTGGCTGCGAAATCCCGACTGCCCTGGGGACGAGCCCAGCTGCACTGGGCGTCGGGGTCAGCGCAGCTGAGTGACATGCGGTAGCACATCCCGCCCAGCACAGAAGCTCGCTGTGAAGGCAGGGATGGGGCAGGCACAGGCGGATCAGTCCGGGAATCGCTGCCCCTCTTCCCGGGATCTCCTAACGACCTTTGCAGCGGCAGGACGTTGGCCGCTGTGGGCCCCCTGCTTCACCGGGGGCAGGTTTTGGTGCGACGTGTTGTGTTGCGTTGTGTCGGAGGGGACCCTGCAGTTGGGCTAGTCCGGGATGGTTCGGATAGGGATAACCCCGCCTCAACCGGGGCATCGGACCCGATGACCTCCGTCAGTCCCCTCCAGCCCCATGTCTCCGGGACGTTATGAAAGCAGGAGCAGGGGCCTCTTCACCCCGCGTGCAGCCGGACGAGTGCTAGTGGATGCAAAGCACCAGCAAGCCCAGAACAGCTTTGAGCGTGGTTGGCGGCTCCAAATCTAATGATTACGTATGATTAGCACCTCTTGACTCGCTTGAGCTGGGGGTTCAGAGTCAGATCTTCCCTTCCTGAGGAAAACGACAACGCGGGGGCTGCCCCGGGGTCCTTGGAGCACAATGCCGTGCTGCGGTAGCAGGGGATGTGGCTCAGTGACCAGGCCAGTCCCTTTGATCCTCCCTTCTTCGCATGGCTGCATCAGGCTCCATTGCATTTTGGACCAGAGTAAGTCAGAGGCAAAATAAAATGCTAATATCCCACCTCCCCCAGTCCCCTGGCGCGAGGCGCTCCTGCCGGCCTCAGCAAGCGGAGTTGCACCAGGTCCCGGGCTCAACGCAGAGACCAGCGACGGGCAGGTCAGCACATCTAGTGGGGTGAGCAACGTGGGAAATACGTCCGCACCGCTGACCTTTGCCGAAGGAAGAGATCAGGATAACCCCGAGCTCTGACAAACAGGGATGGGCGCGTGGAGCCAGGAACAAACCTGGCGTCGCCAGCGCTCGCCGCGTTCATACAGCCCTCGCAGCGCCGGGGGCTGCCCTCACCGCTGAAGCTCCCGTGTTCACGTCACGTAGGGAGGTCCTGCCATGCTGTGATGTGAAAATCTCCACCTTCAAGTTTTTTATGAGAGTAAATGCCTTGCTTTTAGCATCCGGAGAATCCTGGAGTCTAACAGAGACCTTGAGGCCCTCTAGTCTAGGCCAACTGGGCGGGAAGGGATCACATCTAGTCCAACCCCTGCTCCAAGCAGCACCAGCCCCAACTACAGCATCCCAGCCAAGGCTTTGTCCGGCTGGGTTGTGAAAACTCCCAAGGATGGAGACCCCACCACCTCTCGGGGTAACCCGCTCCAGTGTCTTATTCCCCTTTGCGGGAGAAAATTCTTCCCAATATCCAACCTCAGCGTCCCTTGCTGCAGCCTGAGCCCATTGCTCCTTGTCCTGCCGTCTGCCTCCACTGAGGACAGCCCAGCTCCGTCCTCTTTGCAGCCCCCCGGCAGGGAGGCGAAGGCTGTTGTTCAGTCCCCCTCGGTCTTCTCTTCTCCAGACTCAGTCAGCCCAGGTCCCTCGGCCTCTCAGCAGTCCTGTCCCCCAGCCCACGACCATCTTCATTGCCCTCCCACGTGTCCACATCCTTTCTGCAGTGGGGGCCACAGCTGGACGCAGCACTCCAGATGTGGCCTCCCCAGTGCTGAACAGAGGGAAGAATCACGTCCCTCCACCCGCTGGCACCGCTCCTGCCGATGCAGCCCCGGATGGCGGTCGCCTGCTTGGCACCGAGGGCGTGCTGCCGGCCCCTGTCCAGCTCCTTGCCCCCTGTCCCCCCGGTCTGCTGCCCAGCCGCCCCCCTCCCCGCCCCGTGCAGGGGATCGCCCCCTCCTCGGGGCAGGACTTTGCACCGAGGCAGGACCGTTGCTTCTAAGTCGTCCCGTCCACCCTCTCGTGCAGAGCCGAGCGGACAGACTTGGTCTGGACAGGGCCAGTCCTGCCTCCGACGCCTGGATGTGACCTCGGGGCCCCTTCCCAGCCCGTGGCTCGGGGGAGGCCCCTGCAGCCCCACGGCGAAGGAGAGGCTGGCAACGTGGGCACGTGCCGTCTACCCTCGTGGCTTCTCGGCCCCTCGAGGCCCGGGGAGCCCTCTCCTTGCCGCCCTGCAGGGCGGCCCGCGCTGCGCCGCAGCCGGCTGTTGGGGCCCGGGCGGGAGAGCGCTGGCAGCCCCTCACAGCGGGGCGGGCGGTATCTGAGTGTCGGCAAGCCGTCGAGGGCCGCACGACAGGCAGCCGAGGGCGGAGAAATATGAATTTCCTACATTTTTTAGGGACAGGATGGCGTGGCGGGCCGCATTTCGCCCGCCGCTGGCTGGATCCCGCTGACCTCTCAGCAGGCCGGGCCTTCCCACGTCAGCCCCCGCCTCGAAACGGCAACGAAAGTCTCCTCACACGACAGCAAAAATAAATAAATATTTTTTTTGTGGGGGTGGGGTGGGGTGGGTTGCGAAACTGTTGGGGCTCCCTCCCAGAACCACCTGGGAGGGGGGAATCCCCCCCCCCGTGCGGGCCGCGGCCCCTTTAAGGAGCGCCGGGCTCCGGGTTGAATGTACTAAATTGTGGCGGTCACGTGACGCGGCGGAGCCGC
>NW_017728951.1:24857163-24865035 GCF_001723895.1 Crocodylus porosus | reverse complement strand
CGGCCCTGACCGCCCCCTCGCCTGAGCGCTCGCGGGGCCGCGGCCCGGCTTCTGGGGCGGGGAGCCGCGATGCAGCCCCCGTGCCCGTGACAGCCGCCCCGGGAGCCCCCGCCCACCTCGGTTTTGATTTCGTTTGTTTTGCCCCTTCCACTTGGCGAAGGGGGGGCAGTGGTTTTTTTTGCCCCCCCCCCCTTCATCTTCCCCTTTCTCCCTGCCCCCTCCTCACTTCCCCGCTGGCAGCGGGGCGGAAGGAAGCCGCGGCCTGCCCGCGCGCGGGGGTGTCGCAGGGGGCGAGGGGCAGAGCAGCAGGCCTCTGGGTTTTAACGCGACCGGATTTTTTTTATTTTTAATTTTAATTAACCCCCCCTGCCAAAAAAAAAAAAAAAAAAAGAGGGGAAAAAACACAAAAAACCAAGATGGCTGGAGGTGGCGGTGATGAGCGCGTTGGCTGCTTTTTTTTTTGATCTGATGATAAAGCCGAGAGGCGACAGCAGCTGGCGTTGCACGGGCTCGGCGCGGAGTTTCCCCTCGTTCAACTGACACATCAGGCGCCGACTTCGCGGGGTGGTGCCGCCGCCGGATCCAGCTCCTCGTTTCTCTCCCCTTTTTTTAAAATTATTATTATTTTTTGTGACTTGAGGTTTTTTTGGGGTTTTGTTTTTTTTTTGGGGGGGTTGTTTGTTTTTTTTTCCACCCCCCCGAATTTAAATCCGCCCTTCTCTCTCGCGCTCGCTCGCGCTCGCTCTTAAAAGCCAGAGGAAGAGAGCGAGGCAACTCAAAATGGCTGAGGATTGAATAGATCCTGCTGGAATTGTACATTTCAGCACTCTCCTTTGAGCTTTTTTTTTTCCTCTCTCCTCTCTCTCCTCTCACCCCCTTCGCAGGCTGGATCTAAAAGGAGAAATAGCTTTCATGTCAGAGGGAAAACAGAGAAGAGGAGGAAAAGGAGGGGGCAGGGTTTTTCATTAGCAGTTGAGAAATTCCTTTTCAGTTTGATCAAGGCATGCCTGCCTTCCTCCCAGCGACCGCAATCCTCAGCGTTTGATTTGATTTGATTGTCTTATTTCGGATGATTTTCTTTTTTTTTTCTTTTTTTTGGTGAGGGGGGTTCACTCAAATCGGGAGACCTCCAGTTTCTGAAAGAAGCCAGCCTCAGTGGTGATTTTTTAAAGCCAGCCCTTAGTGAGGATTTAGAGCAGGTTGATTTTTTTTTTTTTTTTTTCCTCCTTCCCCCAAACCGATTTCTTCTTCATTCCCATTTGTGCAAGGAGGAAGGGGCTGGGAGGTTTCTTTTGGCTCCGGGCTGGATTTTCATCTGAATGACTGACTGACCCATCCAAGATCTCGCCACCAAAAGCATTTTTTTCCCCATTTTTTTTTTTAGGCTGCTCAGCTGGGTTCGAAGCAAATCATTGGGGCGCTTTAAAGAATCCAGCTTGTCATTTAACCTTTTTTTTTTTTTTTTTAATTTAATATCATCCTCCTCCCGCTTGGATCTTAACTCTTTGATTTTTATTTTGAAAGACTTCGATTCCTAATTCCCTCAGGGAGACAAGGAGGAAAAACAATAATAAAATAAAAATCGGAGGCAGCCTCCTCTCTCGGGCGCTGATCAGGTTGGTGGGAGGGAGACCAAACCTCCCTTTAAAAAGATTGAATGTCAGTTGCCAACCTAAGACGCGGAAAGTCAAATCCGGAGCTCTAAATTTAGGAGGTTTATATGGAACTTGGACTCTGCGACTGGATTTTGTATGGATTTTTTTGCAACCTTTGGTAAGTTTCGATTCGCCTCCTGGAAGCGCAAGAAACAAACTGCTCTTTAGACTTGTTTAAAATCGTGGGTTCTCCACCCAAAAGCTTCTGTCTCTCTCTTTTTTTCAGCTGTTCATGCTGGGTCTTAGTCAAATCGTATGTATCGATTTCTGTTGTTTGCTTGTGCTTGATTTGATTTTTTTTTTTTTCACCTTTTATGTTTTAGGGTCTGTTGTCTTATTCCTTTCCCAGCCTGTGTCTGCATCTATGATTTTTATTTTCCCTTCTCAAATAGCCATTTACCGTGAGACTTCCTGTTGCAGGGGGGGAACCCAGTTTCCGTCTGCATCTGTAGCTCTAGCTGAAATATTGCGAGAGAAACTGTAAATAGATCGGCAGACATGGCTGAGAATTGGAAGAACTGTTTCGAGGAGGAGCTGATCTGCCCCATCTGCCTGCATGTCTTCGTGGAACCTGTTCAACTTCCTTGCAAGCACAATTTCTGCCGGGGCTGCATTGGGGAGGCGTGGGCCAAAGAGACGGGGCTCGTGCGCTGCCCCGAATGCAACCAGGCCTACAACCAGAAGCCCAACCTGGAGAAGAACTTGAAGTTGACCAACATCGTGGAGAAATTCAACTCGCTCAACCTGGAGAAGACGCCCTCGGTCTTGCACTGCGTCTTCTGCCGCAGGGGCCCCCCGCTGCCGGCCCAGAAGATCTGCCTGAGGTGCGAGGCGCCCTGCTGCCAGTCTCACGTGCAGACCCACCTGCAGCAGCCCTCCACGGCCCGCGGGCACCTCCTGGTGGAGGCAGACGACGTGCGGGCCTGGAGCTGCCCCCAGCACAACGCCTACCGGCTGTACCACTGTGAAGCGGAGCAGGTCGCCGTGTGCCAGTTCTGCTGCTACTACAGCGGGGCCCACCAGGGACACTCCGTGTGCGACGTGGAGATCCGTCGCAACGAGATCCGGGTAAGTGGCCCCCGCGGCGCGGCTAAGGGGGGGCTGTCCACCTCCGCCCCCTAAGCCGTTGGGTGTCGGGCCGCCGACCCCGCGGCCACAGTCTGACACGCGAGGGGCCTGGCGGGCGCAGGGAGAGAAAGGAGGAAGTAAACAAAAGCAGATGTGCTCGTCTGCTCCGGGAGGGTGGGGGAGAGACCCCCGGGAGCAGGGCACTGGTGGGCTGGCATGTCCTCCTCCTCCTCCGTGGCTGCTCAGACAATGGCGAGGGGGAAACGGTGGCGTATTGCATGGGAACCTTTTTGCAGTCGTTTGTCACTGCCCGATGACAATAGGCCGTCGAGCTGCCTCGCAAACTGGTTAGCTCCGTCGAGGGCGAAGGTAACTCGCCGAGGCGGCGAATCGCGGGCGCTACATAGGTGCGCTCTGCCGGGGGGGCCCGGCCCCGTGATCTGCCCATCGCCGGGGAAACAACAAAGAGAGGATCCTCTCCTTTGTAAGGCCCATCAATGTCAAATTGCTGTCTCCTTTCTTTCGCTGCAGCCCCGCTCCAGCAAAATCCCTCGGGAGCCGGGTGGTGGGGCAGGATGTCCCTGGCCCCCGGGTGCAGGGGAGGATGCTGGCACAAAATGGGCCTCTTTTTTTTCTGCTTGTGGGGACTGGGCTTGACATTTGCTCCAACAATGGGGAGTTTGTGGCAGGGAGAGGGCTGAGACACGGCCGGCCCCGGCCCCGGCCCAGAGCAGCGCAGAGCCCTGGGATTTCTGCAAGGCGGTGCCCAGAAGTGGCATAATAGGGGGTTTTGTCCGATGGGACCGGGGGGCTGTTGCTGGGTGGCCCCTCCTCTGCTGGGTCCCGAGGTCCTTGGGCCTTTGCTTCCCCCGGCTCATCGGACGGACCCTCGCAGAGAGGCCCTCGAATTGCTCCCAGCGTCGCAGCCACGCAGAATAAATATTTAACAATGAATTGAATGGCGATTACTGTAAAACGGGGATGATTTCCTGTGTATTTTAATGTTGCCAGAATGAGTCACCCTTCAGCCATTTAAAAAAAAAAAAAAGTCATAAATAAAAATTGCAGCATAATTACCTTCCAGTTGGATGGCTCGGGTGGGGCGGAGGCCTCGGGAGAGAGGAGCTGGCATGGAGGGATGGGAAGGGGATTTTCCTCCCTCGTTTTTTGGGAGGAAGCCAGAGGCCGTGGCAGAGATGCTCGTGGCTCTGCTTCCTGCCCACCCGTGGGAAGGGGGAAATCCAGCCCGGCCTGGGGGGAAGCGCTGTCGTGAGCCCATTGGTAGGAGCTGGTCTCTTTGTGGGGCGGATGCTCGGCCCAGGAGACGCCGCGGGTCTGGAGCCTGTTGTGTGGGATTCCCGGGGAGCCGACATGGTTTTTCCAGCTCCGTTTCCAGGAGGCTTCAAAGCTGTCCCGGGACGGCCCGGCGGAGCCAAACCCTGAGCTTCCTGCCCGGCTGCTTTGGGAATTTGGGAGGCAGCAGGGCCCAGTGGGCACTGCTGGGGTTTAGGCCCAGCTCGCCCTATGGCTTAGGACCGGGGTCCTGCCTCAGCCCCTCTCCCCCATCGTTAAAGCAGTGAGAAACCCCGTCTCCCCCCAGCCGCTGAAGTCCGAGGTGGTTGGCAGGATTCGGGCCTCTTCATACCCCTGCTCTCCTTGGCAGCCGGATGAGAAGCCGTGGCTTTCCGACAGCGGTCAGGGCCAGGGCCCCTCCTGGGGGTGGCAGGATTAATTAGAAGTGTGGCGAATCCCTCGTTAGCCCCAGGGAAGGCAGGATGAGCAGAGTCGGGGTATTGGTATGGCTGCGCGAGCGCCCCTTCGCTGGGGAGAGGGGGAAGGTGCCGAGAGCTGGCGCACAGCCATTTGCTCCCCGCATCCCACTGAGCTGCTCTCCGGGGGCACCCGGGGGGGTGTAACAAATAGATCGGGGGCTCGGCCTGGTCTTGCCTGCTGCGGCCTCGCTGCGGTGCCCTGGCCTAGCGAGGGGCGTGAAACCCGGCCATGGCAAGAGCCTTGCGCTGAGCTGGTTGTGGAGGTCCGGGGCAGGAGATGATGGTAGTTTGGTGGTGCGGACACTGTTCCAGGCGGCCCTGCCTGGCTCGTCTTGCCCACCTGTGCTGTCTCTGCAAGGGGATCCACCCCACTTCCTGGGGATCTACCCCGTTTTCTACATTGGCACTACCACCAGGGCAGCACCCAGTAACAAGCAGAGGCCTCCGGGTCCCGGGCTCAGCAAGGGTCTAGGGCAAGGTGCACGTTTGTACAGCGCCTGGCGCGCACGGCCCTAATCCGTGACTCCTCCGGCTCCCAGCGCCTGGCATCAGGCAGGCGGCACATACAGCGTGCAGTGAGGCTTGCTCTCACGTGCATGCTGCGTTTTTTTTTTCCCTCCCTCTCTGACACGGTTTTTCCCCTTTATTTCCTGTTTTTGCAGCATTTAAAACAGACCGAACCCTCGGTGGTGCTGCTTTGACATTCAGTTCATCTGGAGGCACCCAACTGGCTCGGGGGGGGGGCACTCCTTTCCTGCCCGCTGTGGACCTTGTGGTCCTTGCTCTCACTTCAAATGGGACCCGTTTCCCACTCTGGAGAAACCCATAAAGCCCTCGACACCCCCCGCCCCCCAGCAGCAAATTGAATTGTGAGCTCGTGCATTTTGTCCGCAGAGAAAAAAAACTGCGTCCGATGCCGGCGTCCTGTAGCGGGGGGGTCTGCAGGGAGGGAGCCCAGCGGAAGGGCACATTTCCCCCAAACCTCTAGCTGCTGTCCTGGGTTTTA
Source organism: Crocodylus porosus (assembly GCF_001723895.1). NCBI lineage: Eukaryota > Metazoa > Chordata > Crocodylia > Crocodylidae > Crocodylus > Crocodylus porosus. The sequence goes on along the minus strand of NW_017728951.1, from coordinate 24,859,534 downwards.
CAGTACAGGCCGTTGATTTTAGGCCTGTCGGTGTGCCCCCTCCCCCCCCGTGCACTTGGGAATTCAAGATGCCATTTCTAGCTATCGCCGCAGCCTTGTTTTCTGCAATGGGGACCCAGCACGTTTTTGGTCCTGCTCTTCACCGGGCTTTGAAGGCGGAGCTGCAGATGCTGGCCGCGGGGAGAGATTTCTTCTGTCTTTTACCCTTTTTTAATTTTAATTTTTTTTTTGGAAGGATATCGTTTTCGGTGAGAGCTTCCGAGCAGCGCTCCCTCTGCAGGCGCTGTGCCGGCATAGCCCTCTCCATAGAGGATTTGGTTCATGGGTGGGGAGAGAAGGTTTTTTGGCTCTGTGGTTGGCTCGGGAGGGAATTTTTTTTCTTTGAATCACCCAGGTAGCTGAGTTGAATTCCTCCTGCCTTTGAAATACCAGAGGACGGGGAAGTCGGCACTTGCCAGTCAAAGTATGAAGCGTGCGGGGGAGAAGAGGGGTGGGGGACAATCCCTGTGCAAATGCACCTTATGGCAGCAAGGTGCGGGGGGATTTTGGTGCAAACCTTGGCCCGGTTCTGGCTTTTCCTACCCAGCTTCATTGACTGCTCCAGCAAGGAGCCAAACCTGGTGGCTTGCTGATGGGCCCTAAAGGTGGCTCCCCGACGGGCCAGGCTTCTCTGGGCCCGCAGGAAATGTCGAGGCTCTCCAGTTCCAGCCCCGGACTGGGGTGACTGGGACCAGCAGGGACTACGGGCTCTTGTAGGCTGGGTGGCCGTTTCATTTTTTGTGAAGAAAAACAGGTTTGGTAGCTTGTGCCTGGGGTTTGATTTCGCAGGCTTAGCCATTTTCCAGGCGCGTGGTTCTGCAGCCGTGTTTCCCACCAGCACCTTGGCGGAGGTCACACCGGGCACGTTTTCCTCGTCTCTTTGCTTAGACGATTCTCGCCTGTAGCCTCGGCTCGGGAGGACATCCCGGTGGGGCTGCCTGCACCCCCCAACCCCGGGGTTTTGCCAGTCATCGCCGTGCCTGGAAATTTAGAGGAGGGACGGGGTGGGGTGGGGTTTGCACTGATTCACTAGCTGGAAATCCGGCGAGGTCAGCGAGGCTTACGCCAGGCGTGAATTTGATCCCCGGCGCCTGCGGGGAAGAAGGGTGGTACCTCTCGCATTCCTGGGCCATTGTGGAGCTCAGCTGGCGGGGCGGTGGGTAGAAATATGCATCTCCTCCTTCGCTCTCCCGTCCCCGGCTCGCGCCTGCCGCGCCGCGCCACGCAGACAGCTGGCAGTCGCAGCTGCTCGCGACGCAGCCCCGCGCCCCTGCGCTTCCCCTCGGCTTCGGCGTGGGTGGCACGGACTGTGAGAAGCCGAGCGGCCGCGGCCAGGGGGACAGAGGCGAGGGTTTCGGCCATGAAGCCGGTGAAATGAGCAGGCGGCCGAGCCCCGTGGGAGGCGCCAGGCGGAGCGACGGGGGGCTTGTGCTGTGACGTGGAGGGGGCGTGCGGCTGGGGGATGGATGTGCCGTGTAGCGCTCAGCGCCTTGTTGCCCGGGGGCCCGAACTGCCTCAGAGACGGCAGTGAACAAGGCCTCTCTGCATCCTGGGGGGTAGATTTAACCCAGTTTATAGCTAGGAAAACCGAGGCAGAGATCTCCTGGCTTCCGATGAACCTTGTTCAAATAGCAAGAAGATGATGGGAAGGGGAATCGTTCTCCCCTGCCGCAAAGAGCAGGACAAGCAGCGGGCAGCTTGAACCGTGGCGAGGAAGCATTAGATTAAATCTCAGGGAAAACCTTCCCGGGGGTCAGAGCAGCAGGACAGCGGGCCAAGGCGCCAGGCCGAGCTGTGCGGCCGCCTTCCCCGGAGAAGCTGGACGGGCAGGTGCCAGGATCCACACGCGGGGTTGCACTGGCTAGTCGCTGTGTTTCCACCTGTGGCCCCGGGGAGGGGCCCATGAATCCCCCCAGGCCTGCGCACCTCAGTGATCCCAGACCAGCCATGCCAGTTGCTGGTGCCCTTCTAGGAGCCTGGACATCTCAGCCCATCCCCACGGCTGCGCTTGAGCCTGCACAAACACAGCTGGTCGCGGCAGGCCCTGGTCTGGACCCGCGTGGCCTGGTATCTGGGTTAGTCTGAGCCAGCCCGGGGTGTTTGTGCAGCGCCAGGCGCTGTAGGAGCAAGGCTGGCTCTTGTGCCCAGGGTCTCCGCACCAGGGAGGGGAGGAAGGGCCGATGGGGGCAGCCGAGAAGCGCGTCTGAAGACCTGGCAGGCGGGGGGAGGAGGTCTCCATCCCCCCGTTCTGCTGCAGCAGGGCCCGATCCTGCCCTGCGCCCCTCCAGGTTTGCCCCCGGTCGCTTGGAGCAGAGTGCCATGGTGGGGGTGG
>NW_017728951.1:24848445-24857063 GCF_001723895.1 Crocodylus porosus | reverse complement strand
GGGGAGCGCCTTTGGACAGCCTCACAAAGGACATGGGCGGTTGCAGCCGCGCAGCCGACCGCAAATAAAGGGCTCTTGGTTCCCGGCAGCCCTGACTGCTCTCCCCCTGGGGGGGCCGACCCGTTGGAGAAGCCCGCGGCTTGCCAGCCCGGTTGCGCTGCCCGCTTAGGTTGTGCATTATACAAACCCCCTTGCCCTGGTGATCGAGTCGGGTGTTGGCCTCGTCGCAAGAGCCGGGGTGGCCCTGACCGCCGGGAGCTCCCTCCGGCCAGGACAAAAGTAACCAGGAGACGGGGCCGGAGAGGAGGGAGCTGATGCCGAAACAAAGCCGGCGCCAAGCGTTCGGGGCCTTGCAGCAGTGTTGCCTGCGTGCTTGCCCGGGGCTCGATTCTGCTCCGGGGTACACACATGTACACGTGCACCTGCGGCTCCCGGGCAAGGTCCAGCTTGTGCTTTTTATTTCACCCAGGAGAAATAAAAAGCATAGCCCCACGAGAGGCATTTCGCTTAGCTCACTGGTACCAGCGGGTCTGCTCTTGCTGGGGGACGTTGCCCCGGTCCCTTTGCTCTTGGTGCCCCAGTTTCCTCCGCCGTAAAACAGGGGCAAACATTTCGTCCCCAGCGGGGGGCTGGGCGGGTGGCAGGCCAGTGGACGAGGGAGCATCGGGCGGCCGGGTCGTGCCTGAGATTGCTGATGCGGCTCGTAGCCATTCGGCTACGGACGCGCCGGAGAAGAGGAGGATTTTGTTGTTGCGGCCGGGAATCGCTCCCCCTTCCCTTCCGCGCACCCAGGGGCAACCTGGCCCCTGCAGTGCCGTTCTCCCACGCGACGCATCTCTCTCTGCCGTTGTTAATTTAACGTTATTAAATTGCACTGGCAGTTTCCCTCGCAGCGTAAAGGCCGGTTCGAACCAGCGTCTCTGCAGGTTGAAGACCCTGTCCCCTGGATGACAGCCCCCTCCGCGCTCCCAGTGTTTTGCTGGCACTGCAGCTACGCTCGGGTTTTGATGCTTGACTGGATGCAGCCAAATATCGATCGCTCTCGGAGGCCGAGTCTCTGTACCTCCCCAGCCATGGGGAGGCTGCGGCAGGGGTGGCTGGGTGCAGGGAGCAGGGATGGGAAGGGCTCCCAGCCGACGGATGAAATGCAGAGTCGCGCTTTCTTCCAGGCTGGGCCGGCCCCGACGGCAGGTTGCTGGCTTTGCAGGAAAGCAGCCGTGTGCTCAGACAAAGGGAGTGTGTGTGTACGTATATGTATGTACACGTGTGTGTATGTGCCTCCCTTTGTTCTCGTGTCTGGGCACACCGGGCTCCAGTGGTCCCCCTCAATGCTTGGCCTGCCCAGGCCATGAGCAAGCAGGGGATCTCTGTCCCGTCACATCCTGCACAATAGGAGGGAGAGGACTCCTCTTCCTCCTGCCATGTTTCCTCCACGGTTTTCATGGGGACCCCTGACGCCGCCCGTCCCTGCGGAGGGGGGTGTGGGTACAGCTGGGTCCAGTCCCGGCAGCTTCCCGGGGACTGAATCTGAACGGCCCGCGTGCCGGCAATGCTGCCCGTCCCTCTTCCCGGGCAGCCACGATGGCTGCTCGTGTACTGCTGACCCACACTGGAGCGGAGGGACTGAATCCCAGGGCCGTGATGCGTCCGGGTGTCGTTGTCAGCCCTGCGACTTGCAGGGAAACTGAGGCCCAGGCTGGGAATGAAGGATTTGCCCATGGGCAGGTCAGTGGCAGAGAGAGGGAGGGGTTTAGGAGCAAGTTGCCGGTCTGTAATCCTGCCGAAGCGCTGGCCGAGGATGTTGTTGATGCCAGAGCCCACTGGTCCAGTGAGCTGCGCGGCCATCAGCACCGCGCTGTGCCGGCCCGTTTCCGTTCCCTGACCTTGGCTTTTGTCAAGGGCAGCCTGCGATTCTTGTCACCGTCCGTTTCGCTGCGTTCGCCAGCGCTAATCTCCATTTATCAGCGCGCTCCGCGGCGATCTAATAATACACCCCGGCACCACGGACAAAAGCCAGATCTTCAGCTGCGGGCCCGTGTTAAACCCAGAGGGACGGCTGCTCCAGTCCAGAAGGCCCAGAAGGAGACTGGAGACCCCCCCCCCCCAAATAGAAACCCTTAATGTCACACTTTGCATGTGATCTCTTCCTGCCCGGCTCAGCAGTAGGGGCAAAGGGTGGGACAGAATTGGATCCGATGGGGGTCGTGCAGCGTCCTGGGTGTCCTGACTCCCGGCCCCGCGGTCAGCCCCAGCCAGGCCCTGCCAGGGGGAAGAGACCCAACGTGGACCTTGAGAAGGTCAAAGCAGATTTCGGAGCCGACGTCAAAGCGCACAGTGCAGATATCCAGGTAGCAAAGGAAACGGCTGTAAAAGCAGCCGGCGGCCAGGCTGGAAGTGCCCGGCAGTCGAAGCTGGAGCAGAGACTGGCAGGAGCGCACCATGCTCGTGCCCTTCCTGCCAGGTGCTGGGAGAGGCACTGAAAGAGACCCCTTTTGCCATCTTTGCAGAGGGTACTGCGTGGACTTCTTCTCCCATCTCTCTGCTTCTTGTGCGGCCCCGAAGCAGCGTGCCTGGTGTGCCCTGCACATGGTAGTACCATCTGCACAGAGGTAATGCTGAAATCCAGGGCAGCTGTTTCAAAGTTGGGGGCAGGGGACAGACCCAGGCGAAGGGCTAAAGGTCTGCGGATGCAGCCTGCAGACCCTGCAGCTTATCGATGGTAGAGAGATTTTTGCCCTGGGCTTCTTGCAGCTTTCTGATGCCGAGCTATTCCACGCCCCAGCCCCTGAAAGTCAAACCCAAAAGATAAATGATGCTTCAGGGTCTTCGGATCAATAGTGTCAAAGGCCGCTAATAAATCAGGGGAGATTAAAACCCAATGACAGGCCTCGAGATGTTTGCAGAAATGAGGTCATTACGATCGAGCGGCCACGATAAGTTATTAGGGGTGCTGCTTTCTGGTGTGTTGCACACTTGGGGTGGCCGGAGGGGGGCACCTGCATCCTGGATAATTCGTGTCTCATTATATGGATCCAAAGCAGTTCTTTGGATGGGGAGTTTGGCAAATCCTTGGCTTGGCAATACAGGGGACTGGCTGGATGGCTCAGGAAAGCCCTGCCAGCTCTGGGCTCCGTGCTTCTTAGGGAAAGGTCCATCCAGTTGTGCTTTGAGGTGAAGGAAATTCGGCTTGGGGGAAAATATTAGAGGCTTTCAGAGCTGGAAAGCCAGCTGGGCTGTGTCGGTGGGTGAAGGAAGGTGCGGATGACTTGGGGCACTGTAGCCTCGTCACTTCTGCTCAGACTGGCCTGGCGGCGTGGTCAGAGAGGTGCCTCGCACAGGTGTGATGAGCTGGCAGGTGAGGCTGCGCGTGCACTTACCCGAGCATGCGCTGGATAAGGGAGCCCAGACTTAAACTCGGCCTCGATCGGTTGGTCCGAAAGGAATCGGATGAAATTCAGGGAAGGGCAGAACGGAGCAAGAAGCGATGGTCTGAAATTGCAACGAGGGGGATGCTGAGCCTGGTAAAGGAAGACCTTTCTCACTGCGAAGGCGGTGAAACACGGGAGCAGATCCCCTAGAGCAGCCGGGGAGTCTCCGTCGCTGGAAGCCATGACGCGCGGCTTAGACGGGGCTTGTTGGGAGTGGTTTAGATGGGGACAATCCTGCCCTGAGCCGGGGGTGGACGATGCGACCGCCTGAGGCTTCTTCCAGCTCTGTCGTGTGTTTTTTGAGTGCCAGCGAGCGGGGTTGTGTCCCCAAGGTCCCCTGTGCCCCGGGGGGGTGTTGCGCAGATAAAACCGCAAGCAGGATTTCCCAGTTTTCAATAGCGCACTGTTACCCTCGCTGTCCTGCCCTGTCCCGACTGCCCGGTCCAGGGCAGCAGTTCTGCTCCGTTCAGCTTGCAAAAGAGCACACAGCCGAGCGGCAGGGACGCGAGGTCGGTGACGCTCTGCTGGCACCAACAGGTGCACTGGTGCTTCCAGGCCGTGCGCTTGTACTAGGATTTGCCACGCCGTGTGCAGCACAGTGCGGAAGGGCCCGGTCCACAGCAGGGGCAATGCTGCTGAGCCCCCACCCGCTCTCTCAGGCCCCAGTGCCCAGGAAGGCGATTACTATATTTTCTAGCATACAACATGCCCCCAATAAGATATGCGCCTTGTTTTTTGAAAGGCAAAATGAAGGGAAAGAAGTAGCTCTTTCCTCAAGAGCCTCAGTTGCTAGGGGGGAGAGGAAGTGTCCTGCAGCCGGGTCCTTGAGAGCCCGGCAGAGGCAGGATCTGCTGTTACCGTATTTCCTTGCGTATAATATGCATCTTGATTTCCAGCAGCTGAAGTTTAGTGAGGGGAAAGGGTTGTGTTGTGTGCCAGAAGATTCAGTGTCTCCCTTCTCAGGCACGGTGAGCTCCTTTCACGGCAGGCATAATGAACCTGCAGAACTCCCTTCCCCGAGGCGTGACGGAGGCGAATGATTTAACAACCCTCCAAAGAGCAGGCGCTCGGAGATAACCGTGGGAGCCCAGGGGCTCAGGATTTCACTGCTTCCTCAGTCTGGATTCAGTGGCCGGAGCCCAGTGCGAAGTGGGGTAAAGGAAATTGGGTGCATTTAGCTTGCTTCACACTTGACGCCCTACAGCAAACCCCCGCGGGGCTGCAGGGTTCCCCATCAGAGGCCGGGCGACGGGCCTGCGCCCGTCTGGCGGTGGGCAGGACTGGCGCGGACCGCAGGGCCTGGCACTGCCGCGGAGTCCTCCTCCCAGGGCGGGTTGTCCTCAGGCTTGCAGCGGGAGGGTGGGGCCGCGTCATAAATTGCATTGGCTGGGCTCTGAGAAGGGGGGAGAAAACTCAGCGGATTAAAAAGGCGGCTCTAGGCATCATCGTTGCAGGCCGGCTGCTCCCTTTTTGCTAAGGACTTCGGAGTGCCTGGAAAAGTCAGATGGGCAGGGCCCTCCGGGGGTCTCGCCCAGCCCAGCCCCTGGCCCGAGGCAGGACTGGCCATAATCTGCTCTTTAAAACATCAGGAGAGACCCTCCTGTGCAGCTGCCGGGCTCCAAGCCCAAAACATCCAGCACGCCGTCTGCCCTGACCCGGGTAAAGCCGGGGCAAGCGAGGGCTCTACTAATGTCCAGCTGCCACAGGGACAGGACAACTGGAGGGGGAAAAAAATCCCTTCCTGGCACCATGTGCGGCTGCTCCTAAATCATCCCTGCCCAATGCTCTTGTCGCAAGATGCCAGCCTGCCCCAGGCACCTCTTCTGCCACCGCCTTGCTGTCTGAATAGCGAAGGTGTTTTTCCTGCTCTCCGATCGACATGTGCTTTGCTACTCGCCCTGTCCTCCGCAGCGGTGCAGAAAAGGTGTCCTCCTCCCTCGCGGCAGCCCTTCAGGTACTCGGAGGGCGGCTCTCGCCTCCCCTCATCATCGCCTTTTCTGCAAGCTGAACGTGCCGGTTTCTCTTGCCCTCTCCTCATGCGGCTCGTCTTCTGAGCTGTGTCTCATTTCAGTCGCCGGCCTTTGGACCCTCTCTAATTTCTCTGCATCCTTTTTAAAGCCCGGGATGGTGCCCCAGTGAGACTGTCCCCCCCACGCTGCTCCAGTGAGGGACGCAGCCCAAACCGCCCTGGCCGTTTTGTGCGGCTGCATCGTGCTGTCGATCCGCCCAGGACCCTCTCGGCAGCGCTGCTGTCTGGCCAGCATGTTCTTGCATCCGGTTAGTCTTTCCAAGGTGCAGCGCCGTGCAGTTGTCTGCATGGACCTTCATCGTGTTGTCTCTTGGCCAGCTTTCAAACACTGGTCCCAGGGCAGTTATAGACTCATAGAAAATGAGGGTAGAAGGGAGCTCAGGAGGTCACATCCAGTCCAACCCCCCACTCCAAGCAAGGACCAGCCCCGACTATATCATCCCAGACAAAGTTTTGTCTACCCAGGTCTTCAACACCTCCAGGGATGGAGAGGCCGCCACCTCCCTGGACAGCCTGGCCCAGTGCTTCTTCACGCTTCTCGAAAGTTTTTCCTAATATCCAACCTCAGCTTCCCTTGCTGCAGCCTGAGCCCATTGCTCCTTGTCCTGTTGTCTATCCCACAGAAACCAGCCCAGCTCCATCCTCTTTGCAGCCCCCTACGGGGAAGTAAAGGCTGCTATTCAGTCCCCTGCTCAATCATCTCTTCTCCAGACTCGATAAGTCCCTCAGCCTCTCCTCACCAGTCCCATCTCCCAGCCCAAACCATTTTCATTGCCATCCACTGGACTGGGTGGCCAGTCATTATCCCCATTTTACAGACCAAGGCATGGAAAGGGCAAGCAACCAGCCCAAAGGCAATGCAGGGACTTGGCAGCAGAGAGGGGGACGGATCCTGCCAGTCTTGTGATGCCAGGCTGGCTGCTTTCGCCACTCGGCCGCCCCCAGAGACGGGCAGCACCAACCGCTTTCTCTCCCTTCTCACCCCACGAAAACCTCAGTGCCGCCGGGCAGGCCTGAGGCTGCCCAGCTGGAAGTGCCCGTTGCTCTGCGCCAGGGGACGCGGGGCGAGGGAGATTTCCAGGACGGGGGCCCGATCGCAGCTGGGGGTGCAGGCGTGACGGGGAGGCGACCGGCAGTGCCCAGCTGGGAACAAACCCTCGTGGGTGTCCGGTCCCTGCCAGCCGCGTTCGATCTCGGCGCTGGGCTGGCACCGCGGCTTATTCTTTTCCCCGGCTCGTCTAGACGGGCCTCCAGAAACCCACGTCCTGCTCGGCAGGCTCTTCCCATCAGGAAGGGAGCCAGGAGAGGGAAGGCCTGGACAGGGTGAGGGTGGAAACGTCGCTCACTGCCCAGCCTCTCCCCGCGCTGCCCATCTCGGCAAGCTCTCGTATATATTTAATGCTGATCTCCATCGCTTTGCTGTTTAAAGGGAAAAACACGCCGCAAGCTGCAGCCAGCTGCTGGTTGGCAGCTTCGCTCGCACATCTGGTGTTCCCGGGCTGTTCTTCAGCACGTCGTAACGCGGGGATTCGGGAGGAGGGGAATCCAGCCCGGCGCGTTCGCGGCAGCCCCCACCGAGACTCGTGCTGGCTTTTAAGGATGCAGCGTTTCGTACCGACGTGTCGCCGCTGAAGCGCGAAGCGTCACCAGCAGCCCTCTCCCCCTCGCACCCGTGGCTGTCGGGGGGTGCGAGCTTGAATGCTGTTCGGGGGGCCATGCGGGGTTTTGATTGCTGAGTCCGGTGCAGCGCGACTTCCTCGGGCTTGTTGCTGTCTCTGGGTGGCTGGAGCGGCAGTTTTCTGGACCAGGCCTGTGCATTTGCCTGCTTATGGGCAGCTAGGGACTGCCGGAGACCTGGCTTGACGAGGCAATTAAGGCCAGAGTACCGGGTTTCCAAGAGCCTAAATCGCTTGTTCAGAAGTGACTGAGCACCGGCTTTTCCAAAGGCATTAGGCACCTGCCTCTCCCTGCTGCCATCAGGAGTTAGGTCCCTGCGCGGTTCACTTCCAAGGTGTCTGAGCTGGGGGCGGGGGGGGGCGTTATGAAGCCCCCTCAACAGGACAGGGCCTCAGTGCTGACCTTCAACGAGGGTTGTAATCCTGATGGCTTGGGGAAGATGGGATTTAGACGCCCGGGTCCCTCAGAGGCTTGCGAGAACAGCCCCTTTGCCTGCTTTGGAAGTGGCATGGGGCCCTGGCCGGCTCCGGAGATCTGTCTGCGCCGGTGCTGAGCGGGCGCGCGGCTGCGTCCAAACTGGTTCAGCTCCAGCCCGGGGCAGCTGTGCCGACCCGTGCAGCAGCGACCGCCCAGAGCAGGGGGTGAAGGAGGCTCGGTGCCGCCACTTGAACTAGATCGGGTTTATTTAAGCTGAGGCGCAGTCCCCGGCGCAGACGAGGCCAGAGGCTGGAAGGACGGGCCAAACGCAAGCACGGGCCCTCGCAGCTGCTGCATGCAAACCGGTCGGAGGCCGGTTCCCGGTGGAGGCGCAGACTCGAGCCCCCCAGCGACTGTCCCAGGAGGGGGCTGGGACGGGGGCTCTGATCGCCCTGATACCGAGCAGCTAGTCTCTCGGTCCCCTTGGGGGGCAGCAGCTGAGGTGCCCAACTCCCCTTGGCTCCCAGGCAGAGCAGGGCACCCAACAGCCAATCCTAATTGGGCTTTGGGAACCCCCTGTCCCCTGACAGTGCGATCCCCTGGAGGCATGGGGGGCTAAGAGAGATGCCCAGGGCTGCAGGCAGCGTCAGCAGCAGAGGAGGGGGTCAGCGCTCGGGTTTCTTTCCAGCCTTCCTGGCGCTGGATTGTTATACACAGGGAAAGGGACGTATGAAGGCAAGGTGGGGATGTCTAAATCCCTTGGAAACCCTGCCCCCGACAGTTGATCCCAGGCGTGTGTGAGGTTGGCAGCCCTACCCAGCTCCGTGCCCCCTGGCCCAGGACCTGGCTCTGTACCGGCTGCATTTGTTTCCTGCCGGCGGTTCCCCTTCTCTCCTGTGAGCCGTCTGCCTCCGGTCCCCCTGCTCTCCCCCAGGGCTCTGCGCTCCGTGCTTTTGCTGGGGGAAAATCATGGTGCAAAGATTTCATAGTTTCATAGTAGCTAGAGTCGGAAGGGACCTAGGTAGATCATCTAGTCCGACCCCCTGCCTTGGCAGGAAAGAGCACCG
>NW_017728951.1:24828418-24847945 GCF_001723895.1 Crocodylus porosus | reverse complement strand
CCCCCACATCTTAGTGTCATCAGCAAACTTGAACAGGGTGCTTTCTACCCCCTCATCCAAGTCGCTGATGAAGATGTTGAACAGTGTGGGCCCGAGGACTGAGCCCTGGGGGGACCCCACTGCCCACGTCCTTCCAGGTCGAGAAGAACCCATCCACTACCACCCAGGTTCATCAGGAACAGCGCTCCCTCCCTCCCTGTGGCAGCCCCGGCCTGTAGACCCTGGACATCCAAGCACCGCGAGGGACAGAGCTGCTTAGCTCGGGTGTGGTGCGAGCCCAGCCAGGCCAGGGCGAGCGGCCCCGGGGGTCCGGCACGGGCTGTGGACGGCCCTGAGCTGCTGAGTGCAGATTGCCACGGACGCACGTCGGGGCGATGCGTGCCTCGGCGCCACTTGATGCCAGCTCAGCCATGGCCCCTTCTTTCTTTGCAGGCATCGGCTGCAGCCCCCCGTGGGCCCGACGGGGCGCGTGGGGACAGAGGCCGTGTCCCCAGCCAGGCTCTGTCCTCCGCTTGCCTGGGGGCTCAGGAGGGGTGCGTGCCATCAGCCGCCGGCCAGTGCTTAGTTACTCCACAGAGAGCACGGAGGCAGAAAGGAAAAGGGACGTGACCAAGGTCACGCTGAAACTCGGTGGCGAGCTGGGAGGGGGACACGGGTAGAGGCAAGGCCGGTGCGTGTGATGGGAGTTGTGATCTGGCCTGGCTCTGCGCCTCCCGTTGCCCAGGGGCTTGGGGACGCTTGGACCAGCAGCCAGGCTGCAAAACCCAGCGGGGCCGCGCCGGGTCACCTGCTTGTTCCCCTCGAACCCAGACAAGGCGTCTGTGTGTCAGGAGCCCTGCACTGCTCAGCGCTGGGGGAGGCCCAGGCTTGCTGTCCTGCAGCGTGGAGGACCTGAGCTCCCAGCCTGCGCGGTGCTGGGGAGAGCTGCATGGGCAGGGATTCAGCAGTGCAGAGAGATGCAAGGAGGCTCCTCTGAAGCAGATGCCTTAGCGAAGGACGAGGCTTGTGAGTGCTGAAGGCCTTGAATTGCAGACTCACTGTGGGGGGGTAGCTGGGAGGAAGTGGGGCTTGGCCCAAGACCTACGTTGCTCGATAACCAGTTACTGTAAATTTATGTAAGATGAAACCCGACCAGCAAACATTTCCTTCCTGTCTCTGTAAATGGATCGGCCTCCACTGTGTCCCCGGGGGGGTTGGAGAGATCGTTAAAGAGCCCGTTCCCCTCTCCCAGGCCTTCTGGGTGTTTCGGCCCTCCGGATGGGGGAGACGGGGAAGGTGGAGCAGGGCAGGCTGGCGGGTGGGAGGAAGGAGGTGTTGGCTGGTCCCGGGCGGCGGGGCTCTGCGCAGTGATTCCCCGGGACCCGGGCAGAGCGGGGCTGCGTGTGCGTCTCTGCAAGGCTGGCCGTGCAGCAGCAGCGCCTGGGTTGCGTCTCCATCCTCCGAGCAAGGCCAGGCTGTGTCATGCATGAAGGGGTTTGGGGGTTGTGGCAGCTGGCAGCACTCGGGGGTCTCCAGCATGCTTCGGAGGGGATGGCAGGAGACAACGGTTTTCATCTCAGAGCTGAAATCAAGGCCCCGAATATTCCTCGTCACATCCAGCTCTGCTGGGCAGGAACAGGGCATCCGCACAGCGTCTTGCTCCAGCATCTTGTTCTGGGGCAACTTCCTGCCCTTCTGAAATCCCCTGTCTGGTTTCTGTGGGGCACTGTGCCCTTCTCTTCCTGGCATCGGGGCACTGTGCCCTTCTCTTCCTGGCACCAGCTGCTGCGGCATGCTGGGCAGCGCTAAACAGTGACTGCGTTCCACCCCAGAGGTGGCTGCGCCGCAGCAGCAGGCGAGAGGTCCCTAGGCCGATGGGCAGGAGCGGTGCAGGGGGTCTCGGGAGCAGGAATCGCTGCTGTTCTGAGCCCTGGGTTTTTTAGGACATGAAGCGTTGTGTTTGGTCTGTGGAGGAAGCAGGACATGTGAAAGGGAGGTGGTCCAGCCCCCAGGATCGGTCACACGTGTGCGTGCCTGTGTACATTTGCATGTATGGATAAGTATGTGCATGTGCGTGTGCACTTGTGTGTATTGATGAGTGTGTTAGCATTTGTACAGGGGTATATATATGTATGTATACAGTGTGTGTGTGTGACTGAATGGGTGTGGGGGAGTGTATGCATGTCTGGGGGGGTGGATGCATATGTGTGCATGTGCATGCGCGTATTCATGTGTATGGATGCATGTATGTGTGTGGGGGAATTTGTGTTTAGCATTTGTATGGGAGGGTGTGGATATGGGTGTGTGCTCTGTTTGGGAGTATCTGTGTGCATGTACATAAAGGGGGTTTTATGCCTGTTTTTGGGGTGTTATGGATACCCTAGGGTGTGTGTGCACATCTGTGTATGGATGAGTGTGTGTGTGTGTGTGTTTGTGTGTGTGTAGGCATTTGTTAGCATTTGTATGAGTAGAATGTGGGTATGGGGGTGTTTGTGTGCAGGTGCACATGCGTACGAGGGGGTGTGCATGCATGTTCTTAGGGGGCTGTGTGCATGCATGTGTCTACACATGTCCATGTGGGAGCGTGTATGAGTATGCACATGTACGTGTCGGTGTGAATGTATGCGTGTAGATGCATTTGTATGCAGGCCTGCATGTGTGTGTCTATACGTATAGGCGTGTATACGTATGTGTACAAAGCGTACAACGCCCCGGGTTTCCCATCGGTTGTGGTGACTGTCCTGGTCTGTGGATTGCAGGGGGAGCCGCAGCAGCCCAGGGTCTTCAAATCCTTGGCATGCCGTGACACGGAGGGTGGAGACGGGCTTTTTTTTGTGGCCGTGGGGTAGGACTAGAAGCAACAGCCTCAAGCTGCAGCAGGGGACACTGAGGCTGGAGACGAGGAGGAACATCCCAGCAGTGTGGGTGGTCAGGCGCTGGAGCAGGCGCCTCGAGAGGTGGCGGCATCTCCATCCTTGGAGGCTTTCCAGAGGCGCTCGGCTGGGAGGGTTTAGTCGGGGATGATCCTGCCTCGAGCAGGGGCTGGACCAGATGCCCACATCCAGGCAGGCGTCTCGGGGATCCGCAGGCTGGATCGTGTTCAGCGTGGTCCAGGCTGAGACTGGCTTCTGACCCCCTTCCCTGGACTGGCTTTTCTAGCCCCTCCACCCAGTCACTGCTTGCTTTCTCCCTTTTGGTCCCTTCCGCCCCTTACCATTTGCCTCTCCCAGCAGTTGCCCCCTCCTTCCCTTCCCCCTTGCCCTGTCCTTTGCATTGCACTGGTTTTGTTCCTTGCTGTTTCGTACCGTCTCTGTTCACAGATTGGAAGGGACCTCGCTGGGTCCAGCCCCTGCATCGCGCCTCTCTGAACGAGTTAGTCTCCAAGGTGTCTCACCCTGCCCTGCTGTAGGTTTACCCAGTCCCCTTTCTGCCTCCCATATTGTTCTGATTAGACCTTGAGCCTCGTTTTCCTTCAGATGAACCATAAAATTTGCACTCGACTGACACCTGGGATCAAACACTAATCGAGCCCTCGGCAGCCCCAATTTTCGACCTGGCGGTATTTTTGTGCACGCAGTAACAACGCCGATGACAGCACGCTTTCAGGGTTGTATTTATTGGAGTGCTTTCACTGCTTTTAACCCGTGGGGCCCGTGCCTTGTGTATCTGATTCTCCTGGGGGGTTGCAAAGGCAGTAGCAGCTTAAGGTCGTGCCCAACTTCTGTTCAGGGGAAGAAGCTGTTTTGCGTGAAATGCGGGTTTGGGTTCTGTGCGGGGGTGATTTTATAACCAAAGCAATACGGTAACAGAGAGAGGGGTCCCTGTCCCGGGGGGGCTGCCAAGCCCCAAGACGGCAGGGGCTGGAGCCCCCAGGCCCAGCACAAGGATTCGGAGCAGGGCAAGAAGCTGGACGGTGCGCCAGGGGGGCGTGCACAGGACATCTCGCTCTGGTGATGCGCAGAGCCGGCGAAGGAGTGTGATGAGCACGGGGGGCTGCTCTCTGGGTGGGTTCGTGGTCGATTCACCAAGCGCACGGGTAGTGATGGTGGGTTTCCAAGCAGCTGAGGGAGGGAGGAGCGAGGCGGGCTGGGCAGAAACCCCAGGTGCGAGCCGGGGGGGCAGGAGGACGTGGCCGAGCAGCCAGGTGTGAGCTGGGAGACCCAGCGTCACGTCCCTGCTGCGCCGCAGACTGCCCGCGGGACCTGGGAGGCCGTAACCTGGGGGGAGCCTCCCGGCTCATCCAGCCTCTTACCCAGACACGCACACACACATGCACACGTGTATCTGGGAGCTGCCTGCGGGGATCCACGGGGCACACGCCTCCTCGGCGGAGCATTTGCAGGGGTCTCTTTACCTGCCAATGTTCCCTCAAGGGGTAAACAGCAAGGGTCGCTGACGTGACTGGCACTCACAGAAACGTCCCAGGTCTTCCCCCAGTTTTGCCCATGATAGCCCTGCTGGGATCTTGGCTCCGCCGTCTTTTGCTCCCCTTCATCCTCTTCCCTCCAAACTTCCCTTTGCCCCCTGATCCTGCGGCAGAGCCTCCAAGGAGCCGGCCCTTAAGCCGTTGCTTGCATTGAGCCTGTTGCAGCTCCCTTGTGGTCAGTCTAGTGGAAGAGGCTGACCTGGAGCTGTTAGTGCTGCCGTGCAAGTGCCTGGGCGGTGATGGGATGCAGTCTAGGCATGGCTTCATTTGTCATGTCTTAATTAACCCATAAGAGCATTTTGCAGCCCCTCTCTGCCCATTAGGCCACTACGGTTGGGGACTGTGCATGGAGAAGACAAGAGCATCAGTAGGTCTTCAGCCTCGCGTGCTGCTGGTACCAGTCCCCAGCACCGGCAGGGAGGGACTCAACCCGTTTGCTGTGCTGGATGGTCACAAGGGCTGTGCAAAGACTCGGGGCAGCATCGCCTTGCTAGGGGCAGGTTTAAATCACATTAATATTCTCTTTTGTCTCATGTGAAAAGACAATTCCTGAACTTGGGAGGAGAGCCAGGAGCACAGAGGTGCTCAGGCTTTGGGGAAATGCCCGTGGAAGAAGCTGATCTCTGGTTATCCCAGTTTCAAGATCAGATGAGAAGAGCAGGGCTGCCCTGCGAGGCTGGGGAGAATCGCTGTTCGAACAGTACGGCCTGTAGTTTCTGATAGGCGTGACTGGGAGAGACAGGGATGCCCTGGTTTCCTGCAGGCCCCAGGAGCACTCGGTCCCTGCTGCAGAGAAAGGGCGATGACGCTCCTCCATGCGGGTAAGGTGCCTTGCCTCCATGCTCCTTGCTCGTACCGTGCACTGGTGTGGTAAGTCCCTTCCTGGTGGGACCTCCAGCCGCTCATGGTCGCCGGTCCAATTGCCGTGATCACTACGTGGACTCGCACGTCACAAGATTAAACTGGTTGCCGCTGAGACCTCCTCCTCCGCTCCAGTTGTGGAGCTTGAGGGCTGGGAACGTAGCTCTTCGGAGACGACTCACGTGACTCCAGGAGCTGGGACTTGGAAGGAAGACAGTAGCGAAGGAGACTGGTGCTGGACAAGTCACTTCCCCCACTCTGTGCCTCGGTTTCCCACTCCCACACTTCAGGGTGTCCCTTGAGGTGCCTTGCTGCACAGGCCGGGAACTCGCATGCTGCATCTGTGCGGTGCCTGGCGCTGAACAGCCCTTATTCCAGCTGCATCCTCCTCGTGCCGCCCTTTGCTGCCCGCGTGGGTGTGGGCACACCACACCCCTGTGCACGCCAGCTCGTTGCAGCCGTGCAAGGAGCCTCCCTGCTGCTGCTGGGCTGTTCCCCCGCGGGTGGCCCCAGCTGCAGCACGTGGGTGGGGGGAAGGCAAGCTCCTCTCTCTCGGTGGTCATGAACCCTGTTTATTACTCATCCCGTGCTCGGGGCTGTACAAACGCAGCTCCGAAAACAGCCTCGGCCCCACAAAACCAGCTTGCACTGAGATCGTTAAAAGCAAACAACGGCAATGGCTTGCTTTCTTCCTTCCTTCCCCGTTCATGCCTGACACTAACCACGTCGTGGGTCCTGCGTAGGGGTTGGACTCGGGGCTGGTTCGACCGCTCTGGAGGGCCTGGCCCTTCTGGGCCCGACTTATCCATGCATTCAGGGGCTCGTGGTGCCCCGGGCCCGTCAGCACAACAGCCCAGCGCCAAACGTCTGCTTGAAGTCAGAGGCAACAGCCTTTCCCTGCAGCGTAGCTAATGCCGGCAGCCCTCCTCCCCTCCCCTGCTTACCCCGGGAAGTAATAACTGATTATCCATCTCTGGGTGGGGGTTTAGAAGAGCAACAATCCCCTCCAAATTGTGCTTCGCTGCTGTTCCCCTTCTGGCCCCCAACGCCAACATCTCGCCGCTCCGTGCTGCTTCCTGTCCCAGCCTGGTCCTTTCCACCTGTGCCCCTCCTGTCCTGGTGCCGTAGCCTTTTCATGCGGCATCAGCGTTGAGGGGGTGGAGGGCAGCTGCCTGCAGGTCCCATCCTGGCCGTGCTCCCCTCGCCTCCTCCTGGGAGCAGCCAGCTCGGGCATTTGGGGCATTTCTGCACCCATGTTGATCCTGGGTGCATTTCATGGGGCACGGGAGCCTTCTCCGTCTGGAGATGACGGGAGATTGCCCCTCTCGGAGAGTAGCGGAGTTGGCGGTTGTGCCTGACGCCCTTTTTTGCTGCAAAACCGCGTGGGCCCGGCTCGGTTCTGCATTGCCCCATTGGCGGGATGTGCCTGATGGAGCAAGGCCCACACACTGCATGTCTCCTTCAGTCCCTGGGGCTGCCCCGGGCACGTTTCCACCCTGTTGACCCTCGGTGAAGCCGTTCAGGAGGGCGGAGAGGCTCAGACGGGCTCCCCAGGCCTGCCACTGCCTTGCTGCAGGACCTTGGGCACCTCATATTTTGAACGGGGAATTGGGATTTCTGTGAGGCCGGAGCGGCGGCTGTAGTAGCAAGAGCAGTGCCTAGTAGCACCCCAGGGGTTGTGAATGGGGAGGGAATGTGGACGTGGCAGCAGTGGGCATCTCACGAGCTGTTCTCTTTGCTGGCGGCAGTAGTAGGCTTTTATCTTTACCCAAATGCAAGCTTGGTAAATGCCTAGCCGGTATTCTTCCCCGCACGGCTGGCTGGCTAATGTGTTTGGCTGCCTAGACCCGAGCCCCGTGCCCGAATGCAGATGGGCTGAGCGTGAGCACGGGGAAAGCACTAGCGTCTGTTGTTGTCAGCCCCGGCCGCCTGCCCCAACTCCTGTTCTGGTCGTTGTGGGAAGGGGGGTCCTGTGGAGATGGGGGCAGCCCTGCAGTTGTCTGAAGGCAGGACAGTGGGTCGGAGGGGGCAACTGGGTGACGGGCATGAATTCGGGGTCCTGCATCCTCCCGGCTGTCTGGGTGCCCAGATCTGCTTCTGGGCTTTTGGAGCCTCAGCCCAGCCAGACCCAGGGAGACAGCCGCATGGTGACAGGGCCGTGAAGCAGAGGGAGCAGGGGCTGAAGCCCTCCCTGGGCCAGACCCCGCCAGCTGGGCCCTGGGCTCGGAGAGGGGACCGACTCCCCTGGAAACCAGCCCAGCGGGGTCTCCTGGCAGCTTGGGGCCTTGCCTGCCTTGGCTGTTTCCCACCCCCCACCAAGCTGTCCCTCTGTCCTTGCCCCATCCCCTGTGGCCTGGTGGTCCCTGACCCCCGCCCGCGCGCCCCTCCTCTCTTGCAGAAGATGCTGATGAAGCAGCAGGACCGGCTGGAGGAGCGAGAGCAGGACATCGAGGAGCAGCTCTACAAGCTGGAGTCCGACAAGCGGCTGGTCGAGGTAGGCAGCACCGGGGTCGTTGCCTGGGGCTCGGGTGTTGGCAGCGGGGCCGGGCTGTTGCTGGGCTGCTACCTCTCACGTACCGGTGCTCCAGGACTTCAGGGGGCAAGGGAGCGGGGGCTGCTCGGTGTGAGAAGTTGTTGTGGCGGACCTGGGTTTCCCAGCCTCAACCAGGGTGGTCCAAAAGCTCCCACCATGTCCGCTAGGATCATGAAGCCTCCCTGGCAGAGGCAGGGTTGGGCGTACTGTGGACTGAGGATGTCTACAACGCCCAGGGGATCCAGGAGGATGGGCATCAGGAAGGGGAGATGCACCTCTCCATGGTGGAGCTGGGTGACCCGGGCCAGAAACAGCCCTGTGGATCCAGTGAGATCCACCCAGACCCAGGGAGAGCTGGCTGGACTGTGCAGGGAACAGGGGGATTGCAGCACGTATGAACATCCCCGTGCTGGGCTGGCCCAGATAGCCCCGGCCACAGCTCTGACTCTGGGTCAAAGTCCTCTCCACTGCTGTTGCTCCCCCGTGGGCTGGATCAAGTGAGTGTGGGCTCGTGGCCAGCAACGCCTTCCTTCTGCGAAGCAGACACTTTTGCTAGACCTCAACCCGGGAGTCTTGGTGCCGAGGCAAGGCTGGCTTCTACCAGCATCCTCATGGGCAAATGGATGGAGAGGAAAGCCAAGGGGCTGGGTGGGGGCAGAGCCAGGAGTCCTGCAGGGCACGGGGAGGCGGGCAAGTGGGCAGGTCCTGGCAGATGCTGACTCTGGCACCCCGCAGGAGAAGGTGAGCCAGCTGAAGGACGAGGTGCGCCTGCAGTACGAGAAGATGCACCAGATCCTGGACGAGGACCTGCGCAAGACCATGGAGATCCTGGACAAAGCCCAGGCCAAGTTCTGCACCGAGAACGCGGCCCAGGTGCTGCACCTCAACGAGCGCATGCAGGAGGCCAAGAAGCTGCTCAGCTCCGTCCAGGTCATGTTCGACAAGACTGAGGACATCAACTTTATGAAGGTGAGGCCGGCACGCAGGAGGGATGGGGCAGCAGGTGCAGGGTGGGTGGGAGATGCTTCGGTGCCATGGGGGTCCCAGCTGTGCACACTCCTGCTCTGGGTCCCTGGTGTCTGCTGGACTTGGACGTCCTCTGTGACGGCAGGAGCAGGGGGTTGCCGCTGTCCCCAGGACCCTGGACTCTCGCTGGGGCAGTGAGTGAGGGGGTGGCCCTGTCGGCCTGCAGGTCCTCACCCTAAGCTCAGGGGCCAGGAGGCAACATCCACCCTTCCCTCGGTTGATCATCCCCCTCGCTCCCAGGGCTGCCAAAGTGATCGGGCTGGGAGAGATGGGGGCCGAAGACCTCTGGGGTGTCGGGAGGGTCGTGCATGTGTTCTCGGGCTGGGATCACAGGGGATGTGGCTTGGGATGGACGGGCTGCTGCGCTGTCCGGGGGCAGGTTTGTGCCCAGGGGAAATGCAGCGTCCGAGAGCCCCCCTAGCCGGCGATCCAGGCTCCAGGAGAGGGGGAGAAGTCCTGCCCCCAGGGCTCAGCTGGGGGCTGCTAACAGCGTCTCTCTCTTCCCTCCTAGAACACCAAGTCCGTGAAAATCTTAATGGACAGGTAAGTCCCTGTCCTTCCAGAGGAGGCAGCGGGGGGGGGGACGTTGTTCCCTGTACTTAACGTGTGCACTGGGGCCGGGCACTTGTCCCCTCTGTGCCTCAGTTTCCCTTGGGGGCGGGCCCTCAGGCATGGGCAGCTCTAACAGGAGCTGGGGTGGGGCCTGCCTTGGGCTCAGCACGGAGGCAATGCAACCTGTGTCTCCCATCCTGGCCTTTCCTACGTGGGGTCAGGGCGGAGAGTTTCCCCCTGGGGTGACCTTTGGGGGGCCAATTCTCAGCTCCTGGGGAGCTCAGAGCAGGGTGGGCTGAGGAGCAGAGAGCAAGGGGGGGGGGCGCTGACGGGATGGAGAGCGTCCTGCCCGGGATGCGCCGGCTCCACCCATGCCTGCAGTGGCCAGAGAGCCGGGGGTGTCCAGCAGGCGGTCAGCATCCGGCCGGCCCAGGAAGTGGAAAGGGTGCTTGGAGAGCTTGATTGACCCCTGGTTTCTCCCCGCATCTTGGTGCCTGTCCCTGAAGGACTCAGAACTGCACGGGTGGGAGCCTTCCCCCGCCCAAGATCGGCCACCTCAACTCCAAGCTCTTCCTGAACGAGATCGCCAAGAAGGAGAAGCAGCTGAGGAAGCTGCTGGAGGGTGAGCTCCCCCTTGCCCCTGCATGGGCATCCCCCTCCCTGGCCAGGGCCTGATGCTGGAGCGGGAGAACCAGCCCCCACCTGCCCGATACCTCCCATCACTCCCGACTGACGCTGTGGCACGGGGCTGGGGCTTGGCTCCGGGCTGCACAAGAGCCCGGGTCTGCCCAGGCTGGCCAAGCGGCTCTCCCTGCGTTGCCTGGTACCTGCCGGGATGCTAAGGACGAGCCACTTCCAGCGCTGAAACCTCAGTCTTGGCTGGGACCGGAAGTCTCCCGTTGACCGTGGTGGAAGGGGGGGTCCATGGAGGTTGCATGGCATCAGGGCTGGGCATGCTGCTCCTCACCCGTCAGCCCCGGCGCGCTCTGACCAGACTGTGCGCATGTCTCTCCCTTGCACAGGTCCCTTCAGCACGCCGGTCCCCTTCCTGCAGAGCATCCCCATGTACCCCTGCAGCGTCAGCACCCCCGGCGCGGAGAAACGCAAGCACTCCGCGGCCTTCCCAGAAGGCAGCTTCCTCGAGCCATCGTCTGGAGCGGTCGCAAGCCAGTACATGACCCAAGGGGCTTCGGCTGGCGAGGGCCAATCCGCACAACCCATGGTGCCTTGTAGCTCCACGCAGCACATCGTCGGACTTCCCAGCGGCCCCCAGCCCGTCCACTCCGGGTCCGTGTTCAACCCCTCCCACTACCCCAATAGCACATCATCTCAGCAGTCTGTGCTCTCCCAGTACGGCGGGCGCAAAATCCTCGTCTGCTCTGTGGACAACTGTTACTGTTCCTCGGTGTCCAACCACAGCGGGCACCAGCCCTACCCGCGGTCGGGCCACTTCCCCTGGACAGTCTCCTCGCAGGAATACTCCCACCCGCTGCCCCCCGCCCCGACTGTCCCCCAGTCGCTCCCGGGACTTGCCGTGAGGGAGTGGATTGACGCCTCCCAGCAGCACGGACGCCAGGATTTCTATAGAGTCTACGGTCAGCCTTCTGCCAAACACTATGTCACCAGTTAACCATCGCAGTGGCCGCGGAGTTGGGGTCGTCGTGTGTTCGGAGATTAACGCCCCGGTTTTTTTTTCCTTCCTCGCTTTTTCTTTCGTTCTCCTCTTCCTTTCAAAAATCAAATCTGGTCTCCTCCTCCCTGCTGCCGTCGCCAGGACTGGTCTCTCGGCGCCTTTCGCTTTGGAACCATTGTTTTTAATTTAATTTTGCAAACCTTCTTCCTCTCCCCTTTTGCTGGGTCATGCCTGCTTCGTTTGGGGTTGCTAAGCCTAAAAAAAAAAGAACAAAACAAAAAACAAACAAACAAACAAAAAGGGGACGACCAGATCCTTCGCCATTTCCATGTCTCTGAGTTCTCCACGGCTTGGTTCGCTTTTCTTTTCCTTTCCCTTTTTTTAAGAAAAAAAAAGAAAATCTCTCATATTCCATAAGAACCGATCCTTGTAGATTTGGGGTTTGGTATTTTTTTTTTTTTAAAGGCTGATTTTATTTTATTTTTTTGTGTTTAAAAGGCCACTTCTCCTGCCTATGGGTGATTTTCCCCCCCCCCCTTCCTTTTCTTTTGGAGATTTGTAAATACACAATGGCAGGAAATTTAATGCACAAGAGAATTAAAAAAAAAAAAAAAAGAAAAAAAGGGAAAAGCAACTTGGGGAAAAAAACCCACACAAAAAAAAAAAACAAAAAAAACCCACAAAACAAATAAATAAATTCTGTTTTAGTTTCCGGGAGGGCGGAGACCGCGCGGCCGCGGCGGGCACGCCCCTTCCTGCGTATCGCTGATGCAATTTCCTGTAACAAGCACTTTGTATAAAACAAAAAGTGGACTTCCTGCTCTGAGGCACAGGTATTTATTCTGTAACCAATTTTAGAACACGGGGAAAAAAAATAACAAAAAAATCACAAAAAAACAAAAAAAAAACCAACAAAAATATTCAAATAAATGTGATCACTTAGTGCAAACGCCTCGCTGTGCTGCGGCTCTGGTCCCGGGTTCCGGCCCGCCAGGCGCTGGACTTGGCTGGAAAATGGACCGTTTTTACATGCGTGTTTATACGTGCGTATGCGTTCGGGTGGCGGTGTGAGGAGCCCAGGTCAGCCGGGGGGCCGTGTTGGGCCTGTGGCCTTGGGAGATGTGGCCAGTGTCAATCGGAGCCCCTCCTGCCTGCCTGGAGCTAGTAGATGTCTCAGCTCTGCACGGCCTCAGCACGTGGGAGGATGCAGGAGTGGCTGGGAATAGTTGTGGTCGCTGCCATAGGTGAGAGCTGCTACCCGCCTGGCTCGTGGGTGCAGCGTCCTCGTGCCCCGAGTCCAGCCCTGCAGAGCCCAGGAGCAGAAAGGGAGGCGGAGAGCTGCTGGCGTGCAGCGTATAAGTGCCCATCGGTGCGGGTGCGCGCACGCGTGGAGCAGCGGATGTGTGCTGCCACAGAGCCGTGGCGTGCCAGCAGGAACACGAGGCAAAGCAAGGCCCAGCAGCAGCGTGTGCGTGATCCAGGTCTGCTGGCGGGACTGGGACTCGGGTCTGCAGGGAGCTGTGAGCCCGGCTTACTCCGAGGCCAGCTCCCGCTCAGCTCCGCGGGCAGTGCTGGCATCTCCCCGTGGCAGCCAGAGTCTCGGTGTTTTCCCTCCGGAGTTTCCCTGCACCCGCAGCCCTATCCTCCTCCCCACCAACGCGTTCTGCATAGCTGTGGGTTTGCCACAATAGCCCCTTTCCCCAGGTTGCGCTGAGGGAAACTGAGGCACGGGGCATGAGTGGCCTACCCTGCCCTCCAACCACTCTGGGGCCAGGTGTATAGGGGCTGGCTGGGGCAGGGTGTTGGCTCTGCTGCTCCAGCCAGGTCAGGGCCCTCAGGGGAGGCCCTGGACAGACCCCTGTCCCTGCCCAGGCTGCTGGGAGCAGAGGGGGCTTTCCCTTGCCTCTGGGGCAAGGGTGTGCCAGCTGTGCACTGGGGGGCTGCAGCACTGGGGCATCTGGAGCCCTGCTTCCTGGGCTGGGTGGTCCACCCCACAAGCCAGGGCCAGTCTCCATTTGGGCTCCTGGAGCCGAGGGGCTGGCAGGGACCTGCGGGGTCACATCCATCCCCAGCCTGGCCTAGGGGAGGATCAAACCCATCCAAGCCCGCCCAGACAAACCCTGTGTCTGACCTCGAAGCCAGTGACGCAGTCACCCCGACACAGCCCCAGGCATCGCCCCTGCCCCCAAGATACAGGGGGGCTGCAGCCACCAACGTCCTGCTGCTGCCGGAGGTGGTCATGGGTGCTGCAGAGACCCCAGGCCCACACCGTGCCCCCGCTGCAGAGGAAGGCAAAAACCCCCAGTACAAACCAGTCTGAGCAGGGGGGAAATCCCTTCCTGCCCCAGTGCAGGGCAGGGGTGAGCCTGAGCATGGGCAAGACCCTCCAGCCAGGATCCTGCGGGGTCGGTGCCAGCAGGAGCATTGGCCCAGCCCAGCCGGGCTGCAGCACCACCACCACCTCTGGGGGAGGCCTGTTCCCGCCTGAGACGTCCCTGCCAGAGTGTCCCGTGTGCTGTCCCTGGCTCTCAGGTTGGGCATCCTGCTCTGTCTGGCCCTTGAGGTCCCGGCTGCCTCCCCTATGCTATTCCAGCAGGATTTCCCAGGGCAGCCCTCGGTGCATCCTGGCCATGGCCCTGCCTAGGGACCCCCCTCGGCTGCAGCCCCCATGCCCGTGGAAGCGCTGGGTCAGTCAGAGCCAGACATCTGTCTTCAGCCTTAATGACAGTGATTGTGGCCCAGCCACACCCACCGCCTGGCCCCCAGGCATCCCCAGCACTGAGCTCCCCTCAGCCCCTCTCAGGATGGGGCCCCACCTCTGAGCAAGTACCTTGCCCACCAACCCCCACCACCTAGTGCCCAACTGCAGGGCCCTTCCCGGCTGTATTTATCCAGCTTTGGCTCCACCCCTTTCCAAGCCCCACCTCTCAGCCCCCAGGCATGCTCCGTGAAGGCTCAGCAGCTTTAAAGGGAGCTCAGTCTGCCTGCAACCTCTGTGGTGTGGGGCAAGGAAGGGGCTGGGCCTGGACCCTCCCTTGCACCCGGTGCTGGGGGAGCCTCCTTCGTCCCTGCTGTGATTTACGGTACTGACCCCAGCCGAGCAGCGGGGCAGGCTGCGCTGCCAGCTCCAGCTTATCCCAGGCAGGACCGGTGTGTTGCACCAGTGCCCTACGTGGCGTGGGCAGCTGGGGGGATGCTGTGATCCGGAGTGCGGCAATACTTACCTGGCAGGGGAAGCAGCGTGACCACGTAGGTGAGCTCCCCAGGGTAATTGTCTCTGATATGTCCTCCATAGGAGGTCTATATTGAGCAGATTCTTTTTGGTATTGGGTGGTGGAACCGGAGCGTGCTCCATCCACTCCATGCATTGACCTGGTATTGCAGTGCTTCCAGGACCGGGGCAAAAAAACAGGGGGGAAAAAAAAAAAAAAAGCCTCTGTGCGTGGCACGTGGCAGATGCGGGGGACGGCGGCAGGTAGAGCTGGGAGCAGAAAGCGGAGCAATGAGTCAGGCAGGGAGTGCAGGGAGAAGAGAAGGCGGAGCAGCATATCTGGCACGGGGCAGGGAGCAGAAAACAGAGCAGCAGATCAGACCGGGAGCACAAAGTCAGAAGCAGAAAGCGGATGGGGAGGGAGCCCAGGCAAAGAAAAAGCAGGGTGGCAGATGCAGCCCGGAGCATGGGGCAGGGAGCAGACAGCAGAGCAGTGGATCGGGCAGGGGAAGAGGATCAGAGCAGCAGTCGCCCCCCACCTGCCACAAAGGTCGGCCTCCGCTGGGTCACACAACGGCGTTGCCGACACGTGGGTTTCCGCGCCTGCGCCGAGCCCGTCGGCCCCGGGCAGGAGGAATGAGGACGTGGAGGGAAGGGGCTCCTGCGGCGAGCGCGGCCCTGGGGCTGGTGCCAGCTCGGGTCTCGCTCGTGCCTGAGGTCCCTGCCCGACTCACGGCCTGACCTCGGGACGTGGCTTAGCCAAGCTGGGGGCCCCAGGGCAAGCCTCGCTGCCGGGCGTGCGGGTTTGCAGCTGCCCTGGGGAGCTGCTGAGACCCCAAAGACCGTCCTAGCCAGGCGCCTGCACCTCCCTACCCCGCAGCCCAGCCCCGGGGAGGTGTTGCCCGGCCTCTCCTGGTGCCCTAGTGTAGCCAAGGCCCCGTGCCTCACCGGAGAGGTGCTCAGGGCACGTCCCTCTGGCGCAGAGACCAGCTCTTCCCGGCTGCCGTCGGGGTCCTTGGCCTAACTCCTGCCCTGCTGCACCAGCACCTGCGTTGCACAGCCTGCCGGGCTCAGACGCCTCTTAAAAGCCGGCCTAAAACAGGCAGCCTCCAAGGGAGGCCCGCAGCCTTGTAAGGCTTTCAACCAGCTCTGCAGCAGGGAAATGCTTTCAGCCCACGTCAGGACTTGAACTCAGACCCTGGGGGTCCCCCAGGCACAGGAGTCGCTGCTTGGCTAATGCAAATCTCTCACTACCGCCTGGTGCGGTGGCGTTACTGTGCTCCTAAACCCCCAGGGCCGCAGCGTTCCCGGGGCAGGGCCGGGTGCGATGTCTTGCGCAGTGTCGGGGTTGACCGTACGGGGGATGGAGGCGCTGGGTTTGTCTGGGCTGGTTTGGACAGGGCTGATCCTGCCTCCTGGGCTAGACGGCTCCAGGACCCCGACTGACCCTCCACCCTTCTCCCCAGGCGCGGCAGGCTGCGAGCCCAGCTGGGACGTCGCCGGCTGCGGGGTAAGTCGGGGGCTCCCTCCCCACACCTGCCACCCGTCGGCTCCCGGGGGCTTTCCCTCCGGCCCCCAGCCCGGCGCCCCGCAGGGGCAGCCAGCGTCCGTGCCGCGGGCAAGTCCGGGGCCGGGTCCGTCCCTGCTGTCCCGGGTGACCCCTGCTCATGCGGCCCGCTGTGCTACCAGCATCTTTGGCCATCGTATTACCCCGCTGGCTCCTTCGGCCTGGGGTCCGAGGAGAGGTGCTGAGCTGCACCCTCCTCTCCCCGACAGCCGCAGCCCGAGTCTGGGGGAGGCATTTCCAGACGTTTTTTGGCTCCTCGTTTCCATCTTGTGCTGGGCCTCCACCGCCGATTTCCCAGGGTGCCGGGGGGAGGGCGAGCGCCTGACGCCTTATTGATGGGCGGCAGGGGGCCGGGGCCGCGAGAAACAGCCCATCCACGAACAGCTCAAGCCGCGCCCGGGGCGAGATGGATGAGGAGCCGCGTGAGGAAGACGGACGAGCCGGCCTGGCCAGGCCGGTGCTTGCTGAAGGACGCGCGGCTGGGTGGGAGATGGAGACTGAGGAAGCACATCTGGATCTGGGCGCAAACATCTGGACGCCCGGGATGGGCGGGAGGGCAGCGTCTCCAATAACAGCGGTGGTTTTTTACTGGGTGTCATCGGTATGGGCTGGTGCTCCCATCGCTGGGGCCTGAGCCCCGGTGAGATGAAGTCTCGGCTTCCCCCTGCAGCGCTGGGGCCAAACGCAACGCGCAGGAGGGGAGAACGGGCCCGTGGCGTTGCCTGGGGACGGTGCCATCGATGCCGGCTGTAACCTGGGGCCCGCGGCCAAGCTGTGGGGGGGCCCAGGGCTCCCTGCCCCTGCCCTGACCTCTGGCCGATCTCCCGGGCGCCCGGCGAAGCGCCGCGTCCTTCTCCGGCGTTTGCAAACGCAAGCGGGGCGACAGCGGAGAACAGCCAGGGAGGGGACTGGACCTGGGGCCCGAAGCCACGCGGCTCGGCGCGCGGGGTGGCAGCAGCCTGGGGCCGCGTCCTTCGCGGCTGTCAAGGGCTGCGCGGGACCTTTTTTTAGCGTTTGCATAAATCTAAATAAATAAACAATCAGCGCAGAGGCGCGGGGGGGATACAGTCGCTCACAGGCCTGATTTTGGTTCAACTCGCAGCTGTTTGCCAGGAGATCGGGTCTCCACGTTCGTTATTAGTCCCCTTGCCCGCATGGCGACTCTGACTTTGTTGTTGTTGCTGAGCTGCGCCATCTGTTTCCCGACCGCGTCCCCCGCCCCCTCCCGCGTCCCCCGTCCGCCGGCTGCCCCACGACCTTGGCTGGGATGAACCGGTGCAAAAGGTGCGTTTGGAAATACACACGTCCGGGGCTTTTAGGCCCACCTGATGGTACCGCGGGGTCCAGCTCCTGACTGCTGGGACCTGCCAGCACTTGCTTTTCACCGCTTGGACGATGAATCCTTGCCGCGGGAATCACCGGGTATAACTCTGCGGTCTGGGTTGTGACGGACGTCGTGTCGCGCCTTTCTGGGCCTGGGCCGTGGGCATCTGGGGAAGTCCCAGCTCCTCGCAGGACCTCAGCCCGTGCTGCCTTTTCAACTCTTCTAGCCTGAAAATTAAGCAGGGCGCTTAAATGCGATGGGAAGTATATTTAGATGTCATCAACTTCAGCGCGGCACATCCACCTTATAAATATGGAAGCCCATCTCGGGGAGCTGTTTAAGGCGCCTCATCAGCTGCTGGAAAAAATGCAGCAGTATTAATTAGCTGGGATTTGGGTCTGATCTCATGATGAATAAATGAGGATCCTCGCTGCATGAGATAAATGATGCTTAAAAAAGAAAGCTGGTTCCCCAGACTCCGCAGCGCACCTCCAGAAAGGCTCGGCATGCCGTCGCCCATATCAAGTGATGGTTGCGGCTGCCTCTGGGGTGCGACCCAGCAGCTACTTAACAGCTGTCTGCTGCTGTTGAACAAAAGGCAGGGGGCCCAGCACGGATGAAAGCCCCGCCGTGCTAGGTGCTGTACAAAAATACAGTGGGGGACCGTCCCTTGGAGCAGGCCATCGAATAAACCGTGGCACAAAGGGTCAGAGGGGACAGCAAAAGCGAGTGGCTTGGGCCGGGTTGTTGGGAGAAGGGGGAAGTCGTTGGTAACGAATGGGAATCGGAAATGTTGCTTCATTGATTTTCAGCCTGCCGCCCCGCGTGGGGCGACCAGGCCCGGGCAGCTCCCAGGCTGGTGGGTCCCGGAGAAAAACTCGTTCTGGACCGCAAATGTGGCATCGCTCTGAGCCCAAGCAGAGGGGCAGGGCCCCCCCCGCTCGCAGCCAGGGGACAGCGAGGGATGGGCCGCGGCACCGAGAGCAGCGCTGCCCCCGCCCAAAGGCCGTCGCGTGTCCGGCCGGCCCGGATCCACGTGGTGACTCGCCCTCTGCCAGCGCTTGGGCTTCTCTTGGCAGCTCCCGGCGCTGCCCGTCCAGCTGCGCCAGCTTGATTCATGTTGCAATTTGCATCGTTTTGCATAATTTGCCCATCACCTACTTAGCGCTGGGGCTGGGGGGATTGAACGCTGCTTCAAGGACCCCCATGCCTCCGTGAGCTGGGTGGAGAAAGGAGGCAACGGGGCCCGTGGGTGGGTTATGGCCAGGCCGGGGTGACCCGTGGCACGACCTGGGCACCAGCTGGGTGTCCAAGGCCTTACCTCCACCGCGCCCTGCCAGCGCCCTGCCGTCGTCTCGTGCGACGCGCTTCGCGGACGAGCGCTCTCCTCGGGCCGGGTCTCGGGTCCTGCCGTCGTAGCGTCTGGAGGCCGCGCGGCCGTGTCGCCAGACCCTGCCCTGCCCATCTGCCGGTTTGAGGGGAAAAGACACAGGGTGGGAGGAGAGGGAGGAGGCCTGTCCGCACACGACAGTGCAGACGGGTCAGGGGACTTGGCTAAGGGGAGGCAAGGAGTCTGTGGCAGAGCTGGGCATCACGCCCTGGTCACCGGAGCCTCACCCCAGGCCTTCGAGGGCAAAGCTTCCTGCCTCCTTCGGAGAGGGGAGCTCCGAGCCGCTGGAGCAGGGGAAGGAGGAGGCCACAAAGCGGGGTGATGGTGCTGGCGCAGGGGCGATGCCCGGGGCTGCGTCAGGGTGCCAAGCCCCCTGCGTGAGCCGCTCCGATCCACGCCGTAGTCTCAGCTTCCGGATCGACCGTGCTCCCAAGTGCTTTGGGGGGCGGTGGGGGCGAAGCTGCTGCCAAGGGTCTGGGAAAAGAGGCTCATTTAAAGGGCCAGGTTTGCCCCCCCCCCCCCCCATTCGGTGCCGATGCTGGGGCGACGGAAGCAAGCTGGTCAGGTGTCCCGTGCGGGCTGGGGAGGAGGACGGAAGGGGCTTTGGCTCCCACAAGCCGGGGCAGAGCTGGGGGCTGCAGAGCCACAAGGCGCAAAGCGAGATGCCGGCATCCTCCGACACCCCCCCAGAGCCAGCCGCAACCGGGAGCACAAAGCATGAGCCGGGGCGACCGCCTGCTCCCTTCCCACCCTGCTGTGTACTTTGGCCCCTCTCCTCCTTCCCCGCCAGCTTCGGCCCCTGCATCCGGGCCGGGGGGGACTTCCCGGTTGCTGCAGAAACGGGGGCGAAGGACACGCTTCAGCCAAAACCCCCAGAACCGGCTGTTGTGCGGGCCAGGCCCGCCGGGCTTGCCCGCTCGCCCTCGTGCCCCGCAGCAAGGCCCTGCCTGGGTCCCAGGCAGCCCCCGCCCAGCACGCGCAGGCCAGGCGAGGCGGGCGGCAGGGACAGGGCTGCACAGCGCGCG
>NW_017728951.1:24805552-24828318 GCF_001723895.1 Crocodylus porosus | reverse complement strand
CAAAATGGGCCACGCCGTGCCCGAGCGGGATGAATGGCAGCAGCTGCGCTCCATCCGGGGGCGAATGTATAGCCGCATGCATATGCATCGTGGCGCACAGCTGCTCGTGAGGGCCAACTGCGCGGGAGAGGCGGGGCGGGGGCGGGAGGGGGCAGGCGTCGCCTTCAGACAGCAACTGCGGCCCCCCCGGCCGCGGCAGCTGTGCCAGGCTGGCTGCGCTGAGCCAGCAGCTCCGAGGGGCCTGGGCTGCTTCACGGCCCCCGCCCCGTGCTCGCTTGGGAGCTACTGCGTGGTGGCGCAGGGCAGGGCCGGCACCTCTGGGCGCTGGCGGGGGCTTGGGGCAGCTCTGCTACCGAGCTGCCGTGGGGCCTTGGGCACGACGCTTTGCCCGGCGAGGTCGGGGCCACGCGGCCGGCCTTTGACACTGCCGGGTTATCGTGGTTGAGTTCAGGTGGCGGGAACAGGGTTGCCAAGAGGGCCCGGGTGGGACGCGGAGCTCATCCTGCCAGGCCCCAGGGCCACGGGCATCGCTGCTTCTCGGGGAGGGCCTTTCCCCGGGGACCACGGGCCGCTCCCCGGCAGCCCCCGGGGTGCCCCGAAGCGGCCCCCGACCCCGCCACGGGAGCACGGCCTTACGGGGTGGGTCATAAAGGACCCTCATAAGCTCCCGCTGCTGCAAGCGTCCTGCGTGGGCCTCCACGCCCGTGGCGCTCGCCCTGCTGGGCCGGCAATGGACAGAGCCAGGCCGGGCTCTGTGCGCGGCCCCAGGGAGCAGGGCGCGGGCTGCAAGGGGACAGCCTAGGCGGGGGGCGAGCGGGATGGGCGCTGAGGGAGCAGCCCTGTGCGCCCGGGTGGGAGGAAGGTGGCCGCGCCACGACCGTGGGCAGTTCCCGGGGCCGCGAGGACCGGCCGAGGAGCAGGAGGGGATGCCACGAGGGACCGGCCGCCCTCCTGCTCCTCCGCCAGCCTGGGCGCGTGGCCGGTCTGCGGAGGGCCGGGAGGCTGGTGGGCACGGGCTGCAGGCTCGGCGGTGGCCCGCGTGTGGAGGGCGCCGGGCTGCCAGCCTGGCGCTTCTCTGCCATCCCTTTGCAACGGATGAAATGGGCCGTATAAAGCCCAGTGGGGCCGATCCCCCCGCCCCTCCTAATCTTGACCCTGGCCCTCCAGCCCTCAGCTCACACGAGCGCCTCCATCTCGGCGCCGCGGGCTGCCACGGGCGGCTCTGGCGCGCAGGTGCTGGGGTGAAGGGTTGGCGCCAGCCGTGGACAGGCCGGGAGCCGGACAGCGGCCACGGGAAGCCCTGCTCTGTAGCGGAGCCGCGGCTGGCAGCCTGCGCCGGCCGGCACCTGTTGCAGGCGGGCGTCACGCTCTTGGCAGGAGCGCGGGATTAGCCGCCGTCCCCCCCAGCTGTGGCCCGGCGTCACGCCGGGGGCCGGGGGCGCTTCTCTTCCTCGGCGGCTGTGGCGCAGCGCCGGGGAGCTGGGCCCCAAGCGCGGAGGACCAGATCCTCTGCCTGCACTCAGCGGGCATCTTTGCAGAGCTGGGGCTGGGGGGGACCTGGCTGCGGACCCACGAGACCCCCGAGAGGCCTGGCACCCAGCTCGCTGCCAGGGGGATGGGGTGACTCCTCCGGCCACAACAGTTAGCTCGCTTTTCCCCGTCCTTCCTCCTGCAGCCCCGAGCGGGTCGGCAGCGTCTGAGGTTTTCTTTCCTCCTGACTCTGCTGCAAGGTGGCCAGGAGCGCGGGTTCAGCCTCGGCCCCTCGGGTCCTCTCCTGCCGCCGCACCCAGCAAGCCGCGTTCGTTGCCCCGTGGCGAGCGGCGCAGGAAGGTTAGACGGGGCAGCGTCCCGCATATTACCTGCATCAAGGGAAGCTGAGGTTGGATATGAGAAAACACGTTCTCACTCGGGGTGGAGTGAAGCACTGGAACACGTTACCTGCCCATCCTTGGAGGTGTTTAAGCCCCAGCTGGGAGGGTGTAGTTGGGGCTGGTCCTGCTTGGACGAGATGTGACCTCCTGAGGTCCCTTCACACCCCCGTTTTCTATGATTTTTGTGATTGAGTCCCTCCTGGTAAAGTCCTGCTTGTGTTTCTACAACGCAGTGATTGCTGTGGGGGTGTGCAACCCCCGGCATCGCGGGTACGTCCACTCTGCCGTCCAGCTGGATCTGCTGCTCGGCTTTCTGCTCCCTGCCCAGTTTGCTGCTTGGCTCTCTGCTTCCTGCCGTATCTGTCCCTGTACCGCACGTCACCCACAGAAGCTGCTCGTGTCGCTTCTTCTGTCCCGTGCCACAGGCTGCCCGCCCCTGCAACAGACACAGCCCGTCTTGCTGTTGTGTTACCATTTGGCATCAGCGTCCGCGCTGCTAGTTGTGCCGTCGCGGGGCTTCGCAAGCAGACCCGGTTCCCAGGACGACTCTGGAGGGGTTGGATATTTTTTCCATTTGAAAGGAGGGCAACAGACAAGTTGGGAAGGTGGGGGCGAGGGCGAGTGTGTACATGCACACACACACACCTGTATGTGCACGCTCACACACGCTTCTGCGGCAGCGCAAGACTTCTGCAGCCTGATCCGCTGTCGGCTTTCTCCCAGTGCTGGAAAAGGAAATAACTGAACAGATTGCAATGTAAAAAAAAAAACCCCAAAGCCCATACACAACAACGCCACTCGCAGCCAACTGGGCCCTAAACTGTGATTTAGCGGCAAGCCAATGCGAAGCCTCCGTGAGCCTGATTCCACTTTGAAAATAAAAAAAAGTCTTAATTGCAATTACTTGGTTGGCGTGGCAGCCCAACAGCTCAGTTGGATGAAGCTGTCGGGATGGATTTGAATGGATGCTTGCTGCTGACAAACGTGCCAGCCTGGCAGCTTGCCGCAGCCCCGTCTGAGAGCAAGGACCGGGGGTCTCGCTGAGTGGCTTTGGGGTTGGAGGTAGAAGGGGAGGATGTCCACCTCAAGAGCCCCCAAGGCTTTCTTTGTGCTCTTCGAGGCCCTACCTAATTTGCGCCCGAAACATCAGAGACGTGTTAACTAAATGGCAGTGGGAAAACTTGCTTTTATTTCTCCTTCAGCCTGAGGCTCCCCCGCCCCTTTCTCCACTGCCTTCAACTCCTTCTCCTTTCCGGAGCCCTAAATTCATCCCATAAATGTAAAGCAACGTGTCTGCACGCAGGGAAGCTGTGGTTAACTCTCCCAGACAAACGCAAGGTCACACGCAGACCGGTCGTAAATTATATCGAGCCCTACTGTAAATAGCAGCAGGCAGGGGAAAATGCTGAGCTCTAAAGGCGGGGGGGAACCGATCTATAATGTTGTGACACGTCAAACAACTTCCCGGGGCGTTCACTTGCCAAAGAAATGTTCTTCGCATCCAATCCATTAGGCAATGAGAGGTGAAAGTATTTCCTAGTTTGCTTTAAAAATATCCAGGATCAGTGAAAACTGGACCGTAAAAAGAAAATAATGAAGTGTGACTATCTAGAGCATTTGTTTCCAATGGGTCTGACAGCCTGGCAGCTGTCCTGAGCATGGAGGAAAGGTCTTGTTGGTTTACAGGGCTCCAAGTACTTGTCTCTCGCTCCTCGGGTTTTTTTGCTTTTGCTTGTTTGGTTTGCAGGGCGAGGCAATACAAACGTGTAGAATGGGTTGAAAAACCCAGAAAGCTTCCCCAAAACCCGCGGATGTGTTTTCACAGACTCAAACCGAAAACTGTACGTGTTTCTTTGTTCCCGCTGCCCCCAAGAGAGCTGCTTCTATCGACTGCTCTCCAAAGTGATAGTGAGCGTTTTCACCATTTTGATCGCGTTTTTCAAATGAAAGCCTTTAAAAAAACAAACAAAACAAAGCATGTCTTTTCCAAGAAAGGAGGAAAAAAGCCTGCCTCCCAAAATTCACTGTTCGTTTGGGCCCAGGAAGAATGTTTTTGGATAAGGACAGACAAGGTTTTTTGAATACATGTGATATCTTTTATTAGACCAACTCAATAGGTGGAAAAATTATTCTTTGCAAGCCTTTGGGCACAAACACCCTTCTCCAGTCCTTAGGCCAACATGGCTAGAACCAACACCTTTGGATAAGGATGGTTTTTCCCTCCTTTGAAAAACTGGCTTTTGGTTTAAAAAAAGGTTGACTGCTCCTACTCGCACCCCCGACGTGAGCCGACAGGGCTGAAGTGCTGCAACTTTCATGCCAGTGGTTCTCGACCAGGATGCCACGAGACCCTTCTCAGGGTGCCACACAACGCTAGCACCCTTAGATGTGCAAACACCTACGTGTGATTCCCAAGATAAGCCCGGCGATTTCGAATGGGAACGCGGCGTGCTAGAACAGCTCTGCCTTGCCGGGGTCTGTGTCTTCCCAATCTTTGCAACAGAAGAATTCGTCCCCCTCTTTTTTTTTCCTGTAGGTAAGAAAGCAGTGAAGGCGAAGAGCTGGCATTTTCCGAGAGGGGCCTTGAGTCTAAGGAGGCAGAGAACCACTGGTTTGGTTGGCTTTAAATGCAAAGGCTTTGACTGGACTGGCCACAACGTAAAGATTCAACGCGAGCCCCAGACGAAATGCACTCTCCAAACCAAGACGTGTGTTTCTACTAAATTGGAGTTTATTTTGTTTTTGACAGAGACATCTACACACCGAGGAACAGGACTGACTATTGCATCCCCCCGTTGGTCCAATTCAAACAAGGAACATAAACCCCGAACTGGTGTGGGTCAGACTGTCTGCTGACGTGGGAGGGGGACAGCAGGGTTGGGGTGTTCTTCGGGGAGTGCCCTTGGTTTGTACGGTGCCCTAGTGCACGAAGGCGTGATCCAGAGTGAGGTGCTACAGCCTAGATACAGCGGAGAACGATCCAAGCAGAGTGAGCCGCAGCAGCGAGGAAGCGTACAAAAAAATGCAAAGGACCTGGTTGGAAAATGGGAAACGAATGAGACTTTCTCCAGCCGGTGCTGTGCCATTACCCAGGACCCAGGTGGAGAGACTGGGTCTAACTGGGGGGGAAGGAGCTATATGAAAAAAGCCGCCCACGTCTGCCTAGGTGCAGCATCAGAGGCAGGAAGAGAAGCCCAGCTCTCGAATCGCTAGGCCGTGCTGTCTACTGGAGGTGGGACGGGAAGCCAAACCTAGCCCCTCCCTGAGCTCTGCTTTCCCCTCCAAGGACCGAGGCCGAGATGGCAAAGCAGCACAAGGGCCGCTGGCTCGAAACCGAAGTGAGACCAATTCGGCCTGGAGCGCGGGTGCCTGCTTGTCGCATGGGTGTTTTCAGCGGGCGCGTGTTGCAGCGGGCACCGGGGGCACCGTAACTAACTCCCAGAGCCACTTCCCAAGGGCTGTGGTTACAACACTTGCATCGGCGGTGGGCCGACAGAGATGCCCTGGCCCAAGCCCAAGTCGGGAGGCTGGATGCAGGAGTTACTGGGTGGAATTTAATGGCCCGTGCTACGCGGGAGGTCAGATGAGACGAACATAACGATCCCTGCCGGCCACGCAATCTGTGAATCCATCACCTCTGCCCATCTCTGCGAGAGGCCTCGTCTCTCTCTCGCCTCGCTCCGGAGCGGGGAGAGCAGAGCAAGGACGCAGCCCGACCTCCGCAGCGGGCTGCGGGTGGGCCGCGCTGCTGGGACGAGGGCAGGGGCGCTACTTGGTGTCCCCGGTCAGCCCAGCGAGGAATAGGGACCTGGTCGCATGGGTTGGGATCAAAGATACCAGCTTCATCACTCTGCTGTGTGCCACCGGCTACGGAGAGTGGTGTCTCTTAACCACACTAGCCCAGTGGCTTTAGCTGCAAGGGGACCTCCAACAAGCAGGCAAGTCTAACAGCCCAGCGAGCCATTTCTAGTCTCTATGGCCAACAAGTCACTCCTTCGCTCCCAGCTGGGGTTACAGGAGCAACCTCCCAGTGTGCCCAAGGCGGGCGAAAGGCAAGGGTGAGCTCTTCGCATGCAAACAGCAAACAGCGATGCGTGTTCTCAGCTCCCCCGTGGAGGGAGTTAGCAAATGAGTTTTCTGCTCCACAAACATGATCAAAGAGCAAGGAGGAGCGCACCCTGAACCTCTCCTGCCCCAGCAGGGACCTACCTGGCCATGGGCAGTCGTGGGAACTCGTTCATGCTGAAGGGAAAGGGTAGGAAAGTGTTTCGGAGGCCGGGCACCTACAGCGCAGCAGGAGCTATGGGCTTTGAGGCTCTGCCCCAACACAAAGTTTGTCTTTGTAAGAGCTGCGATTGCTTCCGGGGCTCGCACCGAGCAGGGGCAGGAACAGCCAGGAAGCAACTGCGCAGACATGCGCTGCCCTACGTTTCTCCTCCCAGAGGATTAGCCCCCGGGAACATACGCGGCCAATATTCCTGGGGTCCAGAGAAGCTAATGCAGCTGCAAAGTTACCGAGCGACCTGATTTCAATGGATCTGTGCAGCTTATGGCTCTTTGCTCACCCCACGCAAAGCTGGCATGGCCGCCTGGCATCCTTAGCTCTTGCTTTACAACTGACTTGAGCCCGTGTTTTTCCTCCATTTTTTCTCCCTTGAAACCAGCTCTCTCTGCCTCCCGCGTGTGCCCTTCTTCAGGGTTGGAGACGGCAGCAGATGCTGCCTAACATACTAGCCTGGCGATGCAGACAGGGCGACATTTTTCCTAATCTGCCCGTCCATCTGCTCTCTGGAGAGAAGGGGGCAGAGCAGTCCCTACCACCCTGCTCCATCTCTGACCCCCTATGTTCAGACTGCAAAGCTGCCCATCATAGGGGTTGACTGCCCCGCAACCTGAGCCAGAACCCATCTCTCTGGGAGGGAGCTGCTCCCGAGTGCTAACGACCGAGTCATCGCCAGCCGGGGCTGGATCAGAACCAGTGACTTGGGGTGAAAGATGCTTGGTCCCCACCCTCTCTGGATCTCGTTTCCTCTGACGCATGCCTCTGCGCAGGGAGGTTTTAGGCTGGCATTCCTGCCTGCTTGCTAGCGCACCAAGTCCCCACGGCGAGGCACGCCCAGAACAGCTCCGGACATGAAAGAAGGACATCAGAGGAGGCCAGAGAACGCGTTGTACAGATTTACGGAGGAAAGCCGGGGCCACATCTACAAGCTCTATCTTTGCAGAATACAAGGAGGGCATGAATTGTGCTTCGCTGCGGTCACCTGGAGGGCACTGGAAGACCAGAAGGGCTTGCATGACACCAGGACTAATTTCACAAGCAGAGCAACCTGCTGCTACGCTCAAGTTGGCTGCACAAGTTCCTGCCAGCTCTAGGGGAAACGCTGCCTTCTGGTTTGGCTGAGAGAAATGCCACCCCTGCTTCTCTTCCTCCTCTTTAAATGGTCACAGGCATGGGTTTTGTGCTCCCTTCCCACCTCTGGGAGTCCGGGGGAGCACCCTGTGGCTGGGCCTTGTTAAGAGAGAAGTCCCCGGTTATGGCTATAGGGCACAGCAGATTGTGCATGACTTCTACCTGTGTTACATGCAATGCCTCGGCGTCTACCTGTTAGCTAACCGCATGGTAACACAGCAACTCATCTGTCGCTGGGAAAAGCTCTCGCTGACACCTGAGAAAGCCTTGAGTGATTGCAGCACCTGTGAGTGCACGGAGGTGTGTCCTTATCTCAGCCCCTAGAAAGCAGCCCCCTCCCCTGAACCCACCAGCCTGCCCTAAACTGAATCGCAGCCTTGCTTCTGGTCAAGAACTCATTTTCT
Source organism: Crocodylus porosus (assembly GCF_001723895.1). Lineage (NCBI taxonomy): Eukaryota > Metazoa > Chordata > Crocodylia > Crocodylidae > Crocodylus > Crocodylus porosus. The sequence goes on along the minus strand of NW_017728951.1, from coordinate 24,820,630 downwards.
AATCAGACATTTAATACTATTTATGCACGGGGGAGGGGCGGGGGGGTGGGGATGGAGAATTGCAATTCCTTTATTGGGCAAAAGAATAGGCTAAAGAGCACGTCGAGTTCCAAATCCAGCAATCGGTTTAACTGTGGTTCCCTTTTAACAGCTGTAGCTGTGCACAGATGGAAAAACATTTGGTCAGAAAGCAGCAAATTAGTGTTTTCAGGACAGACTTGTGCCTCCCGCAGCTCCTCCGGCGTCCACGCAACTTGCTGCGCTTTATTTTATTTCTTCTTGGCGTTGACGTTTTTGCAGACCCAGTTCATGCCGTCCTTCGGACAGAACGCAGACACAGAAAGGCAGCGTTAGTTGGGCATGGAGAAAAGGGGGTCTGGCAACCTACCTACCCCCCCACTCCCGTCCGTATCACTGTGCAAACAGCTACTGGGGTCCTCCACGTTCAGTCCCTAAAACACTTGGTGTCAATTGTTACAGTCTCTTTGGCCGCTGGATGCTGTCCGAGCATGGCTACAGCAGGGCAGGGGAAGAGAAGTGTTGGGATGTGACTCCTTAGAGGAAGGACCGCTAGGCAGTTGAGCTACAGAGGCAGATAAAGGATGTGCAGCTACGTACAGTTTGTGTAACCTTGGGCCAGTGCCTTCATCCTTCTGCATGCCTGTTCCCAAGGAAAGAGGGGCAGACAGATGGCCAAGGTGCCGGCTGGGGCACGGGGACCTGGGCTTAACCCCTGCTCTGTGGCCTCTGGCAGGTCACTTAGTGCATGCACCTCAGTGTCTGGCCCTATAGCAGAGCTGGCCCCTTGCGCTGCTGAGGTTTTCTAATACTGGGGCTATCGAAGGACCTGGGCTCAATCGCTTCCCCGTCTATGGCATGGGAGTGGTAACACTTCTCCATCCTGCAGGCATGGTGGGAGGGCTGGGTGGCCAGGAAAGGAGGGTCCAGGAATACAGGGCCCTGCTGAAAGCCAGCTGCTGGCTCACTAGTCCTGCAAATAAACCCAGCTACGAGAGCACCTTCTCCTCAGACTCGTGCACTGTCTAAACAATCACCCGGCCTGGCCCTGTGGGACAGCGGTCTCCAGTGGCGCTGTCCCAGGCAGGACCCTCTGGATTTCCGAGCAAAGCAGACGTGAGCTGGGAGCCGCTGCAAGAGAGCAGAGGTAAGTTGTCTCCCTGGCTTGCTATGCTGTTAGATCTTCAAAACACAGCCCTATGGGCTGTTTGAGCCACCTATTAATCACCCTCCGCTGTCCGAGCGCAGGGTGGGGCTTGAATTCCTGGTCTCTTGCTCCTCACGCCGGCACAGAGGAACAGCCCCGAGACCTGGTGCCTCTTGGCACAAAGCAACGACCCCTGCTTTTGGAGACTGGAAAAGAACCGATCGGTTCTGTGCAGTCTGCTCTAGCCCTCAGCCGGAAAGATGGTAGCCCTTATGTACCTAATGGCTAACAAGCTGAATAAGAGCAGGAATCCCCTGGGCGTAACTGAGAGCAGACGGAGGATCCGGCCTGAAAACAGCAGCGTCCCTGGACAGCTCTTCGGCTGGGGATCAGTCACGAGCCAAACTGACCCTTGTTGCAACGTTATAGTAAAAAAACCAAGCCAAGCAACCAAGCCACATCAGTTTACAATGAAGACACACGCACACCTCTAATAATATCTCTAGATCTACCCTCCGGTGGGGTCTCTCAATTTGTATTTAGTGCTGCAGCGCAAAACAAATGGCCTGAAATCCTAGGAGCAAAAGCAGGGGGAGGGGGGAAAGTTGTACGGTAGACTCATTCAAAGGCCCCACAGCTTTGTGTTCCAGCTTTCCAACGGCACAGCTAACCTGTGTGTAAAACGCACAATGCTTTCAGTGATCGGTAGCGGGATTTGAAGCTTGGTGCTGTTAGAGAAGGATTCACTGCGTAGGGGCAGCTGCAGGTTTGCCATGGGGTTGGAAGGCGCAACGGTGAGGCCCTGGCTCCACAGCCCTCTTTAGAGATCTGTGCGGTTCGCGTGCAAAGAGGTTAAAAAAAAAAAAAAAAAGATTCCCGTTTCCCCTGCCTCTGAAGCAATAATCACATTTGCACACATTATGGCATACAAGGCAGGCAGAGCCCCTCATTCATTTTGAACGTAGGTTTATTTGCTGAACGAGAACAGCTGAGACAGCTTAAAGCAATAAATATCAGCTGACACCCTCTGCTATTCAGTGCAGTAATCCCATAAACAATACATCACTGCAAAACAACAAACACGCATCCTATCTCCCAGCTAATCTGACCAGAACCTGAATTTACAGTGATTAAAACTCCGCCCGCTGCCATTAGGGAGCTGGGGAAGGGGAAAGGCAAGCCATTTTTACTACCGGAGAGGCGAGGGTCATAAAGCAGAGTTTATGATGGGATTTACCATGGCTGGGAGCCTGGCTGCATCAAGCGTATAACGAGGGCAAAAGAATGACAATGCACTACGAGAGAAGAAAGGTGAACTCCAGACGGGCTCGAGATGTGGAATTGGGTCACCTCACTTCGGAAGCAGGAACGGCTTTAAAACCGTTCTCGGGCATGAGTTAATTTGCAAGAAAACCACGTTCAATATCTAGTTCGTTGGCAGCGAGGGGGAGACGACGAAGAAAAGACAGTGTTAGCGCTGTCAGACACGAGAGTAGAGTAACTGGCTAGTGGCCACCTACTATAAGGGCATGGTTACACTTCTAAGGCAGCTTCATTGTGGATGGCGTCCCTCAGGCAAGCAGCAGCTGAGGATATTTTGCAGATGGGGAAATCCAACGGGAGGCAGAGGCACAGGCCGATGGCGGGGCTCAGATCTGCGATGGGCTGCGCTCCGTGGAGAAATGCAAGGGGGAGAAGGCCCTCCATCAGCAGGGGAAGGAGCAGGGTGAGGAGAGGAAAGAGGCAGGTCTAGAAGACGGGGCCGAACCCGCGGCAGGTTTAGCAACGAACCGTGTCCCTGCCTCTGTTTGTCTTTATGCTTTCTTGCCTCTGCATATTTAAACAACGGCTCCTTGCGAAACGGACTGTTTGGGTCTGTGCGACTACGCGATACAAAGCATAAATAATAAATGCCCTCGCACTGCTGTGTTCAGAAGCGGCGTGATTTACCGTGAGCGGTTATTTGAAGGATGAGCGTGAGTGCAGCATTAGCATGCCAAGCTCAAGGAGATATTAAGTGCGAACCCTTGGCCAAGAAGAGATTTAGACTCCCTTTTGGATCTGATTCTCTCTGTTGCTAGAGAGAGTTCGGGTAACGGCAGGGTTAACTGAAAACCCAGGATTTTCCCCCTTCTGGACAGCTGAGTTCAAATCCTATATATTGGTCATGAGGGCAAACGACGGTGATGGGAACTGCTGAACGCCGTGTCTGGTGGCTCTGTGCTGAGGACAGACCAGATGCTGGAATATCGTGGGGTGCCGTGGTGGGGGGCATGCTGGGAGAGGATAGAGTAGCAGGGGCAGGTGCAGGTTGGGATTAACCAACCCCCACCTGCACCCCAATTGCTCCAAACTCTGTGTTACCTGCTCCTTAGTTTTAACCGCCAAGCCAGATGACTGAACACAAGCAGATGGGTCCCTTCCTCCCCATAAAACCCTTCTGATTTAAGCTGCCCTGATTTAGTTTGTCGTGCAGGTGAGGCTACAAACTTCTGCCCCCCCCAGTCATGAAATAAAGGGCAGCGAGGTTTAACCCCTTTACATCATCCTGTATTGGCCCAGAGGATTCAAAACTCCATCTCCAGCAGGTTCAGCTTTTATCTCTGAACCCTTCGCTCCTGTCGTCCCCTTGCTGCTTCTGCCAGCACACTGGCCCTTAAAAAAACCCCAAAGCAAAATGTCCAGACTGCTGCCAGATGGACATCTCCCTTTAGACCCCTGGTGTCCTGTATTTCTGACACAGCTGCAGTGATTCTCCTCCTTGCCTCCAAATGAGGCAAGACTCTGCTCCTAACGTCGAACCACAGCCTCTTACCCCAGCTGCTGACTGCCTGCTCTCTTACAGTTGCTGTTATTCAAAGGGGGACTCGATGCATTTTGAGTCAGTGGCTAATGTGATTAAAATATGGATGATCGCCGGTTTGCTAAGCCGCCGTTCAGGCTGGTTAGCTACGTTGTGCTGTTGGGGGGCTGTTTAACAGCAATGCTGGTCTTGCCTGTGTGATGGGTCCTGGCCATAGCATTCACGTAGCGCAGGCTGCGCCGGCTGAGAGTTCAGGGCAGCTGAGAAAAGGAGGCAGGCAAAGGTGGCTACAAGCCATCTTTCCACCTCCCGTAATCTTTAGGGGCCAATCAAGCTAGAGCTGTTTCAGGGCTGCTCGAATTACCTCCTGCTTTACAAGGCCTCGGAAGGGACGTTATGTCAGATACAGGCAACTTAAAAGGACCCACCGTGGGGCTTTTAGCCCAAGCCTTTGTAGGGCAGTAACACAGCTTGCTTTTGTTCATGCAACACAGCAAACCGTGCTGTGTAGGTTGGCCCGACACCTTGAATCATGTCAAATATCCAGGGTCCTTACTGAACAAGCCCAACCAAAGCAAAAGTGGCACAGTGAAATACCCATGGCTGCTTTCCAGAACGCCCTCACTTTTTCCTGGTGTAGCTTTGATGGGGCAACATAACACGGGGCATACAATTTTCACCTGCTGTTAGATGCACAGCGTCAAAATGCAATCCCCAAGAGAGTCCAAACCCCAACAAAGGATGGCTGTGAGGCAACAATTCCCTTGCCCTTCTCTTGTATCTGTCACCAGGATCAATTATCCCCTCAATCTGTGCCTCAGTTCACTTACTCCACAGTGTCTACTATTCTGATTCATTGTCCATGGTATGTCAAACCGAACACCACTGTCCAAACTGCAAACCTTTACTCCAGACCGTGAGATGGAGTCCAGACTGCTAGGGACATCTGTTTCTTTTCCTTTCCTAACTAGCCCTGAATTAAGAGATTAGACTGAAGTGTGAGCCTCCTTCAAATTCAGTTCCAGTGCACTGGAGATCCCACTCTTTCAATATTGCCATAAAGTCTGATTAATTAAATGGATGACCGAGCTACAGCTTGGGGAAGAGGGCGAGGAACTGATGATGCTTGTTCTTCAGAAGAAAAAACAAGCTGTTTTGGGGTTTCAGGAGGATAACACGGGGCGCTCCATTCAACCCAGCCGCCACTGTTTGGACCTTTCTCAGGAAGTTCTCCAGTCCCAAAAGGTTTATGCTAAAGGATGAGAAGACAAGGTGGATTCCCTCCTTGATTAACATTTTTATTAAATAACCTATTTCAAGTAATAGTTAAATTCTCTAAATTTATATCATTCTATTAACCATAATCTAATCTCATTAACCTTGAAATCCCCAGTCTTAACTACCCAACTCTATACATTATGGTGCTATCAGCTAAACTAATTAAATGACCTTCAAACTATTTCTCCTTCGTTTATTGCCGTTATTTATCCTTGCTCGTTGTTCTTCCTTGCAGCCCCTGCAAACTCGCTCCCTCTAAATTCAGGTCCTGTCTGTACTCTTCGCAGAAGACCATCTCTCTTCTTAACCCAATCCACTGGCCCCATCTGTGCGGTTCACCCCTGGGTGCTGCGGCCTCCTGGCAGCAATGGTTCATACCCTCGTTCTTTTGCTTTCATTCCAAGGATCTGATGATTCTTGGCTTGTCGCATTCTCATTTACATGCCTACCTACCTCTCTCTATTTTTCTGTGGCTAAGCTCTGGATTTTCTGAGAGGTTCTTACAGCAGAGTAAGGGGACTGAAAGTACAGTTTGCCTTGGAGCAGTGTTGGGAAAAGGTTGGGAAATGTTCCTGTTCTCTTTTTTTAATCCTGGCCTTTAAACAAGTTATTGTTCAAGGATGTTATGCTCTTTGCTTTCAAAGCCCAGAGGCTAATCCTGGATAAATGATCTCTTCCTATGCTAATGGTGAGAGAAAATTCTTGCCATAGTTTTGCCATGGCCCGAAATGTCTCTGATCAGAAAGTTCCCTGGCCGAGAAAAGAGCTCGGCTGGCTGTGATGCAGGCTGGATTGCTGGGAAATTGAAATGCTTGGGTTCATTTGCAATGGGAGTGGCTATCTGCTCAAGGAGCTACAAGCAGTTTCTGCTTTGCCAGCCCCTGCCGGACAAACACTGCTGTAATAAACCACCATCTTTTAGGGTAAGAGCAGATGGGGGTGACGAAGTGGAATGCTATTTGACTTTGATGATGGTGATGAACAAAACGCCTCGGTCTGCAGATACTTAATGCCTTGGCTGCTGTCGTCTGCTATCTGGGAAGAAGCATGGGAGTAGATTTTACTTTGAGGCTAGATTGTGTTAGACGGGGGCGTTCGCTGTGTTAGTTAGATACAGATGCATTGCTTGTTAACTGGAAAGCCTGAGAAACAGCACACAGTGTGGAAGCAGGCAGGCAATTCTAGACTGGATTGGGAGGGAAACATTTCTCAACTAAGGCTTCAAGATGAAACTCCTAATTTTGGAGCACTTTGTCCTCTCCCCTCCTCATGCATTCCTTGGCTGTTATTTCCCAGATGAGGGAGTAGGGGGGGAGTGTGCGTGGAGAAAGGAAGACTGACTCGGAGCAGTATAAAGTGGGTATAAGCCAGGGGAGTGGGAGAAGGTGACCAAAGATCCATTTAAACATCTGAAATACAAGCCCACGTTCCTTTTTTGCGCCTTGCTCCTTCAAGAGTAGCTCATGCTTGAATAACAGGCATTGAAAGGCAAAAAATCATCACCCTGCCTATAGTGATAGCATGATGTTATGCTGTCCTGGAACAGCACCGCTTCACAATAAAGATTTCAGGCCTGCAATGTTTCACTAGGTTGGTTGCAAAGGTGGTTGAATTTCTGACTTAGCCGAACAAACCCCAGCCCTCAGAAGGGCACTGTCCAGTCTATGCCACAGAAACAAGCTTTGACCGAATGTGAGATGAAGACCAGTATTTTCCTGAGTCTGTTTCTTTTGGCTCCATCAGGAAGGTTGTGTTCTGTTGGGGGCAAGCATCCTCCAGAGCACTTGGGTCATGACACTGCATGTATTTTGCTAAGGCACAAAGCCTTGAGAGTGCAACTGAATTGGCGCAGGTCCTGTTTGCAGTACAAGCTACCGTGTGGCAGGACTGGGGAGGTGGTTATAGCACCCGACCTCATTAAAAATGCAGTTCAGCCTTGATTCCTGAATGCAATACAGCCTTGTTGACAGTTTCAGCCGTGTCGTGCTGCTTTTACCTGCGTGGTACCTGCCAGCTGGTAGCTCTTGCGCTGTAGACTGGGCCAGAGACACCACCTGGGTTCTCTTCAATAACCCCCTACAGACAGACCGTAAGGCACGATGGACGGCCCGCCCTATCCCCTCACCTGCACTCCCTCTCCTGTGAGGGCCGAACACGATTGGATCTGCCAGACTCTGTCGCGGATTGTGTGCAGGTTCAGTCCCTCGGCGATCTCGGAAGCAGGGGCAGCCGTAAGCAAATCCTGCTTGTTAGCAAATATGAGCACGGGGACTCCGCTGAGCTTTTCCTCATCCAAGAGCTCGGCCAGCTCCTGTATCATTTAAAAGGGAGTTAGGGGGAAGGGAAGTGAAAAAAACCCAAACCCTTCCACCACTAGAGGTTGTCTCTAATTAGAATTATATTTAGGGCAAATGTTAGGAGGCAGCGTTTCAGCAAAGCCCAGATCTCCTTACCAAATAGCAAGAGTGTCTGCAATCACAGGGACCTGAGGTCCACAAGCAAGTTCTTTCAATTACAGGTTACGAAAGGATTCAGCTTAGTCTGAAATTAGCTGCTGGTTTACAGGCTAAAACTCTGTGCTTTGCCAATCCCTGCTCCCTGGAGACCAAGACTGATGATGCAGCAAAAACCCCATGTAAATTGGCTGTCTCTAAGAGTCTGCCTGGAGTTAGTCTGACTCATGTCCTAGAAACCAGGTGGTTCTCACCCTAATAGATTTATGATGATGCTAGTAATGAGCTTTGGTTTTTGTCCCATGTTTTCTGAACTGCGATTCAAATCAGGAAACCCTGCTTCAGATGTAAGAATCTCCCTTCCAAAAGGAAGCTGATACCTATTAAAGGAAGGGAATAGCTGCAGGCCAGGCCGGGAGCGGTTTTATTGGCCAGACTGTAGTCCTACGTGCATGGCACAATGTTGCGTGGGATCTTGGGGTTGACTGGCTTGCAACTGAAAGCAGTCTGCTGCTCCTAGGGTGGGGTCTGGATGTACCGTGAATCCACAGCTATTAGACCTGAATGCCTGGAAGCTGGGCAACGGCTTAATCTGAACTCGGAGCAGGCAATCCCATTTCACTTTTTAATAAGCATCTGATCTTGTGACCAAGCTAACACAGCTGGTGCACCACACACAGCAGTCTTGATAAAGAAGCTGAGATCTGAATGACTGATGCAGGGTGTATCAAGCTTCTGGACCATGGTGAATTGTTGGGGGGGACCTACACAGAGGTATAATTTCCCTGAAGTACTTGTCTCATTGCTGGGGCTTTACTTTCCATGGATACTAGCCTAGCATCTTTTACGAACATGGCGTTACCGTGAAACCTTTGGGTTCAATGAATGCAGTAGCAGAGACCATGCTGCATCACAAATCAGATTCTAGCCCACAAAAGCAATCTGCTTGCTTGGTTTGGAAACCAGGGCAAAATAGAATCAAGATATAAATAGAGCTGGCTGGGAATTTTTTGACAAAATGTGTTTTTTTCTTTTCTGGCTGAAGAGGCTGATTCATCAAAACTGGAACTTTTTGTGGGGATGCATCAATTTGGCCAAACTGAGTGAGGGCATACACTGGGGGTATGAGCACCCCATGTTTCAATTCCTGGCCTGCCTGGCTTAGGCGAGTGCCCTCACTTTCCTATGCTAGAACTAGTCTTCCTCTCTTTGGCCTGAGGAATAATTATTTATGTGAAGTGGAGCAGCTCCAACAGAAGAGACAGAGAGAGAGACTCCCCAGAGCAGCCAAGAGCCGGGTGGAGATGGGAAAGTCAGGTTCAAGCACTTACTCTGAGCCAGGCACTTAAATCTAAGCCTACCACATCACAGAAAGACGCCTCAACCACTGAGATCTGGCTATTCTGGGCTGGGCAGTGGGTGAGGTTGGTCTGCCTGTCTCAAGCGATTCAGAGAGGCCTCGGCTGGGTTCTCTTTGGAACACAGACAAATTAGGAAACCTCAAAATTGTTCACACGCTGGAATTCATGTTTCCCAGCCAGCCTCACTTACAGAGTCCTTGCCATTTCTTTTTAGTTGTGCTCCAGAGATGATCGAGTCAATGTGATTTCTTTTTAAACTTTTTAGAGAACAAAATGAGATTCCTTGAGGTCCTGTTCTGGCAAGGCTCAAAGGCCTTTAAGAGGTGTGGGTTTTCAAAAAAAAAACTAATATGAGGGAATAAGACTCCTTATTTCCCTTATTTCTCACCTACCAAAGCGATTTGTGCTTTGTGTACCAAAGCAAAGTAAGCTGAAGGGAGAGCCCCCCAGGAAATGTAAGTCTTTACCACAAACCACCAAAGCATCTTTCTAACTTGCATAAGGAACATGATATAACATCAAAGAGTTGGACAGAGGTTACATACCTGACCCGTTTCTTCAAACCTCTTTCTATCTGCGCTGTCAATGACATAGATCTGTAAAGATGCAGGGGAGGTTATTAATTTACAGAAGAGGAAGATTGATGTTGTAGCTGTCATGGTCCAGAAACGATGTGAGGGGCAAGGGTGTTGTTACTTAATTTATAGGAGTAGTATGGCTGGAAGAGCCCTCAAGAGGTAATCTAGTCTAACCCCAACTGAAGGATTAAACCAACCTAGGCAAGTATTTGTCTAACCTGCTCTTAATTTTCCAAGGAAGGACACTGCACTACTTCTCTAGGTAATCTGTTCCAATGCTTAACCACCCTCGTAGTGATAAAAGTCTAACATCCAATCTGAATTTTCCTTGGAGCAATTTAAGACCATTGCTCCTTGTCCTGTCCTCTGTGGCCAGAGAAAACAGTCTATCACCCTCCTTTTTATAGCTATGCTTCAGGTATTTGAAGACTGTTATCAAACTCACTCCCCGTAGCCCATTCATTCTTCTCTTCTCCAGCATCAATAATTCTAGTTCTTTCAGCCTTCCCACATAAGTCATATTTCTCCAACCTCTAATCATATTTGCTGCTCTCTGCTAGACTTTGTCCATGTATTTTTGGAAGTGAGGTACCCAAAACTGGACACAGTACTGTAGGTAGGGTCTCGCCAGTGCCAAACAGTGCAGAAGAATCATTTTCCCTTGACTTGCAAGTGACATTTCTATTACTGCAGCGTAGTATGCTATTTTGCAACAAGAACACACCGTTGGTTCACATTCAGCTTACAGTCCCCTATAACCTGCAGGTCATTTTCTGTAGTACTGCAACCTCCTTCCCCAGTCTGTATTTGTGCACGCGATTGTTCTTTGCACTTGTCCCTGTTGAATTTTATTTAATGAATTTTTGTAACTTTTTTGGGTTTACTGAGATCATTCTGAATCCTAACCCTCTGGAGTGCCTGCAACTCCACCCAGCTTGGCGTCATCGTAAATTTGCCAAGTGTGCACCCAATCCTATCTTCCAAATTGTCAATGAAGATATATTAAACAGTACTATACCCAGGACAGGCCCTTAGGGAACTTTGTTTGATACCTCCTCCCAAGTAGACACTGAGCCATTGATGACTACTTGTACAGCACGATGACCCAACCAGTTAACATTCCCCTCACAGTAGTTTCATCTAGTCTGTATTTCCTTAGCTTACTAATGAGAAGACATCTGGAAAGCATTGAACTATACAGAGCTAGTCTATCAAATGAATCGAAACCAGTTCCAAATAACATCCCTTATGCTTAGAGATGCACACATTTCATGCACTGTGCAACCATCAGCTAATTCTCTCAACTGCTCAAAAAAGGAAGGGGAGCTGCATTACAGCTGGGGAGAACAGGCTGCGACATGCTAGTGTCAGAAAAGGAGCTGGTGGCAGGATCAGGATTCAGATCATGATCCAACTCTAAATTCAGCCCAGGAAAACATGCTGCCTCCTGGCAGCCAGGTCTCCACCTTCAGATGATCCACCACAACAAAGGGAGTAGCTGTCAGATGAAGGGCTAACTGTCATGGGGGTTGCATGCCTTTCCAGGGCAGGGCAGGGCTGGGACACTTCAGCAAGGAACAGCAGAAGTGAAGTTTGCACTGCTACTGCCTGGGCGCATCTACGCATATGCATTTACTACCCAGTAACCAAAATTACTGTGCAGTATGGGCACGTGTCTACACATGCATGCCCATATTGCATGGTAAATATGGCGACATATGCTGATTTGAGCATAAATTTGATACCTGCATCATGCAAGTATCAAATTTATGCCCGATTAGTAACTGCACAGTAATGCACTATAGCTGTCTTACTGCACAGTAACCCTGTGGGTATGGACTGACTTGTGACTAGCTTTAGTCCCAAATCAGTCCACACACAGTGTTAAAGCATTTTAATGCCTGCACGTGTAGACGCTGGCCTATTCCCACTTACTGCACAGTAAATTTAAGCCAGCGTAAATGCACGTGTGGAAATGCCCCCCTGTGTTGTACCTGTTTTTTTGGACAAGGTTGGTCAATTTAGCACCTTTCTCTAGCACTGAATTTGCTGATTTCCTCCCTGGAAAAACTCAGAGCTTGGTATGGAAATCCCTGGGTGCAGGTGAAGCGGCAGTACCAGAGAAGGATGAAATTTGCTGGATATTCATTTAGTACAGACAGCTCCTCCCCTCCGTCTGGACTGCGCCGTCTTTATTGCTAATGCACTTAAAGCTGCAGAATCATTTTAAATAATCAGGAGGGTTCAATAAAGGTGGAGCCTCTGGGTTTGCCTGCTGTATAATGCAGGAGGGATTGTGCTGACTCATATCAATGTGATCCAGTCATGGGCACACAAGAGAAAGCTGAAAGACTCACAGGTCATGGGTAGGTAGGTAGGTGAATAAATGATGGCATGGACTGATGATAGGCATATTCCAGTGTAATTTATATGTTTTGTATGCAAAACCCTGTAAATGATGCTGAGATCAGGTACAGAGGCGTGTGTGGTTATCCTGGGGTAGCAACACATCATGGGCAGCTATTATGGTATCTTCTGGTTTTTGGCAAAGAAGCAAACAGCTTATCCTGGCATGGAAGTGGATACGCAACACCTACACCAATGTAACTGATATCAATGAACTTTTACCCTGGTCCCTTCAGGAGCAAAGCTCCCCTGGTTTAGGAGTTGATGCCATCTGCCCTCTTCATTTTTTAAACAGGTTGAATGCCACCAGTGTAAATGTGCTGTCTGTCCATACCCTGAAAGAAAGGGAAGCACGGGAGAGGGCGTGTGGGCTGGCTGGCTGAGGAGACCTGCAGTGCTTCCCAATCAGTAATGACTGGAAATTGCTAGGATGTTATTCGACAGCTGTGCAGTGGCTTCCGTGGAAGCAGGCTGGTTTCCAGGGAATAGATGCCCACAGCACCCAACCAATGCCAAGATAAATGGCGTTCCTTCTGGCAGTCTTGGCAGGAGACTCGGCCCTTCCAGGCTAATTTAGATTGAGAACGGTGAAAAAAGGGAATTCTGAACGTCAGTGTTTATTAAAGGTTGGACTGGCCCTCTTGTGCAGACATCTTCTCTCGCCTGCAATGATGACTCAAACAGGGGGCTGCGGCACCCAGGGGTGCCCTAACGTGTAAGAACTGCCATTTACTGGGTCAGGCCATGGATCCATCTTACTCAGCCTTTTGTGTCCCACAGTGGCAAAGAATGGATGCTGAAAGAGAGAGTAACCTGGGTCTGACCACAGTTGTTTTCTCCACTGTTCCTCTCTCACTTGCTTCCTCCGGCATTTAAGGTTAAGTTTAAAGAGGCTGTATCCCTCCCTTCATGCTTGATCGCTACTGATGCCCCTTTCATCCAAGAATGTGTCCAATCCCTTGTGAATCTGGCTGAACACTCAGCTTCCACCACAGCTGGTGGCGATGAGCTCCACCCTTGAATGCCACGCTGAGTGAAAAATCACGTCCTGGTGTTGGTTTCAAACTTACTGCCTCCTACTTCCATGTTGTGACCCCCCATTTCTTGTCTGGTGAGAGAGAGTAAAGAATAAATCCCTACTGACTTCCTCTTCACCACTGAGTATTTTGCAAACCCTTCTCATGTTCCCCTTCAAGTGTCTCGTTGCTAAACTGCACATTGGACTCATCAGTCTCTCCTCATGTGGTAGCCCCTCCAGAGCCCTCATCATCCTTGCTGCCCTTCTCTGGACCTTCTCTAGTTCTTGAGATCCTTTTAAGGGTGCTGTGCAATGTAGCACTATTAGATGTGCAAACCTGATTCTCACAATAAACCAGCAAGATTGCAAATAGGAATCTGTAGCGTTAAAAACACTCTGTCCAGTTGTGGGCTTTCTGAGTTCTCTGTAGAACTGCTCTATTTATTATTTTTCTATAGTCAAAAGCAAGCCAAAACTAAGAGCTGGCATTTTCTAAGGGATGGCTCGAGTCTAAAAGCTTGAGAACCGCTGCTTTACTGCCTCAGGTTTCCAGGTCCTTCTGTGACAGGGATGCTGCATGTTGGTAAGGGATGGTGTAAGTTAGGGGTGGTCAATCCTTGGCACAAGCGGCACGTGTGTGGCACATGACAGATCAGGGAGGGAGCACAAAAGCAGACAGGGCAGGAAGCAGAAGGCAGAGCAGGAGATAAGGCAGGGAGCACAGACTAAGGAACAGGAAGCAAAGCAGTAGATAAGGCAGGGGAAGGAGATAGGCATGGCACTTGGGGAGGGTGCAGGGCTAATTTGTGGCATGCCTGCCAAACAGGATGCCCCTACATTGGTGTAAGTGCACTTGCCCAGAGGTGGAAGAGCTGAGCTTTGGTGTCGTTAGGACAAGAAGTGGAGATGACTAGAATCCAGGACACGATGTCATCTCCCGAGCTTCGATTTGGCCAAGCCAAAATGCACCAGCAAAACCTGCCGTTGGCTGTTTAGTGATGACATGTAGTGAACTAAGCTTTGCCCCTCACCCAGGCCCAGCACTCAGCACCAGCACAGCCCCTCTTGCCACGCTGGGGCATCACAGGATTCTAGTCACCTGATCCAACCCCTTGCATGAATGCAAGATGCTGCCTAAATCATCCCTGTCCAGTGCTAATCTAGCCTCCTCTTAAACACCTCCAATGAAGGGGGCTGCTCCACTTCCCTGGGGGTCCATTCTACTGCCTCACTGCTCTGACAGGAAGGAAATTATTCCTGAGATCTAATCCTAAGCCTGCTTGGTTGCAATTTACAGCTGTTGTTTCATGTTGCCTTCTGCAGCAGTGGAGAACAGTTTTTCAGGGCTCAGAAGGAAGAGTGCCCCTTGCTGAATCACCAGGCCTTTCTCCTGCAGCTCCCCCCAGCCCAGCTGCAGAGATCTGACCAGATTAATGTCTGACACAGCAGTGCTGCAGGGAAACGCCATGTTGTGTAGCATGAGGCAAAGGCAACAAGCACATGCAGAGTGCCTTCTTCCCACCCAGACAACGAGCCAAAGAGCTGCAGGTGCATGCCTGAATGTGCAATCACCCAGATACACACACCTTATTTGCACTGGGGAGGCTTCCAAGTGCCCAGGTGTGTGGCATAGAGTGAGCTCCCATTCAAACACACCTGCACTGACTGAAGGGCGCAATCACTTCGGGCTTTATAAAGACTTTTGGAGGACCCTCCCCCTTGGTCAGGATGGAGCTGGGGCAGGTCTCTTGGGAACAGCACCTCATCTTGCCTCCGTGCTCCCTGGTTCCTGTAACGGAGGATGTGGACTCTGTAGCACAAGTCTGCAGTTTAAATCAGCAATGTCGGGGCTGTATCTGCACAGCTGAGAATGGCATTTTCCCTGCATTTTTAGGTGCTCTGCTAAAGGAGGAGGCTCAAATGGTGGTGGATGGGTTCTTCTCGACCTGGAAGGACGTGGGCAGTGGGGTCCCGCAGGGCTCGGTCCTCGGGCCCGCACTGTTCAACATCTTCATC